>NC_138768.1:812440583-812890583 GCF_965119305.1 Pelophylax lessonae
CTCGCGAGTGTACGTAAAGTGAGTGTACGTAAAATGGGGTATGCCTGTATGTGAGCATCCCCTGTGTTATATTTGCAGTCTGTGATGATTTCCTGTAGCATTACAAATTAATATTATTATTATTATTTATTTCAGGTACTTATACAGTGCTGTCAATTTACGCAGCGCTTTACATATACATTGCACATTCACATCAGTCCCTGCCCTCAAGCAGCGTACAATCTAAGGTTACAAATGCTGAATAATATGCGTGGCACCTTGGTGATGTTATGGGCATCAGTTGAAGCCCCCTAAACCTTGTAAGTTGACCACCATTAATCTACATTGATAGTTAATGAAGAAAATAATTGGCTTATTTTATACAAATAGCAGCACTGATTCCAATAATAATACCCACCGTTTCAACATCATAGGACACCAAATTTTACAGTGTTCGATTTTAGCTTAGCTGAGGCTCTGATTAAATACTTAGCACTTTTACAATGATGCTATTTTTTTCCTAATGCCAAGACTGAAAGCTCTTACCATGGGAATTCACAGATTCCATATGTCTGGGAGCAGGTGTAATAGAGCAAGCACCACTGACTCCCTTGGGTCTTTAGCCACAAATGAGATTCTCATTGATATATTTGCCTTTGAGGGTTTGTACATTTCTTGGAAGTGCGTTCAGCGAGCACATCATAGCCAAAGACATCTTGTTGGAAAATCCAAGAAAACCCATTCCAGGCACTCATCAGGACCTGTGCATCAGAAGACCCCAGAGAGAGTGCTATGTGTAATCTTTTGGCTGACAAATAGGAATTCATCTATTTTTAATGAGGATTCTATAAGAACAAAACATATATCATGTTATCTCCAGATGATACTCAATAGCACTTATTTATTTATGACACTTGTGTGCTTTACTTTCAGTGATCACATTTCTAGGTTTGGAGTATGGATAAATACCCAGATGACGCCAGACACAAAGACATATCAGATGATTGCATCTTACAAAGAGAATAATTGGAAATGTATACTGTGTGCTGTTATTGTGTCATATGTGATTATTGGTACTTTAAAGAGGATTTGCTATCTGTAGATTATGTGCTGCTGTTATTTCATATGAAAGTAACGCTTAATGAAAGTTGCACTGTGAGAAATATGAGGCCTCCATCGCTGACTTCTGCTTCAAAAACTGGGTATACACTAGCATCTGAAAATTCATAGAAAAATTAATACAAAAATTTCCAGAACATTAGATTGTCATTCGAAAGATTTTGTTCACTGTTAACTAGATACGGGCTGAACACCCCCAGTTTGGTTTGCACCAGAATTCCCAAACAGGGAAAAAGTTTGGCCCTAAACTGTGAACTTCATTGAAGTCTATAGGACCCGAACATGAAAAATCAGAAGCCCCCATTTTGAAAGTTATTGGCCATAAAAAGGGTATGGGGTCCCAGGTACTGCCCTGGGGGGCATGTCTCAATGCAAATTAAAAAAAATAAAAAAAATAAAAAGGAATAATGATTGTAATGAAACAAAAGAAATAAAAAATTCCTTTTAAAATAGAGCCTGAGGGGTCCCCTTAGTCTGCCTGTAAAGTGGCCAATCTGTAGCATGTATAGAACCTGCTGCAGCAAAAATTACATTTCTAAAGAAAAAAAAAATGAGTCACATCACATTTAAATTGACTCACGGTTGCAATTGCCGGCCGGAAATATAAGAAAAAAAAAGAAAAACATGACCCTTTGGGTCTGGTATGGATTTTAAGGGGAACCCCACAACAACATTAAAAAATCAATACAAGACCAATATCTGAGCATGCAGCCTGGCATGTCAGGAAAGGGTGGGGCGAGTGAGCCCCCTCCTGAACTATACCAGGCTACATGTCCTCAACATGTTAATGGGGACAAGGGCCTCTTCCCGTCAGCCCTGGGCAGTGGTTGTAGGGGTCTGCGGGCAGGGGGCTTATCGAAAGAAACTCTGCAAGTTTCTTCATTCCTCTGCCTATGTAGTGTGTGCCTTTCCTTTCAATCAGCTTACACACAGTGTATGCCCAGACTCCCCTCCCACTGCTCCCCTTCCACCAGCAGCACCAGCCAGCAGTACCAGCCAGCAGAACCCATCAGCTGTACCAGTAAGCAGTACCCACCAGCAGTACCAGCCAGCAGAACCCACCAGCAGTACCAGCCAGCAGTACACAGCAGCAGTACCAGCCCTGTAGGACAGCCAACAGCAGCCACCAGCCATACCCGCCTGGGGGACAGCAGCAGCTAGCGATACCTGTAGGAATCCTGAGGAAGAAGTGAAGATTGAGGTCAGTTGAGGTGCAGGCAAACCGCAGTGCATCCGTGTGAAAGCAGCCTTAGGCCCCTTTCACACAATCAGTCTAGTCGGGTCCGCCTGTCTGTTTTTCGGGTGGACCCAATTGGACCCTCCATTCACCTCTATAGATCGGTAGATGTAAAAAGACTTGTGTCCACTTACACCCGCCTATCTCCAATCTGATCCACTTAAAAAAACAGAAGGGAATCTGTCCCCTTCTGTCTGGGCGGATCAGATCAGGGGCCCATAGAGTACAGCGGGATGTGTCTGTGTCTGCTCTGCATATGCTGAGTGGACATGTCATCCGCCCGCTCCGCTCATTGTGGTCCGCAACTGGTTACCAAGGTGCTAAATTGGCCCTCTCTCCTCAAAAAGTAGGGCACCCCTGCTTTAGGGGCATGAGTCCCGGATGGAGAGGTGCGCTGTAGAAGCCACTGTGTGTGGAGGAGAGAAGGAGTCCCAGATGGAGAGGTACGCTGTACTGTAGCGCATCAGGAGACCCACGGGGAAATCATAAAGATCTCCTGTGAAGTTGATAAAAGTGTTAAGACCGCCGCCTCTGTTGGCATCATTTTAAACGTGTCACTGTTTTAACCACTTTACCACCGGAGGATTTTGCTGTCTTACGTCCAGGCCACTTTTTGCGATTCGGCACTGTGCGACTTTAACTGACAATTGCGCGGTCGTGCGATGCCGTACCCAAACGAGATTGACGTCCTTTTTTTCCCATAAACAGAGCTTTCTTTTGGTGGTATTTGTTTACCTGTGCAATTTTTACTTTTTGCGCTATAAACAAAAAAAGAGCGTTTATTTTGAAAAAATAACAATATTTTTAAAAAATTTTTATATGAAACCCCCCCCCCAAAAAAATGTAAAAATCTAAATTTTTTTTAATTTTTGGCCAATTTGTTTTCTGCTACCTATGTTTGGTAAAAAAAAAATCACAATAAGCGTATTTTGATTGGTTTGCGCAAAAGTTATTGCGTTTACTAACTAAGGGAAAGATTTCTGTCATTTTTGGTGTTTTTTTTTTTAACGAGTAATGGCGGTGATCCGCGATTTTTTTTGCGGGATTGCGACATTGCGACGGACAGATCGGACCCTTGACTGACATTTTTGACACTTTTGGGGGTACCAGTGACATTACTACAGTAATCAGTGCTATAAATATGCACTGTTACTGTAAAAATTACACTGGCAGGGAAGGTGTTAATTTTATTGGAGAGGGAGGGGTTAATGTATGCCTGGTGCTTACTAACGTGTGTGGGGGGAGGTGACTGAGTGACACAGGGACAGAGCGCAGGTTCAGCTATGCTGAACCCTGCAATCTGTCACTGTTTGTCACTTAGGAGATCCGCCCGCTCTGTTTACACAAGCGTCGTGGATCTCCAAACTATATTCCCCGACGATCGGGGAAGAGCAGCGGCGATCGCCGCCGCTCCTCCCCTGGCCCGACTCCCGCTGTGCGTGCCGCCTACAGGGGGAGGAGTCCAGCGACGTAGGTCTACGTCGCTGGACGGAATCGAGCCACTTTGCCGCAGTACAGTCAACGTGACTGGTCGGCAAGTGGTTAAACAAGGTTACGACTGTATGATACGTTAAAAACAGTTCTGTAAGCAACACCCTATTTTCTGGCAGTGCCCCTCCCGAGACTAGGCTCTGGATCTGCCCCTGCTTTTGTGGGGGGGGGGGGGAGCAGGGAACCTCTTTTTGACAGGTACCTGTCCCCACTTCTGGAAGATCACGCCGCAGGACGATCACCGGGCCATTCGGAATGCGCAGCGTGCTTCGTGCGTGCGCAGTAGGAATCCGGCTGTGATGCCACAAGGCTTCACTGCCAGTTTCCCTACAGACAATGGCGGCGGCAGCACCGAGAGCCGATAGAAACATCGGCTGCCATTGCTATATTCCAGGACAGGTAAGTGTCCTAATATTAAAAGTCAGCAGCTACAGTATGTGCAACTCCGCTTTAATATTAATTTTGAGTCCTCCTTAAAACCATTCTTTTGAAATGTGGTATTTTACATAGTTACTAATTTCTTCTCAGCGGGAAGAAAAAAAAGCCCATATACAATATTATTGGGAGAAAAATGTAAATTATTGGGAGTAAAAAAAAATCCACAGAAACAATCAGAGGAAAATGCCCAACTTCATTGGTCAGTGGTAAAAAATGACTGGTGTAATTGGTCCTTGGGAGGAAAAATGTCCAGCTTTATTGGTCAATCTGAAAACTGCCTGGTGTTATTGGTCAGCAGGAAGAAAAAAAAATGCACCAATGGTAAAGGGAGAAACAGCAACTCTGGCATTAGTGGGAGTGAAAAAATACCTCAGTGTCATTGAGAGTAAAATTTTCCCCCAGCATCAGTGCCCTCCCCCCCCTTATCTTTTAGACCCCTGATCAGTTCCCCCTAATTTTAAAAGCCCCAGATCGGTCTCCAGTAAACATTCGGACCCAGTATCAGCCCTGCGTAACATTCGGACCTCAGATCAGCCGCCTTTCATCTGCATTTCATAACTCTGATCAACCCCTATTCATAACTCTGATTAGCCCCCACCACCCTCCAAAACCCCTTCAGACCTCAGACCAGCCTGGCACCTCAGAAAAAGTGAAGTCTGTTCAATGTTTTAATTCGAAAAATAAAATCAATGACATTCAGCCCCCGTTCACACTGGGGCGACCTGTCAGGCGACCTGGTCACCTGACAGGTCCCCGTAGGTCGCCTGGCATAGAGAAGCTGTGGACCCGTTCTAATAGGAGCGACACAAGTCGCTCCGACTTAGAAAAAGGGTCCGGAGCTTCTTTGGGGCGACCTGGAGCGACCTGCATTGACTTCAATGTTATGAAGTCCGTGCCGGCCGCTCCGAGGTCGCGGTGCGAGCAGCGCGCCGCGACCTATGAGGTCGCCCCGGGAAGTCGGATCGCCCCAGTGTAAACGGGGCCTAAGTGGCTGACCACACCATATGAGTGCAAACAGCTAATCTTAGGGAAACAATCCTAGTTCAGAAGCCAGCAGATGCCAAGCAAATAAGTGGATAATAAAGCCGTGCTGTTTGTATAAGTGTATTTGTTTTTGTTTTGTAATTTTCTGTTCTATAGAACTTTCTGATTCTGCAATATGTTTATTCAATCGGCGTCCTGGTTGGTAAGTTAAATCAGTTATGGGTATACAACACGTACACAAAACAAAAAAAAACAAAAAAGATTTTAAATAATGATAAGACATCAACCACAAGAGGTAATGTCTGGGCATGCACTTTGTGTATTGTTATATGATCAATCCGTATTAACATCTTATGTTTTAATTTGCAGGATGCATTTTAATGATCAAAAGGAACGTTCTTGAGTGCTAAGTGAAATTTCCGCGACTTCTTGTGTGGGCTTAATATGAAGAGTACAGAATGCATTCAAGGCATACAGAGGGAAGGTCGTGACCTGTTATACACTTGTAGTATGACCTCTTTTTCTCAACAGGCAATGAGCTGTTCATGGACAGCATCAAACTTCATTAATGTTTTCACCCTTTTCTGAAGAAAAATATTTGATTCATTCCAGAAAACTGACAGACTGCACTAAGACTTACAGCCAAACTGTAGCCTAAATGTTTTATTTATTTCAGGTTGTATGGGGAAAGTTTGCACTTGGGTCTTGTTTTTACTGCTCCATGTGTGCCCGTTGGCAATTGTTCCCCTTACTTAGGACAGGGTGACAAAAAATGAAAAATACAAATGATTTTGAAGATCGTAAGAGCCAATTGCCCTCTAAAGACAATATTTCAGTTGTGAATTATGATATTATTGAAAAATATGCCTTAACTTCCTTTAAAGCGCCCAGGGCACCAAAATATACAAATACCAACTTAAAGATTCAAAATCACAAGCTAGCCAACTCTAGAGTTGCGCAAACGGTTGGGCCCAATCATGGGTATGGGCTGAACATTGGCTGTTCACCTGTTTGTAGAAACACTCAAGTTATCAGGGTGTTCGACTGTTTGTTCGGCCCACTGAACGACCACAATGCACTGTGCCATCACGCCATGGCTCATTGCTCTTAGTCCCACCGCACACTATAAAAATATTCTTCCCATTTTGGCCATTTGCAGTGTGATATCGGCATGGAGAGGGATAGAACAGGGCTCTGTTCAGTGCTACTAGAGAGTTAGCGTGCTATAGCTTGCTATTGTAATTCTATTGTGAGTGTAGAGTGTCAGTTTATTGTGAATCTGGTAATAGTGCAGTGTAAGTGTAATAGGACCCTTCATTTCTACTTTAGTGTCACATTAGTGTGAATCTAGTGATAGTACAGTGTGAGAGTAGTGTGATCGTTCATTCTTACTTTAGTGTCATTTTATTTTGTTAGGGCAGGTTTCCTGCAGTGTATTTCAGTGCGTTTCTGCATGTTTACTGCAGTATATTGCAGTGCGTTATTGCAGGTTTACTGCAGTATATTTCAGTGTGTTATTGCACGTTTATCGCAGCAGATTGCAGTGCATTACTGCGTGTTTAATGCAGTACATTTCAGTGCATTATTGCACGTTTACTGCAGTATATTGCAGTGCGTTAGTGCACGTTTAACGCAGTATATTTCAGTGTGTTATTGCACATTTACTACAGTATATTGCAGTGCGTTAGTGCACATTAAACGCCGTATATTTCAGTGCAGTATTGCAGTGCGTTATGGCATGTTTACCACAGTACATTGCAGTGCGTCAGTGCAAACTTACTGCAGTATATTGTAGTGTGTCAGTGGAATGTGTCTGTGTAGTGAGCACTCAAGTTAATGTGAACCAAACACCACTTTCTTTTGATAAAAATGCATCCACCTATACATTTCCCCATCTTTTTTACATTTTGTTAATAAGTCCCCCCCCCCATCATGTCTGTGAGGCCAACAAGGAGAGGCAGATGTTCCCATGGCACTGTGAGTGGACAGCAGCGTCTGTGTCCTCAGGCAAAGGTGGGAGTGGTCTGTCTTCAGGCAGGGCATCATTTCCTCTGTTTAGTGATGTTGCCTGTGCTATCCAGCCACAGCATGCAGAGGAGGTGGTGGATTGGCTTACTAAGCATCCTCATCCTTCTCATCCTCCATCACCCAAGCAGAGACTAGTGTGTAGTCCAACGCAGCTGCCAGAGTGACTTATTCTGCCTCCTCGTCCACCACTAACACCCCAAGCCCAATTTTTCCACCACTGTTTGACAAGGGCAAATCATTTCAAATTTTGACAGCAAGGCCAAATCTATATAAGGTTAGGGTGTGAAGGCACCACCAAAGCCAAATTTTTAAGCTCCTGTTACTTCTATCCAAAGTCTGCGAACGAGACACCAGAATTTATTTAAAAAATCTCTAATCTTGTTTTCAGTGCACTACATTGTGGCCTCATCATACAGACATGCTCCCCAAGCTTTTGCTTACAAAATAAAGAAAGCTTGCAGGGAAAAAGTAATTTTTTTGGCTTTATAAATGTCATTTTTGCTGCAGCAGGTTCTATACATGGTACAGATGTGCCACTTTACATGCAGACTAAGGGGACCCACCCCCCCCCACCCCCCACCCCCAGGCACTATATTTAAAGAAATGTTAAATTTTTTTTGTTATTTCTCATTTTTTTATTGTTTCACGTTAAGCATTTGTAAATCACTGCCTTTTTGAAAATGATGTTTTTTACAAACTTTGTGTTTATAGAGACATGCCCCCCCCCAGGGTAGTTCCCAGACCCCCATACCCTTTGTATGCCCAATTACTTGCATATAAGCCTTCAAAATGGGCACTTTTGATTTTTCCAGTTTGGGTCCCATCAATGGGACTTCATTGGGACTTCAATGGGGTTCGTTTGCGATGTTCGAAAGTTCTGCCACGAACCGGGGGTCGTTCAGCCCATGTCTAACCAACTCTCTCTAACTGTTGTTAAAGAAATTTTGTTAAGAATATCTCCTAAATTTAGACTTTCATAAATAGTGGTTGTAGCTACATAGCACTGAATATTGGGCATGGTTTAAAGGGGTATGTTTAAATAAAGTCAGAGCCTGCACACAGTATTTCCTGCACACTTGTGCCATAGTCTACTACTACAGGGCTACCTAGTAACCAGCAACTGTTGAAGCAACAAACACTTTGGTCAGCAGTAAGTAAAATAAAGCATAGCATAAATATTCAATGGAAGGGAAAAAATGCCTTAGCATGGGTGGTCAGTGGGAGAAAGAAAAAAAATGCCCTAATGTTGGTACTAGTCAGTGGGAGAAAATATGCCCTGTGTCATTGGTCAATGGGAGAAAATGAAAGGCACGCTGTTGCTGTGCAGTGAAAAGACAATGCCTGGCATTTTTGGTCAGTGTAAGAAAAAAAGCCAAGCGCCATTGGTTAGTGGGAGAAAGATGGCGGTTTATATACCTTAGCGGGAAGAAACAAAATCCCATATACAGTATTATTGTGAGCAAAATGGCCCTGGCACTTGTGGGAGTAAAAAAAATCCACAGAAACAATCAGAGGAAAATGCCCAGCTTCATTGGTCAGTGGGAAAAAATGCCTGGTGTAATTGGTCCTTGGGAGGAAAAATGTCCAGCTTTATTGGTCAGTGTGAAAACTGCCTGTTGGTATTGATCAGCGAAAAGAAATAAAATGCACCAATGGTAAAGGGAGAAACAGTTACTCTGGCATTAGTGGGAGAAAACAAATGTTCCAGTGTCTTTACAGTACAGTACAGACATAGCGGCCAGAAAGAAGTACCACAAGTGTAGCACTAAGGGATGCAGCATCTAACACACTTGGAAGTCTTGGATGCCAACTGCTCCCCTAGCTCTGGAAAAGAGCCAAGACTGGAGTTGTTGCCCACAAAAATGGACAAGGTCACGTTAAAACAGCTAGGTGCAGAAGGCTGAAGCAGGGAGGTAAGCCAAAAAAGAACCAGTGGCTCAAACTAACTGCAAGTAAGATAGAAAATGGATGGAAAGGATTGAAAAATGCTGTTTAATGCTATACCAAATAGGGTTATACTTGTGTTTAGAACCCCCTGAGCTAAGAACTATTGTACCCTCCTTTCCTCTGGGTCTATAACAATAATAAAAATAAAAGAACACAAAACAGCTGTGAGATTGGCCCAAGCCCCAAAGGGTACATATATCACAAAATAGAGAAAGTATGGGTTTTCAGGGCCAGTTTGAAAAAGGAAAACCAAGAATCCATAATTTATAAAAAATTGAACATTTTATTGAATTAATCATATAAAAATATAGTGTAGTACAGGGATCCTCAAACTACGGCCCTCCAGCTGTTGTGAAACTACACATCCCATGAGGCATTGTAAAACTCTGACATGCCCAGACATGACAAGGCATGATGGGAATTATAGTTCCTGAACAGCTGGAGGGCCATAGTTTGAAGACCCCTGTTGTAGTACATGAGGGATTGTTGAGAGTAAAGAGAAGAATCCCCCATATATTTACCAAAACATTAAAAACAACAGCACAGAAATATACCCCTGGTGGGGGAATAATACATGCTTCAAGCTGATGTTGGTGCAAGAAGTCTCTGTTGATATATTCGGTTTGAATGTCCCAATGAGCCAACGCGTTTCGCATCGGCTTCGTCAGGGCCAAAGAGACCGAGCAATACCGATATTTCTGTAATATGTATATATACAGTGAAAGAAACAAAAATTAGATGATATATATACATAACCTCAAAACATTTGCATCACATCGTTTTCACAATGTGTTTCATACAGGTATACTGTGGACAACATTCAAGTCAGGATCCCTGTGGATATTTTATACCAACCTTGCTGTGTGTAGAAGTATTGATAGTGGGCAGGATATATAAACATAAAAAATAAAATGTACATAAATAAAGCAGTGCAATCGTTGAATCTGGGGGATAAAGATGCCTATATTAGCCATGGTATTTGGGGGGAATTACAGTAGGTGCTTGATCCCTTCTTTGTGGCCTAGGTGGTGGAATTAGGGCTTGGGCACACCAAGGCTACCCTTGTTGGCTATTATTCTAAAAACTACCAACAAGCATCACATAGGTTTTATGTTGTGATTGGACTCGATGCAGGTTGGGAATGTTCCAATGCTCAGTGGTGGCACAATGGGCTCACCCTGGGACCATTTTGATCCTCTGATTCCATACAAGTTACCTCTTCTTCTGCCCCCCAATGATATATAGTATCTTCCCGCTGTTATCTATCTTTGTGCCAGCGCTGTTGGAAAGATTAAGTAATCACAGCTGTGCTTCTAAAAACAGACAGAATCTGTGTGATCCAATCTGTTACGGCAAGCTATACATTGTATTTCGCATATTTACCAAGTTATTTATAGACCATTACTACTTTCTCGGTTCTCAAAGCTTTGTGTACTGAATGGATCATCTGCTGTTTTTTTTATATTTTAATTCTTTCAGCTTATTATATCAGAAGCATGTGTTGATTTTCCTTTCACATGCATGGGAAAAGCCTATAAAAGCCTTTAAATCACGTATATAAAATACGGAAAAAGTGTACTGTGCCAGAGGAGTGCGGTGGGTCGCAACTTTATATTTTCTCCCTCCAATTATGTATATAGGTTGTCCTAAAATTCTCACAATTTAATCAAGGAAAAGGAGGGGTTCTAGGCCCTAAACCAGACCCCCCTCCCCCCTAACAATGCTGAACCTAGTGTCCCTTGTATGGGTTCCAAGATCATATTTAAAAACTATATGCCACAGATAAACATCAGAAAGCCTGGTTTCTTAAATTCTTTACAAAAAATGGAACCAAAATGCATGTCAGCAGATAATTTAATAAATGTATTGAAATTGCACTGGTAATTTAGATAGCCAATGTTATACTGCAAAGGAGGGTAGAGCTTGCCTTAAAGCATTTGTTACCCCAACATTTCATATTCCTGATATGTGCCTGCTGTGCCGTGTACTTGTATGAGAAAGTATCATGTTCTATATGTATTGCTTCCTTTATATAAAATCCCTGGTGTTCCTGCTAGTTCCATTGCGTACCTATTAAAAACTGACCACACCAAGCAGGAGAGCATACTGTGGTCAGTTGTCAAGCTATGCTGGGAACTCAGTGTACTCTTCTCCAATGATCAGACTTGTCCTGACATGCCCCCCACTGCACATCCATTCACAGGGAAGCTCAGTGTGCTGCTGTTTCTCCTCCCCCAGCTCTTATGCAGGGAATGTGATATGTGATCACTTATAAAAAAGGGAAAAAAAGGAATTTATATATATATTTTTTATATATCTACAAAAAATGTTTTGCCTTTCATTTCTATTTTAAACCGAATGGCTTGTTTTACAAGGTGATCGTTTACAATCGCTTTAAGCCCTGGTTCACAGCAGTGCGATTTGTCATGGGATTTGACAGTTGAAAATCTCATGGCAAATTGCAACCCATTGCTGGCAATGGAACTGTTCAAATTGTTGCAACTCCAGTCTCAGAGACTTTGAAAAAGGTTCCTGCACTACATTTTTGAGATTTTTATTGCGACTTGCATTGACTTCTGTTTAATGAATGCAGTGAAATAGGAGGTCCAAATCCTGAGAGAGCCAAGTACAGGGGCAGATGGAACATTTATGCAGGCTGTGTGGTTGCACAAGGGTCCTCTAGGACTATGAAGCCCATTTATACTAGATGTGGGTGCGGTGGGTGTTGGGACCCCTCCTGTTCGTATACTTTTATCAGTAAAGAAGAAAAGTGTCCAAAAACTAAAACTGAATTTTAGCATTTTTCCATGGATGGATGTTGCCAAAGCCGGCAGAATATTAGCATACATAAAGAAAGGGATGTATTCCAGAGATAAAACTATAATCCTACCACTTTATAAAACTCTGGTCCGACCGCATCTGGAGTATTCCGTCCAGTTCTGGTCACCAGTCCTCAGGAGGGATGTGTTGGAGCTGGAGAGAGTCCAGAGAAGGGCAACAAAACGTATTGGGGGATTGGAGGACCTTAATTACGAAGAGCATTTGGAAGTGCTTGATTTATTCTCCCTGGAGAAGAGATGCCTGAGAGGAGACATGATAGCTTCTAGATTGTAAGCTCTAACGAGCAGGGCCCTCTAAATCCTCCTGTATCGAATTGTATTGTAACTGTATTGTCTTCCCTCATATTGTAAAGCGCTGCGCAAACTGTCGGCGCTATATAAATCCTGTATAATAATAATAATAATGATAGCGATTTACAAATACCTCAACGGTGATCTCGGCATAGAAAAAAACCTATTTAGTCGCAAGGAATGCATGAGGACATGGGGCCATACAATGTGTTTAGAGGAGAAGCATTTTAACCTCAGGCTACGCAGGGGGTTCTTTACAGTAAGGACTACAAGACTTGCACAGTTTGTTTTTATCTGCAAACACCACTTAACTGCATAGGTAGTTTTTTTTGTAAAGGTGAACTAACCCTTTAACCACTTGACCTCTGGAAGATTTTCCCCACCTTCATGACCAAGCCATTTTTTGCTATATGGCACTGCATTACTTTAACTGACAATTGCATAGTCATGGAACACAGCCTAAGGCTCGGTTCACATATGTGTGATGAAAGACAGATTGTATGGCTGAATTGCATCGCATTTCAACCAAACTCATGCAGGACTCTTTTTTTGGTCTGCACCAGAATCGGATTGCATGGGTGTTAACACCTATGCGATCCGATTCCTGTTCGAATTAACAGTTCGCACTGCGATATGCGAACCCGTCTGGGCTGGGGGTGTCATTAACATTGTATTGACACTCCCAGCGGTTCGCACATGGCAGTGTGAACTGCCTGCGAGTTGGGTGCGATGCGGGAAGTGGATTCGCAGGGTTTCCCGTATCGCACCAATGTGAACCGAGCCTATCAAATAAACTTACATCTTTTTTTCCCCACAAATAGAGCCTTCTTTTAGTGGTAATTTATCACCTCTGGGTTTTTATTTTCTTTTTGCACTATAAACAAAAATATATATATATATATTTTTTAATTTCTGCTATAAAACATATCCAATAACATTTTTTAAAAAATCTAATGTATTTATCAATTTAGGCCAATTTGTATTCTGCTTCATATTTCTGGTAAAAAAAAAACAAAATCCCAGTAGGCATATATTGATTGGTTTTCGCAAAAGTTATAGCATCTACAAACTATGGTTTTATAATATATATATATATATATATATATATATATATATATATATATATATATATATATATACACTGTAAAATAATATGTATATATACTAGTAATGGCAGTGATCAGCTACTTATAGTAGGACTGTGATATTGCGGCGGGCAATCTGACACTAAATAACACTTTGTGGAAATGGGTGACATTAATACAGTACTCAGTGCTAAAAATATGCATTGTCAATGTACTAATGACACTGGCTGGGAAGAGGTTAAAAATCTAAGAGCCATGAAAGGGTTAAATGTGTGCCTAAGCAGTATTTTTGTGTACACTGTGTGGTGCTTTACTGAGGGACGTCCCAGCTTTGCAGGGAGACACGATCCCCCACATCTCTGCTGACAGGACAGAGCTCTGCCTTGTTTACATAGGCAGAGTTCTGTCCTGTGTCTCTCCTCACCGATCAGCGGGTGCCAGCGAACATTTATTGATGGCACCCACTGATTGGCATCTGCTGTGACTAATCACAGCAGAAGCAGCGTGCCCCCTATGCGGAATTGCAGAATCACCTTGTGACGGTACTCACCATCACTGGGAGTGAAAGACAGATACATAATGGTTTGGATTGCTTCAAGTGGGACAGTAATATTTGTCAGCCATGTATCTCGAGAAATATGTGAGGAATATTCCTGTTTGATTCTGAACAGGTTCATTGAAGGAGCTAAACACATTGGCTTCTGTTCCTTGTCCTTTAATGTCAGAGACAGGTTTTCCCTATTGTTTGTGTATTGAGATAATGTGTATTATATTGCAGGAGCTCGAGGACAGAAAGTCTGCTAGTTAATTGGCTCAGGTTGATTGAGTCATTGTCCTCTGTTAGTTGCTGAGTGGAAATAGTATACTGTTTGTGTTGGTTGTTCTTTAGATATGTTATTTCTATTTCTGTATACAATTTCATCAGCATATGATAATGTAATCTGGCAACCCCTGACCTGTGTGTAATAATCTGATCAGGATGGGGGGGGGGGGGTCCATGCTGTATATAAATTCTGTGTGACTGTTCAATAAAGAGAGATTCCTGTACAAGCTAAGTTGTTGGCTAGCTTTGTATGGGGGTGGCTAGGATTTGATATCTATGTTCATGACTGCAAGGAAGCCGTATACTGATGGAAGACCACAAGTACAGTGTGGGTTGAGGTTTCGTTACACACGTATATGTACATGATTCTGCATGGAATGGCCGCCCTGTAGCAGTAAATTTATAGCAATAATCTGCTATAGGGTGGTCGTTAAGATGGAACTTTATTCAGAAAATTAAGTCCTACTAGATGCCTTCAGGCTGGCCCCTTTTGCAGGTATAGCTATGTAAAACATTAAAAATAAGTGCTTATACTGTATAAAATCCAGTAACACACTGTCTCACCCTGCTCTGCACATTGCTCAATTGCTCTACATTTTTAAGCATTTTTAGACGCTGCCAAGCTTGTAAAGGCCGATCTGCCAAGAGCCCTAAAGTGGAAATAAAGTCTCCTATCCTTTACAGCCAAGGAAGCTGCTTCTGTTTGATTTGCAAATGCCATGGTGCTGCACATGTGATGAGTTATGACACTAGCCATTGGATGATTTGACAGTTTGGTAGAGTTAGCAATCCCAGCATTCCAGGAATGTTTTTTGAAACCGTTAAATCAATGGGTTTAGTTCCATTTTATGATATACTGCAAGGGTTCTGGGCTTCAGGAAAAATGGCTGCCTCCGCCGAGAAAAAACAGGAGAAATGCTAGAGGCAATTTACATCACACACTAATTTTGGTAGCATAATTATTATTGTAGAATGTATGTTCCCTGCTAAAGGACATTATGCTTTATCGAGTTGTTATGGGTAGAGTTCTACTTTAAGTGGTTCATTTGTTAGTATATGTTATATTATTTTTTTGCAGAATTTTCTCCCCCCGAAAGTGGAGTTAATCTTTAGGTTTCCCAGAGTTGGGCGTTCAGCTAGCTGTGCCCATAGAACACCTCAGACTATATATGCATATCTGAGGAGCACACACAGAAACAGGAAGTATGGCCATCTCATAACACTTCCTGGTATGTTGCCTAGCAACACTCACTCCACTCAATCATATAAAACAATGCTACTAAAGAATAATCCTTATTTTTTTTGGAATGGTAATGGTGTTTTTCACACAGTTTACTCTTCAAACTATGAAAATGATTTCTATGTCTCCTCGGCATTAAATATTACAGTTCATATGAGTCATGAACTAGAGGAAGATGCCTTTGGAACAAACCTTTTCTTCACACCAGCCCCACAAAAATCTAAACAACTACATCATCCCCTGAATAAATAAACTCGAAAATAACAAGGTCCATTATCTGCTCTATTTTGAGGAATAACGAGTTTTATGCCGTAGATTGGCAGCGTGATTTATAAGCTCGCCTTATTTCGTATGAATGTAGGTGTGAGGTCTCCGTTGGCATTTTGATGGCCCAACATGTTGGGGTCACACTTACTAAGCCCTGCCTAAACAAATCACAAACAAGAGAGCTCTGGTAAGCAAGGCATTCCTATGTTTTTCACCTCCACCGCCAACATAAAGAGAGTCTTGTGATTGTAAGTTCAGCTACCTCCGCAGCATAAAGTACAGTCTGTCCCGGTGAAAATTATAGCAGTTGAACTGTGGTCGGGGTATGGCGAGGACCCTGAGCTGTGGCCAAGGCAGTTTGCTGAATCTGTATCTCTCCAGATCGCCGAACAAATAGCGATTACAGCTAAGAAAATTCCAAATTTACATACGAAACCATAAATACTTTTTTCATGGCTAACAGGGGATGGAATTAAATTTCACTAGGTAACAAACCGACTGGTACAAGGCAGGCTTTGTCACCGCTGTGTGTATATGTAAAAAGTTTGCGTAAAACTGGCGGTTTATTTATTGCATAAGTATACTGCCCTTATTTATCTCTTGGTAAATATAAAGGTGACTAACTGTGTTTGTACTTAACGTTATATAGTGTTCAAAATACAAATGAACAACTGTGTAGCAAAATAATTATATATATATATATATATGTGTGTAAAAATAAATCTGTATGCGGTAGCAAAATAATTCCTTGTGCAATCATAAACCTGTACATATACTGTATATCTATCTATCTATCTATCTATCTATCTATCTATCTATCTATCTATCTATCTATCTATCTATCTATCTATCTATCTATCTATCTATCTATCTATCTATCTATCTATCTATCTATCTATCTATCTATCTATCTATCTATCTATCTATCCATCTATCCATCTATCTATCTATCTATCTATCTATCTATCTATCTATCTATCTATCTATCTATCTATCTATCGATATATATGTAGATAGATATATATTCATATATACAAGCCCGATTCCAAAAAGTTGGGACACTGTACAAATTGTGAATAAAAACAGAATGCAATGATGTGGAAGTTTCAAATTTCAATATTTTATTCAGAATACAACATAGATGACATATCAAATGTTTAAACTGAGAAAATGTATAATTTAAAGGGAAAAAAAAGTTGATGTTAAATTTCATGGCATAAACACATCTCAAAAAAGTTGGGACAAGGCCATGTTTACCACTGTGTGGCATCCCCTTTTCTTTTTATAACAGTCTGCAAATGTTTGGGGACTGAGGAGACAAGTTGCTCAAGTTTAGGAATAGGAATTTTGTCCTATTCTTGTCTAATACAGGCTTCTAGTTGCTCAACTGTTTTGGGTCTTCTTTGTCCCATCTTGTTTATGATGGGCCAAATTTTTTCTATGGGTGAAAGATCTGGACTGCAGACTGGCCATTTCAGTACTGTGGGAGATTAGCTCGGTGGCGGGAATGGATGACCCCTTGAGGGGGTTTGTTACACAGGGAGATAGCCGAGAAGTGGTTGCAAACAGTTTGGTTTATTCATGCAATTTTCTTCAAACAAGTGCATGCAGCAAAAACATCAAAATAAAATAAAACACAAAATAAATCCTTGCCACTGTGGGCGGCTACCTTCTCACATACAGGAACCTACCTACGGAGTCTGTCTCCAACCTACTGTTGGGCAAACTTTGCTGATCCTACAGCAGACACTCAATAGTCCATTTATTTTCTCTTCTCACAGCACATGTTCATTGGACTTTCCTTTCACATAGAAAACATCCCTTTGTTTGTCTCTTTACACTCTTCACATAGCAACCATTCCTTTGCTTGTCTCTTCACATAGCAAACAGTGCATTTATTTCTTTCCACATAGAAATAGTCCAAGACCTCACCTTGAGTAGTCTTCAGTCTTAATTAATTTCCCCTTCACACAGGAAATGTCCATTGGTTTCTTTTCACATAGAAACGATCCAAGACCTCACCTTGAGTAGTCTTCACACTTGTTACCTTCCTCAGCGCACATCGCTTCAGGAGGTCTTCCCCATGCTCACACAGCTTTCAGAGGGCACACATCTGACTGTCCTCCTCTCCCCATGCCCACACAGCGTCAGGAGGCAGCAATCCTTAGACTTCCTTTGGACAAATTATAGATGCCTTAACTTCCTCATTCCGAACAGCTGAAGGCCTTTCAACTTCCTTAAGCCGTCCTGGCTACCTTTGCAGCTGACACCCTATAGTAATTGGTGAATTTTCTAAACCAGGTGGAAATGTATCTCCTGTCTGTGACTACATCCACAGATTTACCTGACTTCCTGTCACAGTACCCAGATCCTTCTTCTACGCAGCCATGGTGTTGTAATTGATGCAGTATGTGGTCTGGCATTGTCATGTTGGAAAATGCAAGGTCTTCCCTGAAAGAGGCAACATCTGGATGGGAGCATATGTTGTTCTAGAACTTGGATATACCTTTCAGCATTGATGGTGCCTTTACATATGTGTAAGCTGCCCATGCCACACGCACTCATGCAACCCAATATCATCAGAGATGCAGGCTTCTGAACTGAGCGCTGATAACAACTTGGGTTGCCCTTGTCCTCTTTAGTCCGGATGACATGGCGTCCCAGTTTTCCAAAAAGAAAAGTTTTCCAAAAAGAAAAACTGGCGTCCCAGTTTTCCACTTTGCCACAGTCCATTTTAAATGAGCCTTTGCCCAGAGAAAATGCCTGTGCTTCTGGGTCATGTTTAGATATGGCTTCTTTTTTGGCCTATAGAGTTTTAGCCGGCAACGGCGAATGGCACGGTGTTCACCGACAATGTTTTCTGGAAGTATTCCTGAGCCCATGTTGTGATTTCCATTACAGTAGCATTCCTGTATGTGATGCAGTGCCGTCTAAGGGCCCGAAGATCCCGGGCATCCAGTATGGTTTTCCGGCCTTGACCCTTACGCACAGAGATTGTTCCAGATTCTCTGAATCTTTGGATGATAATATGCACTGTAGATGATGATAACTTCAAACTCTTTGCAATTTTTCTCGGAGAAACTCCTTTCTGATATTGCTCCACTATTTTTCGCTGCAGCATTGGGGGAATTGGTGATCCTCTGCCCATCTTGACTTCTGAGAGACAGTGCCACTCTGAGAGGCTCTTTTTATACCCAATCATGTTGCCAATTGACCTAATAAGTTGCAAACTGGTCCTCCAACTGTTCCTTATATGTACATTTAACTTTTCCGGCCTCCTTATTGCTACCTGTCCCAACTTTTTTGGAATGCGTAGCTCTCATGAAATCCAAAATGAGCCAATATTTGGTATGACATTTCAAAATGTATCACTTTCAACATTTGATATGTTATCTATATTATATTGTAAATAAAATATAAGTTTATGAGATTTGTAAATTAGTCCATCCCTTCTTTACTTACAATTTGTACAGTGTCCCAACTTTTTTTGGAATTGGGTTGTAGATTATATATATATATATATATATATATATATATATATATATATATATATATATATATATATAGCAACCTCCTAGGTAGATGCTAGAAGAGATAATATATTTTTTAGATCTTTTCTGCTTAGCAGAGATATTGCCAGGTAAATTTATGTTGCTCTCGGCCCCCAAGAGAGCAGGATCTGTTGGTGAGGTCTGCTCATGGTGCTCAGGTGCAGCTCAGCTTGTATGAATGTTTCCCACTAGTTCAATAGGGAGGCATATTGGACAGTGGGAGGAAACCTGACAAATGAGTGCACAGGCGTATAGTACAGCCCTGGTGATTGGCAGAGGAAAGTCCCTCTGTGCATGCTGGGGTACCATATAAATATCAAGGGCACATGTGCTCGGTGTCTTTCAGCTGAAGAGCGGGGTCCCAGAGGGAGGGGGCGGCTGCCCCTCCTCTATAGAAGCTGCCATGTGGCCTCAGGTGGTTGATCTGAGGGCCGGAGAGTCAGAGAGGAGTTGAACCCAGATGTCCTGCAGAGCTGACTGGAAGGGAGACACTGTAGAGGATCTTATTCTGCCTACAGTGAGTACAGATCTGTGTCCTGGCCTGGGGCCTGTTCTGAGAGGGGCCCTTCTTCTGCTAGAAGTGTCAGTGGACTGGTTTCAGTCACAGGGATGCTAGAGAGTGTCTTGAGGATAATGTAGTTGCATCAAGCCTTCTGCTAGAGAGAGCTAGAAGACTTAATTCTTCCATACGAGTGTCAGTATGGTTAAAGCAGTGTGTCTGCTTCCACAAGTAACCTGGTGAGGCCAAGTGAGAGTTGTCCTTATCTACTGTAAATAGTTCAAGTTGGAGTATCCCACTATTCCCTTCTCCCATTCAAGTTTCACAATAAATACCGAAAACCAAAACCCCTTGTCTGTTTATTGAGTAATGAGTAACTGGGAGTAAAGATGGATATACATACAGTATATATATATATATATATATATATATATATATATATAGTGCAAATAAAAAGGCTACACATCCCAGTTAAAATGTCAGGATTCTGTAATGTAAAAAAATGAAACAAAGATAAATCATCATTTTAGAACTTTTTCCACCTTATATAATATACTGTATAACTCAATTGAAAAACAAACTGAAATCTTTTAGGGGGGAGTAAAATTAAAAAACTAAAATAATGTGGTTGCATAAGTGTGCACACCCTCTTATAACTGGGAATGTAGCTGTGTTCAGAAATAAGCAATCACAATCAAACTCATGTTAAATAGGAGTCAGTACACACCCGTCCTCATTTAAAGTGCCTCTGATTAACCCAAAATAAAGTTCAGCTGTTCCAGTAGGTCTTTCCTGACATTTTCTTAGTCGCATCCTACAGCAAAAGCCATGGTCCGCAGAGAGTTTCCAAAGCATCAGAGGGATCTCATTGTTTAAAGGTATCAGTCAGGAGAAGGGTACAAAAGAATTCCCAAGGCATTAGATATATCATCGAACACAGTGAAGACAGTCATCATCAAGAGGAGAAAATATGCCAAAACTGTGACTTTACCAAGATCTGGACGTCCCTTCAAAATTAATGAAAAGAATAGAAAAAAACTGGTCAGGGAGGCTGCCTAGAGGCCTACAGCAACATTAAAGAAGCTGCAAGGATATCTGGCAAGTACTGGCTGTGTGGTACATGTGACAATGTCCTGTATTCTTCATGTGTCTGGGCTATGGGGTAGAGAGGACAGACGGAAGCCTTTTCTTATGAAGAATAACATCCAAGCTCTGCTAAATTTTGCAAAAAACACCTCTGAAGTCTCCCAAAAGCATGTGTGAAAATGTGTTATCGAACTTTTTGGCCTTAATCCCAACGCAAAAACAACACTGTACAACGCCAAAAAAACACCATACCCACAGTGAAGCATGGTGGTGGCAGCATCATGCTTTGGGGCTGTTTTTCTTTAGCTGGAACAGTGGCCTTACTCAAGGTAGAGGGAATTATGAAGAGTTCCAAATACCAGTCAATATTGGCACAAAACCTTCAGGCTTCTGCTAGAAAGGTGAACATGAAAAGGATCTTCATCTTTCATCTGACAACGACCCAAAGCATACATCCAAATCAACAAAGGAATGATCTGAAGAGGGCTGTGCACAGGCGATGCCCTCACAATCTGACAGATTTGGAGTGTTTTTGCAAAGAAGAGTGGGCAAGTATTGCTATGTCAAGATGTGCCATGCTGATAGACTCATACCCAAAAGACTGAGTGCTGTAATAAAATCAAAAGGTGCTTCAACAAAGTATTAGTTTAAGGGTGTGCACACTTATGCAACCATATTATTTTAGTTTTTTATTTTTACTTCCCTCCACCTAAAAGTTTGTTGTTCAATTGTACAGTTGTACAGTCAGTGTATAGGTCACATTAAAGGGGGAAAAAGTTCTGAAATTATTTATCTTTGTCTTGTTTTTTTTACATCATAGAAACCTGATATTTAAACAGGGGTGTGTAGACTTTTATATTCACTGTATATATATATATATATATATATATATATATATATATATATATATATATATATATATTTATATATGTAAAATATATATCTGTATGCGGTAGCAAAATAATTCCTTGTGCAATCATATGTGTATAGCCAACTGTGTTGATAGTACTGTGCAAAAGTTTTAGGCAGGTATGGAAAAATGCTGTGAATTAAGAATGCTTTTAAAACTATATATTTTAATTCCTTTTTTTATCAGTTTACAAAATGCAAAGTGAATGAACAGAAGAAAAATTTAAATCAAATCAATATTTGATGTGACCACCCTTTGACTTCAAACCAGCATCAATTTTAGGTACACTTGGCACACAGTTTTTGAAGGAACTCGGCAGGTAGGTTGTTCCACACACCTTGGAGAATTAACCACAAAACATCTGTGGATGTTGGTTGCCCTAAATACTTCTGTCTCCTCATGTAATCCCAGAGAGACTCGATGATGTTGAGATCATAGCTCTGTGGGGGCCAAACCATAATTTCCAGGCTCCTCATTCTTCTTTACGCTGAAGATAGTTCTTAATGACATTGTCTGTAGGTTTGGGGTCATTGTCCTGCTGCAGAATAAACTTGGGGCCAACTACACACCTCCCTGATGGCATGGTAGACGTATATACCTGTATTTTCCAGCTTTGAGGACACCATTGATCGGGCAATGTTGAGGACCGTAGATGCAGTGATTAACCAAGGAAACTTAATGCAGCGGATGAAAGACTCATTATGCTTACTTCCCTTTGACATCAAAAAGATGTCCAGTGGTGCCATCAGCAAAGAAATGGCTGAACCCAGTGGGACTCAGGTACATCCATCTACTGTCTGGAGAAGTCTGGCCAAAAGCAGCCAAAAAGCCAAAAGCCATAACTCTGATGTGGAAACAAGGCTATGCGACTCAACTATGCACAAAAATATAAGAACTGGGGTGCAGAAAAATAGCAGCGGGCTCTCTGGACTGATGAGTCAAAATGTGAAACATTTGGCTGTAGCAGGAGGCAGTTTGTTCACTGAAGGACTGGAGAGTGGTAAAATAATGACTGTCTACAGGCAACAGTGAAGCATGGTGAACATAGGCGTGCGCAGTCGATGTGCTAGGTGTGCCTGGGCACAGCCTAATCACTACATGCGGTGCTGATTCCCCCTACTGCCTGGGCTCCCCCCCCCCCGTGTTGCAACTCCTCCCCCCACCTATAGTGCTGCTGGCCTTCCTCCTCTACCCCTGACTGCTGCTGCTGGGGGATGTTTCAGGTTGAACGGCGGGGGAAAGGGCTAATCAATATGTTATTTACCAGCCTCTTCCTTTTCTAAATGAACACAGTGAACACACTCACTGCGTTCATTCGTAACTGAAGCATAATAAACTGCATTTACTATGCTTCAGTTTGTGAATGAACAGGAAGCCACTCAGCGCAGAGCACCTCCCATTCATTCACTGTCCAGTGCAGCTGAGGCTGCAGAGAAAGGCATGTGTGTTTGAGCTTTGGGGTGCAAATAGGCTGCACACACCTATGATGGTGAGGCTCCTTGCAATTTTGGGGCAGCATTGCCATACCATCAGAGAGGCATTTCTAAAAGCATTCTTAATTTACAGCATCCTTTTTATACCCTTTTGACAGCCAGGAAAAGAAAACCGTTAAAGTGGTTGTAAACCCACTCTTATAACTTTTACCTATAGGAAAACCTTTAATAAGGCTTACCTATAGGTACTGTAAATATCTCCTAAACGTGCACCGTTTATGAGATATTTACACTTCATGCAGCCGATGATGTCATCGGCGCATGCGCTCTGAAGGAACGGCCACCCGTGCCTGTTCTTCAGAGCCCTGTGCCGTGAATGGCGGCTCCCGAGCGCATGCACGGGAGTGATGTCATTGTGCCTCCGGCCAATCAGATGGCCGGAGGAACGCGAACCAGGAATCAGGACGGCCGAACATGTCGGCTGTGTCACCAGTGAGTGGGCAGCACTGCGGGGGATTTGTTCTAAGGTAAGTATTTCATAATGAGCTAGTATGCAATGCATACTAGCTCATTATGCCTTTGTCTTACAGGGTTTTTTATTTTTCATTTTTTTGGGGGGTTTACAACCTCTTTGAAGACATGCACATATCAACAGTTATGGCATGTGGCTTTATGTATCAGTGACTCTACAAAATAAAGGGAGTGGAGGGGATGAGCAGAACTAATTATATTATCATTAACCACTTAACGACCGTCCGATGCAGTTATACTGCGGCAGGTAGCCGCTCCTACGCGAACCGCCGTAGGTATACGTTGGTCGCGTGCCTGCAGCTAGGGGGTGAGCACACGCCATTGGCGGCGCGCTCCCACCCCCACTCGTCAGCTGGGATCCCGATGCATGGGGCAGGCGGTTTGGATTGCCGCCTGACACCCGCGATCGTTCCCCGCTGAGAGAGAAGGACGGGCAGCTGTTGTAAACACAGCTGACCGTTCTTCTCTCTGGAATGATCATAGAGCCCCTGTGATCCTTCTATATAGGATCACAGGTCTCTGTGATCATTTCACAAGCCACGCCCCCCCACAGTTAGAAACACACCCCTAGGTAGACATTTAACCTCTTGATCACTTACTGTGTTAACCCCTTCCCTACCAGTGTCATTATTACAGTAACAGTGCATATTTTTAGCACTGATTACTGTATTAATGTCACTGGTCCCCCCCCAAAAGTGTCAAAAATGTCAGTTAGGGGTCCGATCTGTCTGCTGCAATGTCGCAGTCCCACAAAAAATGGCAGATCGCCGCCATTACTAGTAAAAAAAAAACAAAAAAACAATAAAAATGACATAAATCTTTCCCGTAGTTAGTAGACGCGATAACTTTTGTGCAAACCAATCAAAATACGCTTATTGCGATCTTTTTTTACCAAAAATATGTAACAGAAAACAAATTGGCCTAAAATTTTAAAATATTTTGATTTTTACATTTTTTTTCATTGTTTTTTTCAGAATTGTCGCTCTTTTTTTGTAAATAACGCAAAAAATAAAAATCGCACAGGTGATCACCACCACCAAAAGAAAGCTCTATTTGTGGGAAAAAAAGGACATAAATTTTATTTAGGTACATCATCGCACGACCATGCAATTGTCTGTTAAAATAACACAGGTTTGAATCGCAAAATATGGCCTGATCATTAAGGGGGCAAATCCTTCCGGTCCAGAAGTGGTTAAGCTGCTGTAATCCCATGAAAGGGTGCAGAATATTAATGATGCCCTCCTTTTTCCATTCTTAACACACTACTGGAATGTACCTGCACTACAGCACATTAAAATGCATATCACTGTGCACTGTGGGGCACTATGCCTGAAAATTTGGCGCATGTCCAGTTATTGCTATGTTGTGGTGTGTTGGTTGCCCATTCCTATGAAAGGCTGCCTTGCATGGTATGACAATGTTATGACAATATGCAACACAGTGTATTGACCTAAATGCGCCTTCGTGTTTTACCAACTCATTGGTTTGAGTCCCTAAATATTCACCATAAGAATATAGTAGAATTGTTTTCCCTCAGAATACCTAATCATGGGCAAGAAAAGGTTTAAAGAAATGAAATAGATCTTCTGGGAGGTTTAAACATCTAAACAGTATCTCAGGCTGCAATACTCACCGCCCATTTATTTTGTTTTTCTCTTGATGTATCTCGGTGGTGATCCCTTGACTCTCTGGCACAGTTTGGTCCCATTAGGGGTGCCCGGACTGCGGAGGTCATTTCCGATCTTGGGATGACCGTATACTTACATCCTGATCCCATCCTGGGAAAGGTGATTATATCAAATCTTCTATTGAGCTACTAAATAAATGATGATGTCCATACCTACATTCTGTTTTCCTATTTTGCGAAAAGTGTATTACTTTGGTAATTTCACCCAGATATCTGTTAAGTTACGATCTGTAATTCTGTTTACTTGTTTCTATCTTATTATCTCAAAAATTTGAATAAAAACGATTGAAATTTAAAAAATGTTGTAAGTTGGGGCTGAGCTATTTACTATATCTTTTTTTGTCAATGCTTTATTTTTTAACATCTTATTTAATGCTAACCTGTTGGGGGGGGGTGGCTGGCAATGAAGCAGACCTAACAGTTTTTATGGAAGGTCTGTTTAATGCACAGTTATTTCAGTAGATTATCTCTCACTCTTTAGAAGCCTTCTATTCTGTAATGCAACCACAAAGCATTTGCACAGCATGTAGAGTACTGAGGACCCCACTGACTTCACTGCTTCTCATGTGAACTTTAAGGATGAATTGTTCCAAAATGTCTGCAGCTACAGAGATCAGTAAGTGCTTGTTTTAAAGCTTCATTTTTGTTTGTAAAGAATATGTAGATATTTAAATGTCCATAACCTGACCACAGTTCTACATTACAGGCTTCATGGTGAATAGCTTTTCAGAAGATGGTTGACAGGTGGATAAGAGGTGATGTGCCCTCTATTCACCACCTATTTTAACCCTGAAAAGCACCCATGTGCATTGCATGCAGTTTCAAGGCAGTTGGATGTGGCCTCCTTCATTTGGATGGGTTGTGTTTGGCAGCAGTACTGCCCACTGAACATGACTATAAATGTTGCTGTGGAACTGGAAGCAGCATGTGTACAACCCCGTCCAGCTGCCTTTGTAGCTTAAAGGGTGGTGGTGATGGCCGGGGGTGGTAAAACCAAGGCTCAACTGCCTATTTTTACCTCACCTCGGCTGCCTGCTTGAATAAGCCCTAAGGGGGGGTTGTTTAACCGGTTGCCGACCGCCGCACGACTATATACTGCGGCGGTCAGCCCCGGCCAGGCAGAGTGACGTATCGGTACGTCACTCGCCTGTCACTGACTTGCGAGCCTATCGCGGGCGGGCGCGCGCCCGCCGAGGCGCGCGCCCGCCGCGGCTCGTTCACAGGCAAGTCAGTGCGTGTGACCGGCGGACTCGATGTCCGCCAGTCACACTGCGATCGCTCCTGTGAAGGGAGAAAGACAGAGCAGCTTGTGTAAACAAGCTGCCTGTCAGTTCTCCCTGTGTAAAAGTAAAGATCTGACCGTTCTACTATGTAGAACGGTTGATCTTTGCTTTTACACCAATAGGAATGTCCCTACACAGTAGAAAGCACGCCCCTAGGACACACTTAACCCCTCCCTTCCCAATAAAGTTAACCCCTTCCCTGCCAGTGTCATTTTTGCAGTAACAGTGCATATGTATAGCACTGATTACTGCAGTAATGTCACTGGTAACCCCAAAAGTGTCAAAAATGTCAGTCAAGGGTCCGATCTGTCCGCCGCAATGTCGCAGTACCGAAAAAAAAATCGCAGATCGCCGCCATTACGCGTTAAAAAAAAAAACACCAAAAATGACAAAAATCTTTCTCTTTGTTAGTAAACGCGATAACTTTTGCGCAAACCAATCAAAATACGCTTTTTGCGATTTTTTTTACCAAACATAGGTAGCATAAAACAAATTGGCCGAAAAATGTTAAAAAATTTTGATTTTTACTTTTTTTTTGGGGGAATTCCATATAAAAAAATGTGAAAAATATTGTTATTTTTGCAAAATTTACGCTCTTTTTTTGTTTATAGCGCGTGATCAAAAAATCGCACAGGTGATCAAATACCACCAAAAGAAAGCTCTGTTTGTGGGAAAAAAAGGACGTCAAATTCGTTTAGGTACAGCGTCGCACGACCGCGCAATTGTCCGTTAAAGTCACGCAGTAAAAAATCGCAAAAAAACCCCTGGTCCTTTAGCAGCCAAATCCTCCGGGGCTTAAGTGGTTAATAGTTATAATATTGATTTAATATATTGTGATATATACCTGCAGCCTGGTACCATATTCCAAGGGAAGAAGAAAGAGAACAGAATCTACCCTCCTCCATGCTAAATTTAGGTTGAGAAACTAAGCTGGCCAGACTAGACTAGAGATCATAGTGATTATTGGAAATCTCTGGTTTTAAGCAATTGTATCTAAGTTCTGGATACACAGTACGAGAAGCTAGTGGGTGATTTTTTATCCACCAAAATGCACTTGTAACTGAAATATGTTTTTGGAGTGCACCGACCCTTTATCACAACAAGCAGCAGTAGTAATTTCTAAATGTAGTAAAATAATAGCCCAGTATATTTTAAGCTGCTCCTGCATTGCTCAAAAATTCAGTGACCTTTAAAAATTCCACATATCTGCATTAATGGCATTGGAAAGGAAACATAAACCATCTTTCAGTTTCAGTCCTCGTTTGTGTATCTGCGGTTGAAATGTTGCTGTTTCCTAACACATGTCCCTGGTTTTGGTCTCCCTCTTCCCCCTTTTTTACTGTGACAAGCCTTGTACGTCAGCATTCCTCCATAGACTCTGTATAATGTACATACACGCCGACCTCTGACCTACATGTCATCGCTGACACCAATATCAATACCGCAATATGACACTGATGGGGCCATTTGCGGAGGCTAATTCAAACAAACAGATGGGCAGCTATATAAACACTGTGACGCCAACCTGGTCAGCCTTTATTTCATTTTCAGGGTATAAAAGCTAGGACTATGGAAAAAGGTTTTTCTAAAGGCTTACAAAGGCTTACAAAGGCATACTTGTAATGGGAAAATGGGACGCTGACCACTGACAGTAAAATTGTATTGACTGAAGGAACTCTTATTCCCATTACCTTCTGGACCTCTGGTTTTATTTTATTTTCTGTGCAAGAATTCTATGTGAGACAAAAACTGAAAAAATTCCCAGCTCAATTCGCCGACCAGTTTGCTTACCAACCGAATTAACCCATCTAACAGTATGCGTTAAAATAGGGGTTTTGTTAGCACACATTTGCAAATGCATGCGTAAGCTGCAGGGCCACTTCACGTCACCCTGTATTACCTGCAGTCCTAACTCCAGTAAATTTGTTAGAGTCTCCACAGTGGAAGCACATGCATTCTAATGGATAGATAGGGGGATGGGGAACCTGGAGGTAGCCCAACCCTCCTTAAAGGGAGCCTGGTCGGCGAATTGAGCTGGGAATTTTTTCTGTTTTTGTCTCACATGTGTTGCCCTTCCATGTACTCTTTGCTATGAAGACCAGTTATAGGTAGGTCAGGGACCATTTTGTTTGTTGATGTATACTGATGAGTGGACACACTGGATGCCTTTGCTGCCATTGTGCTATGAACTGGGCATCCACTGTGCCCCCAAGTGCCTTTAACGACTTTAAGACTGGAAGGATTTGCCCCCTTAAGGACCAGGCCCTATTTTGTGATTCGACACTGCGTTACTTTAACGGACAATTGCGCGGTCCTGCTTCGCTGTACCCAAATAAAATTGATGTCCTTTTTTTCCCATAAATAGAGCTTTCTGTTGGTGGTATTTGATCACCTGTGCGATTTTTATTTGTTGCACTATAAATAAAAAAAGAGCGACAATTTTGAAAAAAAAAAAAAACAATATTTTTCACATTCTTCTATATGACATTCTCAAAAAAAAAATGTAAAAATCAAAACTTTTTAACATTTTAGGCCAGGTTGTTTTCTGCTACATATTGGTAAAAAAAATCACAATAAGCGTATTTTGATTGGTTTGCGCAAAAGTTATCGCGTCTACTAACTACGGGAAAGATTTATGTCATTTTTATTGTTTTTTTTAACTAGTAATGGCGACAATCTGTGATTTTTTTTGCGGGACTGCGACATTGCGGACAGATCGGACCCTTGACTGATATTTTTTGACACTTTTGGGGGTACCAGTGACATTACTACAGTAATCGGTGCTAAAAATATGCACTGTTACTGTAATAATGATACTGGCAGTAAAGGGGTTAACCCTATGGGTGATCAATGAGTTAAATGTGAGCCTAGGGGAGAGATTCTAACTGTGGGGGGGCGTGGCTTGTGAAATGACCACAGAGACCTGTGATCCTATATAGAAGGGGTTCCCAAAGAAGGGTTCCTCAGGGTTAAAAAATGCTAAGAAAGGCAGGTCTAGGGTGAAACAAAGAGATCTATAACCCACAATGCACCATGCTTCTGTGCCTCTAGGCAAAATAGACAATGATAGAGATAGGTATTTTCTCTCTTCTTTTGTAGGTGGACATTTTTGGCCAGTTAAATTTTTGCAGCAGGTATAAAAAACACTATTTATGGTAGGCATGTATTAATTAATTTAAATCACTAAATCTCTGGAGCCACAGCCATCACTGGGAAACCAACTACAATACCCAGTGATACAGATGAGCGGAGGGGGGTCTACAAAAAGGAAAGGTTTAGGAAGGAGGAGGGGGGCAGTTGGACAGTGTGCCAACTGGAGGGAGAATGGGGGAAGAAGTGCTGTGCTGAGCTGTGTAGTGCTGAGTTACGCTGGACGCTGCTGTATTCTGAACCAGGTGGCTGAACTGAGCTGAGGTCGCTGCACCATTGGCTGCTTTGGTGCCTACTTTCAAATGCCAGCCCATGACCCAGTCCAGCACCGCCCAGTCCCACTGGGAAACGCAGGAGTGAAACACTAAATTACCCTAAATGTACATCAAAGTGGTATGCCTGGATTGACTTTTTGGCTTCTGACACTTTGAGATCATATCTGTGACCTATGGTCTATAACCCTATTGGTGGTGCTGTGGAGGTGCTTGCATGCCTGGTCGGACTGGTTCCTCTGCCCCATTTGTCTCTTTACTCTCTTTCCTTTCTTTCTTGTCTTCTTTCTTCTAATTTCCTTGACCTTTCTAGTGGGTTTTTGCTTACTGGATACACTGGACTGCACACAATCTATCCAAGCAAAGTCTCCTGTAATCCCCAGCAGCACATGAAATAGAGGAACATTTCCCTGAGCCAATAAGTCTCTACTGCAAGCACATGTTCTGACAAGGACCAGCCTACCAGAAAGAGATAAGAAACATGACCTCATCAGCTTTCCATGTTGCTTCATTGCCCAATCACAGGATAGGACAGGGAATGACCAGGAGCTGCAATACAGAAAAGTCAAGTCGCCAATCTTTCTGCCAGCGGGCTCTGAATGGGGCAGAACTCACATTGTCTGAGGAACTGAAACAAACACGCTTCAGATGCCCATTACTTATGGGGAATATGAATGTTAGTATGCTGGATCTAAATATCCTTTGTGCTGACATGCAAAAGCTTAGTGAGAGCAAGGTTAGTGAGGTTGAAGACACTATACAGCTGCTATAAGGCAAGAAGACAAGTCAAGAGCAAAGGGTAAGGGTGGCGGAGGACAAGGTTGACAACCTGAAGAACAGGCTATGTGGTAACATAATTAGAGTCGTTGGTCTTCCTGAGAAAATGGAGGAGAATGACCTGACTGATTTTGTACATAATTTGGCACTGATAACTTGTCATCCTGTTTCGTTATCAAACATGTCCACAGGGTCCCTGCCCATCCTCTACCGCCTGGATCTCCACCACACTTAATGGTGACCTGACTTCTAAACTATAGAGACCAAGATTACATTCTAAGTAATTAATAACACAGTGGCCTCCCTATGGATTATTCCACCCAAGTGAGAAAGCAACACAGACAATTTCAAGCAGTTAAACAGCAGTTACAATCCGTGGAATGCCAGTATGCCAAGGTCTTTCCACCAAAATACATGTTCAGTATTAAGGCAAGGCAAACGTCTTTACTTCTCTAGAGGACGTCATGGACAAAACCTACTACTTGGTAATGAGGTTGTATGATTATAGGCTAATTTTTGTTTTGGAAAATATATATATACAAAGTATATTCCACGCGCCAAGGAGTTTCAGGAATGGTTAATATACTTACTATAAAAATTGATAATTAATAGGTGGGTGTTTATAGAATCTAGCTTGAAAGAGAATGAACTCAGCAGCCGCTGTATGTGTGGAAAGTAGTTGTGATATGTATGATCTCAAAAAAGATCAAATACGGCGCTTGCTTTAAACTATAGATAACAATATCTCTATACTCTATATCTGGTGTGTATATTGCCAGTGTATAATAAATATCAAAACATCAGATTATCACAAAGCATAAATTCCACCAGTTGATTGGTTGTGCAAATCAGTGCAAAGTGATACAGCATAGATATATAAATACAAAGCCAATTCAGTATGTAGAGAGTAAAAAATCACTAAAAAGTCTATATATATATATAAATAGCCAATAAAAAATTGTCCGAAATATATAAAGTAACTGCTGTGCTCCAGATTAATATAATATATATATATATATATATACATAACCAAGAAGGGTTATCCAAAATATTAAAGTGACTTCTGTGCTTCAAATTGATAAAGGTAAATGTCTATATGTATATATAACCAGGGAAAAAGGTCCAAAATATATAAAGTGACTGCTGTGCTCCGAATTAATGAAATATATCAGGAAGGATTATCCAAAATATTAAAGTGACTTCTGTGCTCCGAATTGATAAGGGCAGAATGTCCTTAATGGCAGATATATCCTCAGTTCCAAGGTGCAAATGCTCTAGCCGTAACAAATATATCCCTTGTAAATGGGTGAAGTAAATCACTTACCAGATGAGGTGGGTTCTGTATGCCGTATGGCACCAGAACCTTTCATGCTTGTAAAGCCCACTGGGCTTAAAGGATGTTTCCCCTCTATGTGGTCCTCCGGAATCCTGGGGTGCCTCTATGCTCCGGGGTACTCAATCCCAAATACCATATGGGGGAGAAAGGAAAAGCTCCAAATAGTGTAATAGGGTTTATATAATGTCTTTATTTCTCCATAATTGAGGTAGATTAAAAGTTGTACAACATCACTGGTGGTCTAGCGGTGCGAGTTGCTCGTCTTCCTCGCGGAGCAAACAAAACCAACTCACTTCCGGCTTGCGTTCCACCTCCGTCGTGACGCAATGACGCTGTGCGGTCCAAGCTGACGCATTTCGTCACTTCCGGTGACGTCCTCAGAGCTTGTTTTGGCAGGTCATGCTGCAGACACTTGCTTCTACAAACGTTCAAACAAAGTAATGGGCTGGTATTGATTTGTTCCTTGTTCATGATACATACCCATTTCATTTCAAATTTATCCCTAGACACATTAACCACTTCTGGACCGAAAGGATTTGCCCCCTTAATGACCAGGCCATATTTTGCGATTCGGCACTGCATTATTTTAACGGAAAACTGTGCAGTCGTGCGACGCTGTACCTAAATAAAATTGATGTCCTTTTTTTCCCATAAATAGAGCTTTCTTTTGGTGGTATTTGATCACCTGTGCAATTTTTATTTTTTGCGCTATAAACAAAAAAAGAGCGACAATTTTGAAAAAAAAAAAAAAAACAATATTTTTCACATTCTGCTATATAACATTCCCAAAAAAAATTGTAAAAATCAAAATTTTTTAACATTTAAGGCCAATTTGTTTTCTGCTACATATTTTTGGTAAAAAAAAATCACAATAAGCGTATTTTGATTGGTTTGCAGAAAAGTTATTGTGTCTACTAACTATGGAAAAGATTTATGTCATTTTTATTGTTTGTTTTTTTTTCTACTAGTAATGGCCGCGATCTGCAAATTTTTTGCGAGACTGCGACATTGCGGCGGACAGATCGGACCCCTAAATGACATTTTTGACACTTTTGGGGGGACCAGTGAAATTACTACAGTAATCAGTGCTAAAAATATGCACTGTTACTGTAATAATGACACTGGCAGGGAAAGGGTTAACATTGTGGGTGATCAAGGGGTTAAATGTGAGCCTAGGGTAGTGATTCTAACTGTGGGGGGGGCGTGGCTTGTGAAATGACCATAGAGACCTGCGATCCTATCGATCGCAGGTGTCAGACGGCAATCGGGCCTGCCTCCCCCGTGCATCGGCTTCCCTGCTGACGAGCGGGGGTGGGAGCGTGCCGCCGTCAGCGCACGCTAGCCCCCTAGCTCCCTGCGCGTGACCATCGTATACCTACGGCAGTTTGCGCAGGAGCGGCTGCCTGCCGCAGTATAACTGCGGTGGGCGGTCGTAAAGTGGTTAAAGTGTTACTAAACCCAGGAGCCTGCATTCACTATATCTGGTCTTCCATAGTACACAGAACATGGAAATGCAATTATTTTAGTAAATATGAACTGTTAAATGCCTTTTCTCATCAGCAGTATATAGCAGTCTTGTGACTTCTATCAGTGTCTATTAAAGCTTGTGGGAGGAGTTTAAATTCTACTCTGACTGTCCAATGAGGCTGTGGGACCCCTGACCCTCTGTCTGGACAGTGCTGATTGGCCCTGTACTGATTTCATGCACCCTCCCAAGAAAAGAAAAAAAACTCTCTAGCAAATACACACCAAACTGAGCAAGTGTCTTAACAGGAGATGGATTTGGAACAGTGGAAGAAGGGGAGGATCAGAGAAGACAGGATCAAACAGCCTTTTTACACAATCAGAGGAATAACCCCTTAGGTTCCACAGTGAATATAAAAAGCATGCTTTTCTGCATATACAGACTGATTTTACTGTTATGGGTTTAGTAACACTTTAACTAGCAGTGTAAGGCATCCTAGTAATGAGTGTATGACCACTGGTAAACTACTCAATTACCACTCAATCAAACAAATACTGCATTAATTATTTAACACAAAATTCTTAATGAATTGCACTTTCACAACTGACTTAACGCAAGCGTTATTTTACCGCATTTTATAAGCCATTATTTAACTCTTAACCACTTCAGCCCCGGAAGGTTCTACCCCCTTAATGACCAGGCCATTTTTTTTGCGATTCAGCACTGCGTTACTTTAACGGAAAATTGAGCGGTCGTGCGACGCTGTACCTGAACACAATTGATGTCCTTTTTTTTCCCACAAATAGAGCTTTCTTTTGGTGGTATTTGATCACCTCTGCGGTTTTTAGATTTTTGGCTATAAACAAAAAAAGAGCGCCAATTTTGAAAAAAAACAAAAAAAACACCATATTTTTTACTTTCTGCTATAAAATATTCCAAATAAATTTTTTTTTATCAGTTTAGGCCGATTTGTATTCTAGGAGTAAGGCCACAATAAATTGGGGCCAACTATAGCGCTTGCTTCAGGTGAACCACTGCTGGACAATTGCTTGTCAATACAAAAAAAGTTTAAGAAACATGTGAGGTTGGTAGGCCTTAGAATATATATGGTGCATTAAACCATAATAAAGTGCTTGGTGCTAATACCTTAATTTGTATTCTGCTACATATTTTTGGTGAAAAAAATCCCAAAAAGCATATTTTAATTGATTTGTGCAAAAGTTATAGCGTTTACAAACTACGGGATAGATTTTTGAACTTTTTATTTATTTTTTATTAGTGGCGACGATCTGCGATTTTTAGCAGGACTGCGCCATTGCGGAGGACAGATCGGACCCCTAACTGACATTTTTGACACTTTTTGGGGACCAGTGACACTAATACAGTAATCAGTGCTAAATAATATGCACTGTTACTGTATAAATGACACTGGCAGGGAAGGGGTTAATACTGGGGGTGATCAAAGGGGTTAAATGTATGCCTAATATGCTTACTGACTGTGTGGGGGGGAGGGGGGTTCTGTGACAGGCACAGAGAGATCGGGGTGTCAGCTTAGCTGAAACTGCTGATCTGTCCCTGCCTGTGTGACAGAAGACCCGCCTGTTTTGTTTACATAAGCAGGCGGGTCTTCTCTCGGTTTCTCAGGTAATCGCTGCTGCTCCTCCCACGGCCCGCCTCCTGCTGTGTCTAAACACATGCACTCCAGTCATTTAGTACTACGTGACTGGACACAGCCGAGCTGCCTTGCCGCAGTAAAAAGGCACCGGGTGGTCGACAAGTGGTTAAAGCGGAGTTCCGGCCTCAAAAAACACTTTGGGCCATCCGCTTGCTGAACATCACCTAAAAAATAAATGGATAGTTCCGATTTTTTTTTTCAACTACTTGCCTTGTTATTGTAGAAAATATACTTACCTTTCTACCACTTCCTCCCTCTGTGGCCGCGGCCCGCGCCGTCTCTTTCTGCTTGCATTGACTCCTGGGAGCTGAACGTCATCACTCCCAGGAATCAATGCGCCTGCACTGGCCCTGCTCGTCACTTCCGGTGCAGGCGCGTCATTCCCTGCTAAACAGCTTCTGGGCATGCCGGGCATTCTGGGACCCAAGAGGACACCGAAGAGGACGCCCTGGCTTCAGCTGCCCACACCTGAGATGGCTGAGATGAGCGCTGGACAAGAAATGTTCAAGGTAAGTATTTCTTCTAAAAGGTAAGTGCAACCTGGGACAGTTCAGAGGCTATCATTGCTGAAATGCACTAGCCCTGACTGTCCCGGGGGTATTTTTTATCTCAAAAACGTTTCCGAGGCCGGAACTCCGCTTTAATGAACTGACCCCAATGTCCCAATTTCTGTAGCAGACCTTTCTGTTTATAAAGGCGTGTCTGTCTGTCCTAATCCCCAAATAAAAGTTATTTATTTAAATAGCCCCTCCAGGGAATGGAAAGACTTCTCACAAGGAACATCCATAACCAAGCCTTCTTAACATTTACATTAAATTGGTTTGTGAGCAGTTTGAATTTTTTCCATGATAAACAGCCTGTCATTAAATGCTCGAGTACTCACTAAAACTGTTATTGGAATGAAAACTCAACAAATGTCATGTGGACCCCTCACTAGACACCTGTCCAGCCAGCCACTCCACGCGGGGTGGAATTACCCTCAGAATTCCTCGTACACCTTGAAAGGACACATTTGACACATGCCAAATATTTAGAGATTCGAGTGTTTACTTACACTTTGGAGAGTGATGTTCTGTGGTTGCCCCAGACGAGTCAGGTCACAGACATGTCAGGATTCTCTGTAACGTCTTCTGTGTTTACTTCTAGAGTTCATCACCTTGAATTTGAATGGAGCTTGCAAATGCTATAGAAATGGAATTCTGTTGCAGAACGTCAGTTGTTTTAAACTTGAGCCAAGACATTGTCTGAGTCAGTGATTTGATGATATACATGCAAATATAGTGACAATTTTCTTGTGACTTATTGTTATGTTTGTGGAAAAAAAAAATTCTGCATAAAACAAAGACTCTTCTGTGCTTTGGTTTTATTAGCAAACCTCCTTAGATGACAGAACAGGGCTTGGAAAGTGGTGCACGAAGGTCAGTATAGGACAAACTTTAAAGCGGAGTTCCGGCCTATTTTGCAACTTTAGTGATTCCTGGGGTGCTCGCTATGCTGATCACCAATTGGGCATTTTTATTTTTTTTCGGGGGTCCCTTACCTTATTTTCAGGGCATTTTTGATTGTACTTCCTCCTTCTCCCCCCTCTGTGGCCACGGCTACCGACATCACTTCCGCCTTTGCATTGCATCCTGGGAGCTGTTTGTCATCACTCCCAGGAGGCTGGAATCAGGAAGAACTCCCAGAACACTCCCTGGAATCAGGAAGAACTCCCAGAACACTCCCTGGAATCAGGAAGAACTCCCGGAACACTCCCTGGAATCAGGAAGAACTCCCAGAACACTCCCTGGAATCAGGAAGAACTCCCGGAACACTCCCTGGAATCAGGAAGAACTCCCAGAACACTCCCTGGAATCAGGAAGAACTCCCGGAACACTCCCTGGAATCAGGAAGAACTCCCAGAACACTCCCTGGAATCAGGAAGAGGGACACAGCAGATTACCCTGCGGCTTCAGATGCCCACATCCAAGATGGCCACACCCAGACAGCGTTTTCAAAAGTACGGTTTTGACTAAAATCCAATACTGTACACCTTGTAAGTATGAGAATAGCGGTTCTGTGAAGGGCGATGGATTATTATTATAGGGGTATTTTTAGTTAAAAAAGGTACTTGAGGTCAGAACTCCGCTTTAAGCAAAGTGGGACCATGAGGCATTAGACTCAATTCAATAACCTATAGAGATGGTTATTTGTCATAACGAATGATATCTTTAGAAATCAGTGAGCCATAACTAAATACAACAATAACATGGCTACCAAGTATTATGTCAAAGAATAAATGTGTTATGGTTTATTGAATCATTAGTACATCACTGACTTTACAAAGAAGGGCATTTATATTAATGATTTACCTAAAATCCAACAACAGGGAGAACATATCAGGGGGTGAATAAAGCGCAAGTTCTCTGTAAATGGGTGGCCATGCCCTATAACAGTGATGGCCAACCTTGGCACCCCAGATGTTTTGGAACTACATTTCCCATGATGCTCACCTACACTGCAGAGTACATGAGCATCATGGGAAATGTAGTTCCAAAACATCTGGGGTGCCAAGGTTCGCCATCATTGCCCTATAACCTGGGTCCCTGGCAATCCAATCCTGGGTAAGCAACTAGATGGGATGAGAAGTTTTATTGTTTATAACTAAACTCTAAGACCGCATTCACACTAAAGCGACACGACTTCGGGGGCGACCTGTGAAGTCGCGTGCAGCGCGACTTCGGCATGACTTGCACGGACTTCATAAAATTAATGTCAATGCAAATCGCTCCAGGTCGCCCCGAAGTAGTACAGGACCCTTTTTCTAAGTCGGAGCGACTTGTGTCGCTCCTATTAGAACCGTTCCTGTACTACACAATGGACCGCGACGGTGCACGACTTGTCAGGCTGACCAAGTCGCCTGACAAGCCATATTAGTGTGAATGGACACTAAAAGATTGATTATTAAACCCCTTAAAGGAGTTGTAAGGTCAGAAGGTTTTTTTTTTATCCTCCGATTTTTCTCTCTCTTGCTCAGCGTTCATAACCATTTTTAGTTGACAGTGCATAATGTTCACAAAATTTCTTGTTCGATTTTTTTTTTTTGGGACATTTGTTCCTAGACTTCCGGGTCGTCAGCAACTTCAGATCATGCGCGGTCTTTCGTATCCAATTTTTTGCGGACGTCCTGCATACACATTAAATGAAAATTGGTTGTGCTGGGGACTGATAATAAAAATGTTGGTGTTTGTTCCTCCGTTTTTTTTCGTTGAAAATGTCGGCATCAGCTGCTGAAAGTTTTGTTCACACTAGCCGAAAATCGTACGATTTTACCTCGGACGGGAATTTTCGGCGGATTTTCTACTAGTGTGTACCCCACTTAAGATAAAAAGTCCTCTGTGTGCAGCAGTCCTCCCCCCCCCCCCCCAAGCACCCCTAATATTTCCTGAGCCTCTTCTCTATTCAGCGATGTCCACAAGTGCTTCAGCCATCTGGGACTCTCTCTACTGATTGGCTGAGACACAGCAGTGGGGCCATTAGCTCCCGCTGCTGTCAATCAAACTCAGTTAGCCAGTCAGGAGAGAGGGGGGCGGGGCCAAATGACAGCTCTGTGTCTGAATGGATACACGGAGCTGCAGCTGAGCTCAGGTGCCCCCCATAGCAAGCTGCTTGCTGTGGGGGCACTTTAACAGGAAGGAGGGGCAGGAGCTCCAGCCAGGGACCTAAGAAGAAGAGGATCTGGGCTGCTCTGTACAAAACCACTGCATAGAGCAGGTAAGTATAATATGTTTGTTATTTTAATAGGAAAAAAAACCAAAAAAACTTTACAATCACTTTGATATACTTACAGGTACTTCCAATAAAGTCCAGAGGGCCAGATAATGTGCAAAATAGCTGCAAAAAAAGTTCATGAACACTTTCATTCTTTGAGCTTCAAGCAACTGAGCATATAGAGAACTGCCGCAATAGAAAAGAATAGGTGATGATGATGTTGAGCATTGCCACACATAAAAAGATGTGCTTAAAAGAACAAAAAAAAATCACTTAGATGTGAATGGGGGCCAAAAGTCCACCCAAAGTTATTTCAGCTTTTGGTAGATGCTGCAGAGATAAAGTCTAACCAGCCACTTAACTTTATGTTTTAGTTTTTGTCAGATTTTTGATTCAAGCTGTGACCCCATAAGGGAGATTTTTTCTCATTTCATTGCCCCATAAATGCAAAAAGTATGAGACAAGAAGGCATGATCATCTATAAAAAAAATTGCCAGATCAGCACTCAGCTAAAATATGTTTCTCTTCCACTGTTCCATTGTTGTGCCTTTTTTTGACTGATTCTGGGCTCTAAATCATTGAGGGCTCTATTGGTGAGATCTCCTGAGTCTTTACACCTGCCGTGACCATCCAAGGCTATCACTCTCCTTGGTAGGCTTTATATTTATCTTATATTAAAGCCGAGTTCCGGCCACAAAATCGACATAATCGATTTTGGGCCATCCGCTTGCTCTTGGTCACCTGAAATAAAAATGGATTGTTACGATTTTTTTTTTGTTTACTTACCTTGTTATTGAAGAAAAATATACTCACCTTTCTTCCACTTCCTCCCTCTACGGCCGCGGCCCGCGCCGTCACTTCCTCTTTGCATTGATTCCTGGGAGCTGAACGTCATCGCTCCCAGGAATCAATGCGCCTGCACCGGCCCCGCTCGTCACTTCCGTTGCGGGTGCCTCATTCTCTGCTAAACAGCTTCTGGGCATGCCCAGAAGCTGTGGAGGGATGACGCGCCCGCACCGGAAGTGACGAGCGGAGCCAGTGCAGGCGCATTCTGGGAGAAGAGGACATGGAAGAGGATGCAGAAGAGGACGCACTGGCTTCAGCTGCCCACATCCAAGATGGCAGCGCTGGAGAAGAAATTTTCAAGTATTTCTTCTAAACACATTGAAATAAAGTTTAAAAAAGTGCTAAAGTGAAAAAAATGTGTGTGTGTGTATATATATATATATATATATATATATATATATATATATATATATGTATATATAGTATATTACAAAAGTGAGTACACCCCTCACATTTTTGTAAATAATTTGTTGTATCTTTGCATGTGACAACACTGAAGAAATGACACTTTGCTACAATGTCAAATCACTCAACACACAGTCATTAATGTCTAAACCACTGGCAACAATAGTGAGTACACCCCTAAATAAAAATGTCCAAATTGGGCTATTGACCATTTTTCCTCCCCGGTGTCATGTGACTCATTAGTGTTACAAGGTCTCAGGTGTGAATGGGGAGCAGGTGTGTTAAATTTGGGGTTATCGCTCTCACTCTCTCATACTGGTCACTGGAAGTTTAACATGGCACCTCATGGCAAAGAACTCCCTGGGGATCTGAAAAAAAAGAATTGTTGCTCTACATAAAGATGGCCTAGGCTATAAGAATATTTCAAAGACCCTGAAACTGAGCTGCAGCACGGTGGCAAAGACCACACAGCAGTTTAACAGGACCGGTTCCACTCAGAACAGGCCTTGCCATAATCAGCCAAAGAAGAGGTTGTCTTTGGGAAATAGAGGTATAAGTGCTGCCAGCATTGCTGCAGAGGTGGGGGGGGGGGGGGTCAGCCTGTCAGTGCTCAGACCATACGCTGCACACTGCATCAAATTGGCCTGCATGGCTGTCGTCCCAGAAGGAAGCCTATTCTAAATATGATGCACAAGAAGCCCGCAAACAGTTTGCTGGAGACAAGCAGACTAAGGACATGGATTACTGGAACCATGTCCTGTGATCTGATGAGACCAAGATAAACTTATTTGGTTCAGATGGTGTCAAGCATGTGTCGAGGCAACCAGGTGAGGGGTACAAAGACAAGTGTAAAGTTTGTCTTGCCTACAGTAAAGCATGGCGGTGGAAGTGTCATGGTCTGGGGGCTTCATGAGTGCTGCCTGCACTGGGGAGCTACAGTTCATTGAGGGAACCATGAATGGCAACATGTACTGTGACATACTGAAGCAGAGCATGATCCCCTCCCTTCAGAGACTGGGCCGCAGGGCAGTATTCCAACATGATAACGATCCTAAACACACCTCCAAGATGACCACTGCCTCGCTAAAGAATCTGAGGGTAAGTCCTGGTTCACACGTATACGATGCGGGGACCCTGCGAATCCACTGCGGGCTCCTGCATCGCATTTAACTCACCGGAAGTTCACAATGCCATATGCGAATCGCTGGGTGTGTCAATACAAAGTTAATGACACCCCAGATTAGTTTGCATATCGCAGTGCCAACTGTCAGTTTGGACCTGAATCGGATCGCATAGGGGTGAACACCCATGCGATCCGATTCTGGTGAGGACCCAAAAAAGTGTGCTGTGTGAGTTGTGTCCGAATGCAATGTGAATTCAGCCATACAATCTGTATGGCTGAATTTGCATCGCACAAACATTGCATGTGATTTAGAAAAGGAGCAAGAAAGAAAAAGTATTCCTTATCCCACCCACTCAGCGCTCATGTATATGCAATACTCCTAGGATCAAAACGTATGTATCTAGCAATGCAGCAAGATATACTCGTATGCCTATATAACCAATAAAGCAGCAGCTATACTCAAAACATAACATAAAAAAAGGTGCGTATAGGAGCCTCAGCCCATATAAACACTAGCAGCGCTAAAACAACCTCTAACAAGGTTGAAGGTAAATGGCAAACAAAGTAGGAAATTAATATAAAGCCTTAAAGTTCATAAGTCCATAATATTCTCAGGGTGAAGTCACACGAAAGAATGGGTGCATAGAAAATTCGTTGTGTGGTGGAACACAAGACTTCTTTATCGATCACTCAGCAACCATCATATCCTTCACCTCACCACTGTGCTCCCCCCCTTGAGAGTGGACACGTACCCTTAACGCTAGGGTTTAGCGCTTTATTCAATCAAAAATCCTCCACTTCCGGATGGTGATCCCCTCAGGATTCCACTCCAACTAGTAGGGATATAGTCAGCGCCTCCTCCTCTCCTCTCACATAAAAAGGGGGGACAGATACCTCCTCCTCTCGTCTGTCTCCTGCAGACACATGTGCTCTGGCTGCCACCTGCAGCCTCTGACTCCTAGAGATCTCCTGTCTCTCTTGGGCAGGTGGCAGCCAGAGCACATGTGTCTGCAGGAGACAGACGAGAGGAGGAGGTATCTGTCCCCCCTTTTTATGTGAGAGGAGAGGAGGAGGCGCTGACTATATCCCTACTAGTTGGAGTGGAATCCTGAGGGGATCACCATCCGGAAGTGGAGGATTTTTGATTGAATAAAGCGCTAAACCCTAGCGTTAAGGGTACGTGTCCACTCTCAAGGGGGGGAGCACAGTGGTGAGGTGAAGGATATGATGGTTGCTGAGTGATCGATAAAGAAGTCTTGTGTTCCACCACACAACGAATTTTCTATGCACCCATTCTTTCGTGTGACTTCACCCTGAGAATATTATGGACTTATGAACTTTAAGGCTTTATATTAATTTCCTACTTTGTTTGCCATTTACCTTCAACCTTGTTAGAGGTTGTTTTAGCGCTGCTAGTGTTTATATGGGCTGAGGCTCCTATACGCACCTTTTTTTATATTGCATGTGATTTGCAGAGCAGTGCGCTGCCAATCACATGCGATGTCTGTCATCACATATACAGTATGTGAACTGGCTCTAAAGGTGATGGACTGGCCAAGCATGTCTCCAGACCTAAACCCTATTGAGCATCTATGGGGCATCCTCAATCGGTAGGTGGAGGTGCCCAAGGTCTCTAACATCCACCATCTCCCTGATGTCATCATGGAGGAGTGGAAGAGGACTCCAGTGGGAACCTGTGAAGCTCTGGTGAACTCCATGCCCAAGAGGGTTAAGGCAGTGCTGGAAAATAATGGTGGCCACAAAAAATATTGAAAATTTGGGCCCAATTTGGACATTTCCACTTAGGGGTGTACTCACTTTTGTTGCCAGTGGTTTAGACATTAACCACTTGCCGACCAGTCACGTTGACTGTACTGAGGCAAAGTGGCTCGATTCCGTCCAGCGACGTAGACCTACTGCGCTGGAGTCCTCCCCCTGTAGGCGGCGCTCGCACGCCGCCGGAGGCGCGCTCCAGCTGTTTTCAGTCACAGCGGGAGTCGGGCCAGGGGAGGAGCGGCGGCGATCGCCGCTGCTCTTCCCCGATCGTCGGGGAATCGAGTTTGGAGATCCGCCCGCTTGTGTAAACAGAGCGGGCGGATCTCCTAAGTGACAAGGAGTGACAGATTGCAGGGTTCAGCATAGCTGAACATGCGATCTGTCCCTGTGTCACACAGTCACCTCCCCCCACACATGTCAGTAAGCACCAGGCATACATTAACCCCTCCCTCTCCAATAAAATGAACCCTTTCCCTGCCAGTGTCATTTTTACAGTAACAGTGCATATTTATAGCACTGATTACTATAGAAATGTCACTGGTACCCCCAAAAGTGTCAAAAATGTCAATCAAGGGTCCGATCTGTCCGCCGCAATGTCGCAGTCCCGCAAAAAAAATCGCAGATCGCCGCCATTACGCGCTAAAAAAAAAAAACACCAAAAATGACAGAAATCTTTCCCTTAGTTAGTAAACGCAATAACTTTTGCGCAAACCAATCAAAATACGCTTATTGTGATTTTTTTTTTTTACCAAACATAGGTAGGAGAAAACAAATTGGCCAAAAATTTTAAAAAATTTTGATTTTTACATTTTTGGGGGGGGGGGGGAATTTCATATAAAAAAATGTTAAAAATATAATTTTTTCAAAATAAACGCTCTTTTTTTGTTTATAGCGCAAAAAGTAAAAATTGTACAGGTGATCAAATACCACCAAAAGAAAGCTCTGTTTGTGGGGAAAAAAGGACGTAATTTCGTTTGGGTACGGCTTTGCACGACCGCGCAATTGTCAGTTAAAGTCGCACAGAGCGAATCGCAAAAAGTGGCCTGGACGTAAGACAGCAAAATCCTCTGGTGGTAAAGTGGTTAATGGTGTGTTGAGTTATTTTGAGGGGGCAGCAAATTTACACTGTTATACAAGCTGTACACTCACTACTTTACATTGTAGCAAAGTGTCATTTCTTCAGTGTTGTCACATGAAAAGATATAATAAAATATTTACAAAAATGTGAGGGGTGTACTCACTTTTGTAATATACTATATATACATATAAATATATATATATATATATATATATATATACACACACACACATTTTTTTTCACTTTAGCACTTTTTTAAACTTTATTTCAATGTGTTGTTTATTTATATCGCATTATTTGAAATGTTGTTCATTTACTTTTGCCGCTACACACTTTTTCTTAAGAACAAGATATATAGTTACATAGTTAGTCTGTTAAAGTCCATCCAGTTCAACCAATAAAAGGGAAAAAAAAAAATCTTGATACTGTGGAAACAAGAGCTTTCCACAACGTCCTGGAAAGTCTATGCACACAGCAAACACACCTGTCCTTAAAAAAAATGATTTATGACAAATCTGTAAGCATGTAAAACATTTCCAGTTTTTATCAGAATTTCAGATAACAGAGATAAAGTCCCAGAAGGACCTTTTCTTTCTTCACAAAGCGGACTTCCTATTTGAGGATAATGTAGGATGCTGATATGCACCAGTTACCACCCAGTTTGCACTTATCAATCAATATTATCTAAATGACAAGGAAGGAATTTATATTCTAGATTTATAACTGGGTATAAAGATCTCCTCAGTCGTCTGAGGGAGCATATTTCAACTTGCTGCCAAATCACGTACCTGTACATCATTTGACTTCAAGTGGTTGTTCCCCTTTTTTTAGAGCCAATGGTCGGCTCCCTTGTAATAACAACTGATGCGGCGCAGCCGCTTGGCTGTTAATACAAGCAGTGGGCAGGATCGCCCCCCTCCGGCCGCCTACCGCCACTCACCCGGGCATTCCCATCCCATCAGGACACCCTAGCGACGATGCAGCACATCCACCAGCTGGCTGGAGACCCAAACAAAGCCAGAATTGGCTTTGATCAGGTTTCAGATATGGTAACCTGGATGCGAAGTCATGACATCACATCCGGTTTACTCGGGAGCCAATGGCACCAGTTTTAAAAAATTAAAAGTATTTGAAAACGCAGATCTTGGCCTTTTAAAGTTTTGAATGCTTTTAAGTGCAGGGGAGGGGTTTGGGGTCTTATAGACTCCAGATCCTTCCAAAAGAGCACCTGTCACGTGCCTATTGCTGTCACAAGGATGTTTACATTCCTTGTGATAACAATAAAAGTGATTAAAAAAATAAACAAAAAGATTAAGGCTCCTTTCACACGGCCGCTCCGTGTGAAAGGTCCGCTGCGGGACTTTTTTTTTTTTTTACCACGGAGCGGATGACATTTCTGTCATCCGCTCCGTGTGCCCGCATATCATCCCATCCGTTTGCGGATGATATGCGGACATAATGTATGTCTATGGCACTGCGGATGTCAGCGGATGACACCGCTGACATCCGATTTTCCTTCCTTTCCGTGTTTTACACGGAAGAAAAAATGGGTTCTGTTCCATTTGTAAAAAGTGCCATTCACTTACATTATGTCCGCAAATCATCCGCAAACGGATTGGATGATTTGCGGACACACGGAGCGGCCGTGTGAAAGGAGCCTTAGAGTCGGTTCACACTATGGCGACATGACTTGGAACAAGTCGCCGTGCACCGCGACTTGGGCGCGGCTTGCACTGACGTCACATAATGGAAGTCAATGCAAGTCGTTCCGACTTCGGCCAAAAGTAGTACAGGAACTATTTTCTAAGTCGGAGCGACTTGAGTAGTGTGAACCAGCACTTAAAGGACAGTGTAAAAATAAAAAATAAAACTAAATAAGAAAAAGAAAATGTAAGCACCCCATCCCTCAGTGCTCGCGCGCAGAAGTGAGCGAATTCGCAAGTGCGCCCCCATATGTAAACAGTGTTTAAACTACACATGGGAACAAGACCTCCTCTGTAACTCTAAACAGGATACCTGTAAAAAATGTTTAAATTGTCGCCTATGGACATTTTTAGGTACCATCATTTGGCGCTCCACGAGCGTGCGCAATTTTAAAGCATGACATGTGAGGTATCTATTTATCTATATATTTAGATTAACATCATCTTTCACATTATACAAAAAAACTTGGGCTAACTTTATTGTTTTGTTTTTTTATTTCTTGAAAGTATATTTTTTTCTAAGAAAATTGCATTTGAAAGACCGCTGTACAAATACAGTGTGACATAAAATATTGCAATAACCGCCATTAGGGTCTCTGCTAAAAAAAAATATATATATATATATATATCTATATATACATATAGATATATATATATATATATATATATATAATGTTTGGGGGTTCTAAGTATTTTTCTAGCAAAAAATACAATTTTTAACTTGTAAGTAGGGTTGAGCGGACACCTAGATGTCCGTGTTCGACGGGTTCGGCCGAACTTTAAAAAAAAGTCCGGGTCCGTGTCCCGGACTTTTACCGAACTTTTCCCGGACACCGAACCCCATTGAAGTCAATGGGGACCCGAACTTTAAGGCACTAAAATGGCTCTAAAACACCAAAGGAAAGGGCTAGAGTGCTGCAAATGGCAGCAAAACGTAATTAAGAGCATGGCAAGTGCTCTGCAAACAAATGTGGATAGGGAAATAACTTAAAACAACAAAAAAAAACAGAAAAATAAAACAATGTTCTTCTTCATCTCTGAAGGACGAGGCCCATATGGAGTAGGAGGGAGGTTGAGGTGGTGGTGGATGTGGCGGTGACATAGGCGTGCGCACAGGGTGTGCTGGGTGTGCCTGGGCACACCCTAATCACCTAGGGCACATAGCATTGCCAGTGAGGAGATGGGAAAGATCTCCCTGGGACCTGCTCTGCTCTATTTCTCCTTGCCTACAGGTACATGGCCCCGATACATTACTCTCCCTGCTGGCAAACACATGCATGTGTATTTCAACTTTGGGGTGCACACCTTAATGCAATAGGCTGCGCACACCTATGGGCGGTGTAGGTGGAAGCGGCGGTGGAGGAGGACCAGGGCCGGATTAACAGCATCATGGGCTTGGTGCTGAGGATTTTGAAGGGCCTTAGGGCCGTGCCTTGCCATGCACCCAGAGGAGGAAGGGTGCAGCCATGCATGCCTAATTCAACATGGGATGCTGTCTCTGAAGCCCATAAACACATCCATGCATCGCCAACTGTCCCTCCTTGTCCGGCCTTCACGCTGTGTGGGGAGGTTCTGAGGGTGCTGCCTGGGGAAGCGAGCATAGAAGCCAGACTTCTGTGTTTACAAGTGACAGAAGAGCGGTAACAGTGAATATGGCCAACCCGGGGCCTATATAAAAGGTAGGGGCCTGGAGCTGCAGCTCCAATAGCCCCTACATTAATCTGGCCCTGAGGAGGAGGACGAGGTAGCCAACACTGCTTCTTTTCACAAATTTTAAATGAGGGTACACCCCAAAAGAGTGAGAAAGAGCAAAAATGGAACAATGGGTGGGTAAGGTCGGTATCCATTGCTATTCTGCATAAGGTACGGAAAAGTCCCGTGGGATCCATGCCTGGTTCATTTTAATGAACGTGAGCTTGTCCACATTGTCTCTGGACAGGCGGCTGCGCTTGTCTGTTATAACGCCCCCAGCCGTGCTAAATACCCGTTCAGATAATACACTGGCTGCAGGGCACGCCAGCACCTCCAAGGCGTAAAGGGCAAGCTCAGGCCATGTGCCCAATTTGGAGACCCAGAAGTTGAAGGGGGCAGACCCGTCATTCACTACATGTAGGCGTGTGCACACATACTGCTCCACCATGTTGGTAAAATGCTGCCTCCTGCTAAGACGTTCCATCTGAGCTGCTGGTGCTGCTGTTTGTTGTGGCGTGCTGACAAAGCTTTTCCACATTTCGGCCATGCTAACCCTGCCTTCTGAGGTGCTGGCGGTGCCCTGGTTGCGTTGGCGACCTCCTCCTCCTCCTCCTCTGCCTTGTGCTTCCACTGTGGCCCCGCTGTCAGATGGGAATGCCAGCAGCATGGCGTCTCCTCTCCTTGCAACAGGAGCTCTACCAGCAGCACCACGACCCAGGCCACGGCCCTTATTTGACGGTCTCCTCATATTTCTGTAATTTGAGATCTTGCCCTAGAAAGGTTTTTATTGAATAGCGGAATAGAAAATATGATCCAAAAAAAGTGTATGTATATCACACGTACACAACCACACTAGGCCCCAATTACTATTGTTTGTACCCCTAAAAGGCTAGATGAGGAGTAGGGGGAGTATGGAACAGGCAGCACCCTCAAACCTTCAGAAGTATGAGATGAACCCCAACAACTTGGAAAGGTGGATCTCTCTCACACGTACCGACACAGACTATCCCGCAATTCAATTGATCCTCAAAGGTTTTTATTGAATAGCGGAATAGGAAATATGATCAAAAAAAGTGTATGTATCTCGCACGTACACAACCACACTAGGCCCCAATTACTATTGTTTGTACCCCTAAAAGGCTAGATGAGGAGTAGGGGGGGTATGGAACAGGCAGCACCCTCAAACCTTCAGAAGTATGAGATGAACCCCAACAACTTGGAAAGGTGGATCTCTCTCACACGTACCAACACAGACTATCCCCCAATTTAACTGATCCCCAAAGGTTTTTGATTAAATAGCGGAATAGAAAATATGATCCCAAAAAAGTGTATGTATATCACACGTACACAACCACACTAGGCCCCAATTACTATTGTTTGTACCCCTAAAAGGCTAGGAGTAGGGGGAGTATGGAACAGGCAGCACCCTCAAACCTTCAGAAGTATGAGATGAACCTCAACAACTTGGAAAGGTAGATCTCTCTCACACGTACCAACACAGACTATCCCCCAATTTAACTGATCCCCAAAGGTTTTTGATTAAATAGCGGAATAGAAAATATGATCCCAAAAAAGTGTATGTATATCACACGTACACAACCACACTAGGCCCCAATTACTATTGTTTGTACCCCTAAAAGGCTAGGAGTAGGGGGAGTATGGAACAGGCAGCACCCTCAAACCTTCAGAAGTATGAGATGAACCCCAACAACTTGGAAAGGTGGATCTCTCTCACACGTACCAACACAGACTATCCCCCAATTTAACTGATCCCCAAAGGTTTTTGATTAAATAGCGGAATAGAAAATATGATCCCAAAAAAGTGTATGTATATCACACGTACACAACCACACTAGGCCCCAATTACTATTGTTTGTACCCCTAAAAGGCTAGGAGTAGGGGGAGTATGGAACAGGCAGCACCCTCAAACCTTCAGAAGTATGAGATGAACCCCAACAACTTGGAAAGGTGGATCTCTCTCACACGTACCAACACAGACTATCCCCCAATTTAACTGATCCCCAAAGGTTTTTGATTAAATAGCGGAATAGAAAATATGATCCCAAAAAAGTGTATGTATATCACACGTACACAACCACACTAGGCCCCAATTACTATTGTTTGTACCCCTAAAAGGCTAGGAGTAGGGGGAGTATGGAACAGGCAGCACCCTCAAACCTTCAGAAGTATGAGATGAACCCCAACAACTTGGAAAGGTGGATCTCTCTCACACGTACCAACACAGACTATCCCCCAATTTAACTGATCCCCAAAGGTTTTTGATTAAATAGCGGAATAGAAAATATGATCCCAAAAAAGTGTATGTATATCACACGTACACAACCACACTAGGCCCCAATTACTATTGTTTGTACCCCTAAAAGGCTAGGAGTAGGGGGAGTATGGAACAGGCAGCACCCTCAAACCTTCAGAAGTATGAGATGAACCCCAACAACTTGGAAAGGTGGATCTCTCTCACACGTACCAACACAGACTATCCCCCAATTTAACTGATCCCCAAAGGTTTTTGATTAAATAGCGGAATAGAAAATATGATCCCAAAAAAGTGTATGTATATCACACGTACACAACCACACTAGGCCCCAATTACTATTGTTTGTACCCCTAAAAGGCTAGGAGTAGGGGGAGTATGGAACAGGCAGCACCCTCAAACCTTCAGAAGTATGAGATGAACCCCAACAACTTGGAAAGGTGGATCTCTCTCACACGTACCAACACAGACTATCCCCCAATTTAACTGATCCCCAAAGGTTTTTGATTAAATAGCGGAATAGAAAATATGATCCCAAAAAAGTGTATGTATATCACACGTACACAACCACACTAGGCCCCAATTACTATTGTTTGTACCCCTAAAAGGCTAGGAGTAGGGGGAGTATGGAACAGGCAGCACCCTCAAACCTTCAGAAGTATGAGATGAACCCCAACAACTTGGAAAGGTGGATCTCTCTCACACGTACCAACACAGACTATCCCCCAATTTAACTGATCCCCAAAGGTTTTTGATTAAATAGCGGAATAGAAAATATGATCCCAAAAAAGTGTATGTATATCACACGTACACAACCACACTAGGCCCCAATTACTATTGTTTGTACCCCTAAAAGGCTAGATGAGGAGTAAGGGGAGTATGGAACAGGCAGCACCCTCAAACCTTCAGAAGTATGAGATGAACCTCAACAACTTGGAAAGGTGGATCTCTCTCACACGTACCAACACAGACTATCCCCCAATTTAACTGATCCCCAAAGGTTTTTGATTAAATAGCGGAATAGAAAATATGATCCCAAAAAAGTGTATGTATATCACACGTACACAACCACACTAGGCCCCAATTACTATTGTTTGTACCCCTAAAAGGCTAGGAGTAGGGGGAGTATGGAACAGGCAGCACCCTCAAACCTTCAGAAGTATGAGATGAACCCCAACAACTTGGAAAGGTGGATCTCTCTCACACGTACCAACACAGACTATCCCCCAATTTAACTGATCCCCAAAGGTTTTTGATTAAATAGCGGAATAGAAAATATGATCCCAAAAAAGTGTATGTATATCACACGTACACAACCACACTAGGCCCCAATTACTATTGTTTGTACCCCTAAAAGGCTAGGAGTAGGGGGAGTATGGAACAGGCAGCACCCTCAAACCTTCAGAAGTATGAGATGAACCCCAACAACTTGGAAAGGTGGATCTCTCTCACACGTACCAACACAGACTATCCCCCAATTTAACTGATCCCCAAAGGTTTTTGATTAAATAGCGGAATAGAAAATATGATCCCAAAAAAGTGTATGTATATCACACGTACACAACCACACTAGGCCCCAATTACTATTGTTTGTACCCCTAAAAGGCTAGGAGTAGGGGGAGTATGGAACAGGCAGCACCCTCAAACCTTCAGAAGTATGAGATGAACCCCAACAACTTGGAAAGGTGGATCTCTCTCACACGTACCAACACAGACTATCCCCCAATTTAACTGATCCCCAAAGGTTTTTGATTAAATAGCGGAATAGAAAATATGATCCCAAAAAAGTGTATGTATATCACACGTACACAACCACACTAGGCCCCAATTACTATTGTTTGTACCCCTAAAAGGCTAGGAGTAGGGGGAGTATGGAACAGGCAGCACCCTCAAACCTTCAGAAGTATGAGATGAACCCCAACAACTTGGAAAGGTGGATCTCTCTCACACGTACCAACACAGACTATCCCCCAATTTAACTGATCCCCAAAGGTTTTTGATTAAATAGCGGAATAGAAAATATGATCCCAAAAAAGTGTATGTATATCACACGTACACAACCACACTAGGCCCCAATTACTATTGTTTGTACCCCTAAAAGGCTAGATGAGGAGTAGGGGGAGTATGGAACAGGCAGCACCCTCAAACCTTCAGTATGAGATTGTGTTCACTGTACCCCACAAAGATTGAGTTCACTGCACCCCACAATGATTGTGTTCACTGCACCCCACAAAGATTGTGTTCACTGCACCTCACAAAGATTGTGTTCACTGTACCCCCCAAAGATTGTGTTCACTGCACCCCACAAAGATTCTGTTCACTGTACCCCACAAAGATTGTGTTCACTGCACCCCAAAAAGATTGTGTTCACTGCACCCCAAAAAGGATGTTGTTCACTGCACCCCAAAAAGGATGTTGTTCACTCCACCCCAAAAAGATTGTGTTCACTGCACCCCACAAAGATTGTGTTCACTGCACCCCAAAAAGATTGTGTTCACTGCACCCCAAAAATGATTTTGTTCACTGCACCCCAAAAAGGATTTTGTTCACTGCACCCCAAAAAGGATGTTGTTCACTCCACCCCAAAAAGATTGTGTTCACTGCACCCCAAAAAGATTGTGTTCACTGCACCCCACAAAGGATTTTGTTCACTGCACCCCAAAAAGATTGTGTTCACTGCACCCCAAAAAGGATGTTGTTCACTGCACCCCAAAAAGGATTTTGTTCACTGCACCCCAAAAAGATTGTGTTCACTGCACCCCACAAAGGATTTTGTTCACTGCACCCCACAAAGATTGTGTTCACTGCACACCAAAAAGGATTGTGTTCACTGCACCCCAAAAAGATTTTGTTCACTGCACCCCAAAAAGATTGTGTTCACTGCAGCCCAAAAAGATTGTGTTCACTGCAGCCCAAAAAGATTGTGTTCACTGCAGCCCAAAAAGATTGTGTTCACTGCAGCCCAAAAAGATTGTGTTCACTGCAGCCCAAAAAGATTGTGTTCACTGCAGCTCACACACAGAAAAATGGATGTGGATCACTGACACCTGCCTATCTCCAATCCCACACCACACAGCAATATCGATTGTAGTTTGTAGAACACAGTTTCCCTAAAATTCAGCAGACTCTGTCCCTAACAGGATTGAGAAGAGATCGTAGATCAGGATTGAGTGCAGACCCCACCCCCCACACAGCAATATCGATTGTAGTTTGTAGAAGACACTGACCCTATATAATTCAGCAGACTCTATCCCTAAAATGCCTACAACTCGCCCTGCCTAAACACTCCGACCTGTCCCTCAATTCTATCCGGACACAAATGGTTTTTTCCTGCCTATCTTTCCCTAATCAGCAGCCAGCACGTTGATGTGTGCTCTGTCCCTGAATCTAAGCAGCATAATGACGCCGCTGCGGCTGCCTCGAACTTATAAAGACTTGGTCACATGCTTCAGACGGCCAATCACAGCTACTGAGACATTTGCAGGCATGGCTGGGATGGCTTAAGGCACACCAGTTAAACGATTGTTGATTGGCTGTTGAAAGCCCGCCATGAAAAGAGCGCCAAAGCATGCAAAACCCGGAAATAAAACGACCGAACACGGATTTTTACCCGAACATACAGTAAAGTGTCCGTGTCCGTGTTCGGGTACAAAAAATCCAATTATTCGGTACGAACACGAATAATACAGTCCGTGTTCGCTCAACACTACTTGTAAGCAACAAATGTCAGAAAAAGGCCTGGTCTTTAGGTGGTTAAATCAACATAGCACAAAAAGATCTGCTGACAAATATTTCAGGTGGCAGCCGTGGAGTCCACACTGCTACCTTAATATCTGTCAATATTTTTAGATCCTCTTTTTACCTACTGGCAACTATTGTTTTTAGGTACAAGAAAATATAAATTCTCACAAAAGCTGAAGCCTTTTAAAACCCCACTCTGGGATAAAATAGACCACCCTCTCGCCCCTTCCACCCACACACCTCTAACTAATCGCTATATCCCCTACCTGAAGTGGACACTTCCTAATTAGTGTTGAGCGAACACGGACTGTATTATTCGGATAATTGGATTTTTGTTACCCGGACACGTACCCGAAAACTTTACTGTATGTTCGGGTTTAAAATCCATGTTCGGTAATTTTATTTCCTGTTTTGTATGTAATGGCGCGCTTTTAATGGCAGGCTTTCAACAGCCAATCAACAAGCGTTTAACTGGTGTGCGCCATCACAGCCATGCCTACTAATGTATTAGGAGCTGTGATTGGCCATCTGAAGCATGTGACCCATGTCTTTATAAGTTCGAGAGACACAGCGCGGTGCGTCATTCTGCTGTAGTGTAGGGAGAGAGCACACATCATACGTGCTGGCTGCTGCTGATTAGGGACAGACAGTGAAAAATTGTGCCCGAAAAGAATGCAGGGACAGGTCGGAGTGTAGGCAGGGAAAGATATTTGAGCATTTTAGGGACAGGCTGGAGAGATTAGGCAGGGACACATAGGAGACACAGGACAGAACAATCGTCCGTTAGCGATCTACATCGATTTTTCTGTGTGGGGGGTGGTGCAGTGAACGATCTTTTTGCCCTCACTTGAGCCCACTGAGGAGGAGGAGGAGGGAGAAACAAATATATTTTAATCAGTCTGTTGTGTGCAGCGTTCAGCTATATTTTACTACAGATTGCTGTTCTAATCTGCTATTTAAAAATTACAAATTTAAAGGGGAATTTTTTTAAGAGCACTTGCCATGCTCTTAACTACATTTTGCTGCCATTTGCAGCACTCTAGCCCTTTCCATTGTTTTTTTAGAGCCATTTTAGTGCCTGAAAGTTCGGGTCCCTATTGACTTCAATGGGGTTTGGTGTCCGGGTAAAGTTCGAAAAAAGTCCGGGACACTGACTTTTTTTTCAAGTTCGGCCGAACCCGCCGAACACGGACATCCAGGTGTCCGCTCAACTCTATTCCTAATAGATAGGCTGTGGCAGAATCCTTTCAGCAGCGAAAAAAAAGCAGTCTCCAGCAGAGGTGAGTGAAAGGAACCACTGGTCCCAGGAGGGCATCGCAGTGTTGGATTAGCGGGCCCCCAACCTGGAGACAACAATGGTGTGAGACCTGGATGAGGGACTTTGGTGGGTATAGCTGGCCTAAACTGGTAAGTGAAAAGAAAAGACTAAGAGAATAGATTAAATGTGGGTGGGAGAGCTGGTAAAAAATAGCTTTTGCCTGGAATTTCAAAAAATGTTTTCAGTCTTTTTACTGTAAATCTGCAGCTTTTCTTAAAAGAATACATGGAGATCCTGTCATGAAGGTGCCTGCTCAGGCACGTCTTGTAATAGGGTGACAACTGTTTCCCAATTGCACATTGGCTCCCTATTACATGCCCCTTAATGGAAACTGCAAGAGGCAATGATGACACATATAGTGCAGGTCCACTGTTGCCATTGTTAAGAAGCCTACCCTGAGTAATGATGTGCAGCTGATGTGTTGAAGGTGCATACAGAAAATAATTTTAAAATTACACCTCCAAATGAACCTGCTGTGAGCATCTGTTTTCCCGTTACGGCATTGTTGTAGAGCACCAGGCCATCCTTCTGCTTAAAGTTCCCATTCTAGCAGATTGGATCCTCAAGTAGGTTTTAAAATAAAATGTGAGCTCTGGCTTTTATACTCACCTCCTCTCCAGTGTTAAGACGCATGTGCTTGCCAGTCCAGCTCCTTATCTTGGGCTGAATGGTTCCATCTTTGATGTTAAATTCTGCCACATAACCTCTCCTCTGCCCAATGGCTTCTTCATTAATATAGAAACAAGCTCTACAGAGGGAGTATAGCACAGTTCCAATTTTTGTAGCTGATCAGGTGACATTTGCAATGCATTCAGAGCACCAGGGCCGGACTGACCATAGGGCAGACCGGGCATTTTCCCGGTGGGCCGCCCGCGGCTCTCATCACAAACTACTGAGACTGTCAGTCACTCTCTCGGAGTTTGAGACATGGCCAGGGCCGGCGCTGGGAGGAGAGGGCACCCGCCGCCTGGAGCTTCTCAGTGTGCCTCTAGTCTTCTCTACCTGGCTGTATACGATCGGCCGGCCCTGTCTGAGTCTGGGACTTGGGAGTAGAGCTCCACGGCGGCCGCCTCCTCCTTTACCTTGCCCCCTAAAGAGGCGAGAATCAGCGGGCGCAGCGTACCCAGAGAGAGCATGGACGGCTCCTCCAACTTCCTCTTCGCTCTAACCGGCCCAGACCCGGCCGGAGGACAGGCTGATTGCTGCCGGGCACAGAGCTGCGTGGAACGGAGGACAGGCAGGAGGCGCAGGCTGCTGCGGGAGCCAGTGGAACTTACTGGACGATCACAGCCAGACTGACATGGCTGAAGGCAGGAACTTAAGGTACCGTCCAATCCATACACATAGATACCTGGCCAGCACATCTTCAGACAGAGACTGGTCACTGGGACTAGGTAACACAGTGGGGATAGGGAGAGGGCTAGGGGTCTCTCTCATCACCCACCTCACTCCCCTTTCTCTCTCTCTCAGCCCCCCTCTCCTCCCTCCCCCCTTCTCCCCCCCCTCCCCCCTCTCCTCCCCCCTTCTCCCCCCTTCCCCCCCCCCTTCTCCCCCCTCCTCTCCCCCCTCCTCCCCCCTCTCCTCCCTCCCCCCCTCCCCTCCCTCCCCCCTTCTCCCCCCCTTCTCCCCCCTCTCCCTCCCCTCTCCCCCTCCTCTCCTCCCTCCCCCCTCTCTCCCCCCTCTCTCCTCCCCCTTCTCCTCCCATCTCTCCTCCCCCCTCTCTCTCCCCCCCTCTCTCCTCCCCCCCTCTCTCCTCCATCCCCCTCTCTCCTCCCTCTCTCCTCCCCCCTCTCTCCTCCTCTCCTCCCTTCTCTACCCCCTCCTCCTCCCCCCTACTCCTATCCCCTCTTCCTCCTCCTCTCCCCCTCCTCCTCCTCCTGTCTCCCCCTCCACCTCCTCTCCCACCCCCCCTCCTCCTCTCCTCCCACCTCCCTCCTCTCTCTCCCACCCCCTCCTCCCCTCTCTCCCCCCTCCTCCTCCTCTCTTTCCCCCCTCCTCCTCCTCCTCTCTCCCCCTCCTCCTCCTCTCTCCCCCCTCCTCCTCCCCCTTCCCCTCATCCTCCTCTCTCCCCCCTCCTCCTCCTCTCCCACCCCCCCTCCCCCCCTCCTCTCCCCCTCCTCCTCCTCTCTCCCCCCTCCTCCTCCTCTCTCCCCCTCCTCCTCCTCTCTCCCCCCTCCTCCTCCTCCTCCTCTCTCCCCTCCTCCTCCTCCTCCTCTCTCTCTCTCTCCCCCTCCTCCTCCTCTCTCCCCCTCCTCCTCCTCCTCTCTCCCCCCTCCTCTCTCCCCCCCCCTCCTCCTTTCTCCCCCCTCCTCCTCCTCCTCTCTCCCCCCTCCTCCTCCTCTCTCCCTCCTCCTCCTCCTCTCTCCCCCCTCCTCCTCCTCCTCGTCCTCTCTCCCCCTCCTTCTCCTCTCTCCCCCTCCTCCTCCTCTCTCCCTCCTCGTCCTCTCTCCCCCTCCTCCTCCCCCCCCCCTCCTCTCTCCCCTCTCCTCATCTCTCCCCCCTCCTCCTCCTTCTCCTCCTCTCTCCCCCCTCCTCCTCCTCCTTTCTCCCCTCCTCCTCTCTCCCCCTCCTCCTCCTCCTCTCTTCCCCCCTCCTCCTCCTCTCTCCCCCTCCTCCTTCTCCTCTCTCCCCCCCTCCTCTCTCCCCCCTCCTCCTCCTCCTCTCTCCTCTCCCTCCTCCTCTCTCTCCCCCCCCCCTCCTCCTCCTCTCTCTCTCCCCCCTCCTCCTCCTCCTCCTCCTCTCTCCCCCTCCTCCTCCTCCTCTCCCCCCCTCCTCCTCTCTCCCCCCTCCTCCTCCTCCTCCTCCCCCTCCTCCCCCTCCTCCTCCTCTCTCCCCCCCTCCTCCTCCTCCTCTCTCCCCCTCCTCCTCCTCTCTCCCTCCTCCTCCTCTCTCCCCCCTCCTCCTCCTCTCTCCCTCCTCGTCCTCTCTCCCCTCTCCTCATCTCTCCCCCCTCCTCCTCTCTCCCCCCTCCTCCTCCTCCTTTCTCCCCCTCCTCCTCCTCCTCTCTTCCCCCCTCCTCCTCCTCTCTCCCCCTCCTCCTCCTCCTCTCTCCCCCCCTCCTCTCTCCCCCCTCCTCCTCTCTCCTCTCCCTCCTCCTCTCTCTCCCCCCCCCTCCTCCTCCTCTCTCTCTCCCCCCTCCTCCTCCTCCTTCTCCTCTCTCCCCCTCCTCCTCCTCCTCTCCCCCCCTCCTCCTCTCTCCCCCCCTCCTCCTCCTCCTCCTCCCCCTCCTCCCCCTCCTCCTCCTCTCTCCCCCCCTCCTCCTCCTCCTCTCTCCCCCTCCTCCTCCTCTCTCCCTCCTCCTCCTCTCTCCCCCCTCCTCCTCCTCTCTCCCTCTCCTCCTCCTCTCTCCCCCTCCTCCTTCTCTCTCCCCCTCCTCCTTCTCTCTCCCCCCTCCTCCTTCTCTCTCCCCCCTCCTCCTCCTCTCTCCCCCCTCCTCCTCCTCTCTCCCCCCCTCCTCTCTCCCCCTCCTCCTCTCTCCCCCTCCTCCTCTCTCCCCCTCCTCCTCTTCTCTCCCCCCTCCTCCTCCTCCTCCTCCTCCTCCTCCTCTCTCCCCCCTCCTCCTCCTCTCTCCCCCCCTCCTCCTCCTCCTCTCTCCCTCCTCCTCCTCCTCCTTTTCTCTCCCCCTCCTCCTCCTCTCTCCCTCCTCCTACTCCCTCCCCCTCCTCATCCAATCATGTGCAGATTAAAAAGGTACCGTAATCTAATCCACACATCCTGGAACATTAAATCCTGTCATCAACCATCTCGACGAATGCCATGCCCCGCCCCATCACGCCCCCCTCACGCTCCCGGGCTGCTCAGTCCAAAATGCCCGGGCCTATTTTTTGTCCCAGTCCGGGCCTGCAGAGCACCATATGATTCATACAGAGCTTGCCAGCCCTCTAAAGACTAAACCAAATTGTGCCTTCTTCTCTACCATTCTGTCATTTATAAGTTCATCTTTATCTAAATATTTGTATGTGCACAACGAGTGCAAGTTAAATGGCATTTAAATTAATTCTGCTACATGATTCTAAATACCATAGAATAATTTTATCTTGTATATAGCTCTAATGATATTACTTGAATAGATCACCAAAGAGTTAAACAGGGGGCTTTTCATGCTAGCTACAGACATGAGGTGATTGTCGCCTTCCCCATGATGTAACCTTGTGAAACAAAAGCTGTTAGGTTCCTTGGATACTAAGATCAGGGTCCCCCAAATTCCTCACTTCCTGAGGCAGGGATTGGCTACTCAATCAGAGCACATGTTCCTCTCACAGATGAAGGGAAAGTGGAAGTGAAGACAGCATGACAAGATGTTGGGGAAATTGCAGACCTGAAATCATTTTTTGACTTTAGGTCCATGTTAACCGATTTGTTTAGATAAAAAAAAAAGAGCGATCGCTCCCTTTTCTCCATGCTCTATAAGGGTTTGTACAATATTTTGGAGAGACAGTCTGAAAGCAAACAGCTACTGCTCCATGTGAAATCAATGTCATGATTGCTCTTGTTATGTAATGGGGGTGTGCGTCACTGTTTGACCCATTCTTGCCTGGCCCCTGATGGATTTACTTAATCTAGCTTTAGGCATGAGACCCTCAGGACCCTACACAAGTCACTTAACAAACACCTGCAGGGCAGCTGAGCCTGGCCTAACCATCGCTCCCTCTGATACTTTCACACATGTCCTAGGCTTAGCCAGCAATGGACTCCACTGTGACCCCAATGCAAAGAGCCATTTATAGGTGACATTCCCATTTAGGTCAGTCACACGAGAACCTCCTTTTCCAAATATTTACTGAATTAATCAAATCAATTATATTTAAACATTTCAGCCATCCCTTGAAGGTTGTGGCACACATCTTGCAGTTAGAAACAGCTCAGAGTGGAGTGAGAGGAGAGACGAGAGACCCATTATTTACAGGAGGGTTGTCTCAATGTTCAGCATCTAATGATAGGGGGGTGCGAATAGTCCCAAAAACACATAATGTCCTTACACTGCTTGAGGCTTCCCCCCTAAGGGGATGGTAAATGCATAGGATCCAACTGACTATATATTGGTCTGGTCTAGTCTACCCACTGAGAAACCTAAAGCAACACTCTCTCAGTGACAATCCTCTCTCTTAGCTCCTGCCAACACTATCTATATGCCCAGCTTTCCATAGTGCCCCTCTGCTGGCATTGGAAGACTGGTATTTATCAACCACAACTTCTAAGCCTTCCCTAACTCATGGCTTTGGATACATCTACTGGCCTAAGCTAGAAGTGGACCATCTATATGCCCTACCCTACGCACCTAAAACTACACTTGTTTGTAAAGTTTTTATGTAAATTAAAATAAATACACAAAACATAATTTTAAAACTGTAACATTTTTGTTTTAATTTTGGATAGAATAGGTAAGGGGTTAAAAGGTTTTTTTTTCCATCCTGGTCCCACTTGAGGGATTTCCCTTCACTGCTTGTTCTGTAGACACACCAGTTATGTTTCTCCATTGGAAAATTTCCCATATATTCCTGTTCCAATGACAACTCAAAGTTTGGGATTTTCCCTGACAATTGTCACCAGGACAAACAGAGAGGCTGGATCTACTAGCTGTGACATACACTGCAATAAGAAATGGAGGAGGAGAAGCAGCAGAAGGCATCCATGAAAAAAGTGTGTTGAAATGTTCTAATATTTTCTAATATTAGTTACAAATAGGGTTGAGCGAACACCTAGATGTCCGTGTTCGACGGGTTCGGCCGAACTTTAAAAAAAAGTCCGGGTCCGTGTCCCGGACTTTTACCGAACTTTTCCCGGACACCGAACCCCATTGAAGTCAATGGGGACCCGAACTTTAAGGCACTAAAATGGCTCTAAAACACCAAAGGAAAGGGCTAGAGTGCTGCAAATGGCAGCAAAACGTAATTAAGAGCATGGCAAGTGCTCTGCAAACAAATGTGGATAGGGAAATAACTTAAAACAACAAAAAAAAACAGAAAAATAAAACAATGTTCTTCTTCATCTCTGAAGGACGAGGCCCATATGGAGTAGGAGGGAGGTTAAGGTGGTGGTGGATGTGGCGGTGACATAGGCGTGCGCACAGGGTGTGCTGGGTGTGCCTGGGCACACCCTAATCACCTAGGGCACATAGCATTGCCAGTGAGGAGATGGGAAAGATCTCCCTGGGACCTGCTCTGCTCTATTTCTCCTTGCCTACAGGTACATGGCCCCGATACATTACTCTCCCTGCTGGCAAACACATGCATGTGTATTTCAACTTTGGGGTGCACACCTTAATGCAATAGGCTGCGCACACCTATGGGCGGTGTAGGTGGAAGCGGCGGTGGAGGAGGACCAGGGCCGGATTAACAGCATCATGGGCTTGGTGCTGAGGATTTTGAAGGGCCTTAGGGCCGTGCCTTGCCATGCACCCAGAGGAGGAAGGGTGCAGCCATGCATGCCTAATTCAACATGGGATGCTGTCTCTGAAGCCCATAAACACATCCATGCATCGCCAACTGTCCCTCCTTGTCCGGCCTTCACGCTGTGTGGGGAGGTTCTGAGGGTGCTGCCTGGGGAAGCGAGCATAGAAGCCAGACTTCTGTGTTTACAAGTGACAGAAGAGCGGTAACAGTGAATATGGCCAACCCGGGGCCTATATAAAAGGTAGGGGCCTGGAGCTGCAGCTCCAATAGCCCCTACATTAATCTGGCCCTGAGGAGGAGGACGAGGTAGCCAACACTGCTTCTTTTCACAAATTTTAAATGAGGGTACACCCCAAAAGAGTGAGAAAGAGCAAAAATGGAACAATGGGTGGGTAAGGTCGGTATCCATTGCTATTCTGCATAAGGTACGGAAAAGTCCCGTGGGATCCATGCCTGGTTCATTTTAATGAACGTGAGCTTGTCCACATTGTCTCTGGACAGGCGGCTGCGCTTGTCTGTTATAACGCCCCCAGCCGTGCTAAATACCCGTTCAGATAATACACTGGCTGCAGGGCACGCCAGCACCTCCAAGGCGTAAAGGGCAAGCTCAGGCCATGTGCCCAATTTGGAGACCCAGAAGTTGAAGGGGGCAGACCCGTCATTCACTACATGTAGGCGTGTGCACACATACTGCTCCACCATGTTGGTAAAATGCTGCCTCCTGCTAAGACGTTCCATCTGAGCTGCTGGTGCTGCTGTTTGTTGTGGCGTGCTGACAAAGCTTTTCCACATTTCGGCCATGCTAACCCTGCCTTCTGAGGTGCTGGCGGTGCCCTGGTTGCGTTGGCGACCTCCTCCTCCTCCTCCTCTGCCTTGTGCTTCCACTGTGGCCCCGCTGTCAGATGGGAATGCCAGCAGCATGGCGTCTACCAGCGTGCGCTTGTACTCGCGCATCTTGCGATCGCGCTCCAGTGAGTGAATTAAGGACGGTACGTTGTCCTTGTAACGGGGATCCAGCAGCGTGGCCACCCAGTAATCAGCACAAGTTAGAATGTGGGCAACTCGGCGGTCGTTGTGGAGACACTGCAGCATGTAATCGCTCATGTGTGCCAGGCTGCCCAGAGGCAACGAAAGGCTGTCCTCTGTGGGAGGTGTATGGTCCGTGTCCTCTGTATCCCCCCAGCCACGCACCAGTGATGGCCATGAGCTGGCCTGGGTGCCACCCTGCTGTGAACATGGTTCCATCTCCTCCTCCAGCTCCTCCTCCTCCTCATCCTCCTCATCCTCCAGAACTGTGCCCCTGCTGGACAATTGCGTCCCTGGCGTTTGCGTGTGCAGGAACCCACCCTCGGAGCCCCTTGCGAATGACTGCCCTGAAAGCCTTGGAAATGTTACCTCTTCATCCTCCTCCTCCTCCTCATCCTGTGCCACATCCTCTTCCATCATCGCCCGAATTGTTTTTTCAAGGAGGCATAGAAGTGGGATAGTTAAGCTGAGAACGGCGTCATTGCCACTGGCCATGTTGGTGGAGTACTCAAAACAGCGCAACAAGGCACACAGGTCTCGCATGGAGGCCCAGTTAAATTAAATAGCGGAATAGAAAATATGATCCAAAAAAAGTGTATGTATATCACACGTACACAACCACACTAGGCCCCAATTACTATTGTTTGTACCCCTAAAAGGCTAGATGAGGAGTAGGGGGAGTATGGAACAGGCAGCACCCTCAAACCTTCAGAAGTATGAGATGAACCCCAACAACTTGGAAAGGTGGATCTCTCTCACACGTACCGACACAGACTATCCCGCAATTCAATTGATCCTCAAAGGTTTTTATTGAATAGCGGAATAGGAAATATGATCAAAAAAAGTGTATGTATCTCGCACGTACACAACCACACTAGGCCCCAATTACTATTGTTTGTACCCCTAAAAGGCTAGATGAGGAGTAGGGGGGGTATGGAACAGGCAGCACCCTCAAACCTTCAGAAGTATGAGATGAACCCCAACAACTTGGAAAGGTGGATCTCTCTCACACGTACCGACACAGACTATCCCGCAATTCAATTGATCCTCAAAGGTTTTTATTGAATAGCGGAATAGGAAATATGATCAAAAAAAGTGTATGTATCTCGCACGTACACAACCACACTAGGCCCCAATTACTATTGTTTGTACCCCTAAAAGGCTAGATGAGGAGTAGGGGGGGTATGGAACAGGCAGCACCCTCAAACCTTCAGAAGTATGAGATGAACCCCAACAACTTGGAAAGGTGGATCTCTCTCACACGTACCGACACAGACTATCCCGCAATTCAATTGATCCTCAAAGGTTTTTATTGAATAGCGGAATAGGAAATATGATCAAAAAAAGTGTATGTATCTCGCACGTACACAACCACACTAGGCCCCAATTACTATTGTTTGTACCCCTAAAAGGCTAGATGAGGAGTAGGGGGGGTATGGAACAGGCAGCACCCTCAAACCTTCAGAAGTATGAGATGAACCCCAACAACTTGGAAAGGTGGATCTCTCTCACACGTACCGACACAGACTATCCCGCAATTCAATTGATCCTCAAAGGTTTTTATTGAATAGCGGAATAGGAAATATGATCAAAAAAAGTGTATGTATCTCGCACGTACACAACCACACTAGGCCCCAATTACTATTGTTTGTACCCCTAAAAGGCTAGATGAGGAGTAGGGGGGGTATGGAACAGGCAGCACCCTCAAACCTTCAGAAGTATGAGATGAACCCCAACAACTTGGAAAGGTGGATCTCTCTCACACGTACCGACACAGACTATCCCGCAATTCAATTGATCCTCAAAGGTTTTTATTGAATAGCGGAATAGGAAATATGATCAAAAAAAGTGTATGTATCTCGCACGTACACAACCACACTAGGCCCCAATTACTATTGTTTGTACCCCTAAAAGGCTAGATGAGGAGTAGGGGGGGTATGGAACAGGCAGCACCCTCAAACCTTCAGAAGTATGAGATGAACCCCAACAACTTGGAAAGGTGGATCTCTCTCACACGTACCGACACAGACTATCCCGCAATTCAATTGATCCTCAAAGGTTTTTATTGAATAGCGGAATAGGAAATATGATCAAAAAAAGTGTATGTATCTCGCACGTACACAACCACACTAGGCCCCAATTACTATTGTTTGTACCCCTAAAAGGCTAGATGAGGAGTAGGGGGGGTATGGAACAGGCAGCACCCTCAAACCTTCAGAAGTATGAGATGAACCCCAACAACTTGGAAAGGTGGATCTCTCTCACACGTACCGACACAGACTATCCCGCAATTCAATTGATCCTCAAAGGTTTTTATTGAATAGCGGAATAGGAAATATGATCAAAAAAAGTGTATGTATCTCGCACGTACACAACCACACTAGGCCCCAATTACTATTGTTTGTACCCCTAAAAGGCTAGATGAGGAGTAGGGGGAGTATGGAACAGGCAGCACCCTCAAACCTTCAGAAGTATGAGATGAACCCCAACAACTTGGAAAGGTGGATCTCTCTCACACGTACCAACACAGACTATCCCCCAATTTAACTGATCCCCAGAGGTTTTTGATTAAATAGCGGAATAGAAAATATGATCCCAAAAAAGTGTATGTATATCACACGTACACAACCACACTAGGCCCCAATTACTATTGTTTGTACCCCTAAAAGGCTAGGAGTAGGGGGAGTATGGAACAGGCAGCACCCTCAAACCTTCAGAAGTATGAGATGAACCCCAACAACTTGGAAAGGTGGATCTCTCTCACACGTACCAACACAGACTATCCCCCAATTTAACTGATCCCCAAAGGTTTTTGATTAAATAGCGGAATAGAAAATATGATCCCAAAAAAGTGTATGTATATCACACGTACACAACCACACTAGGCCCCAATTACTATTGTTTGTACCCCTAAAAGGCTAGGAGTAGGGGGAGTATGGAACAGGCAGCACCCTCAAACCTTCAGAAGTATGAGATGAACCCCAACAACTTGGAAAGGTGGATCTCTCTCACACGTACCAACACAGACTATCCCCCAATTTAACTGATCCCCAGAGGTTTTTGATTAAATAGCGGAATAGAAAATATGATCCCAAAAAAGTGTATGTATATCACACGTACACAACCACACTAGGCCCCAATTACTATTGTTTGTACCCCTAAAAGGCTAGGAGTAGGGGAAGTATGGAACAGGCAGCACCCTCAAACCTTCAGAAGTATGAGATGAACCCCAACAACTTGGAAAGGTGGATCTCTCTCACACGTACCAACACAGACTATCCCCCAATTTAACTGATCCCCAAAGGTTTTTGATTAAATAGCGGAATAGAAAATATGATCCCAAAAAAGTGTATGTATATCACACGTACACAACCACACTAGGCCCCAATTACTATTGTTTGTACCCCTAAAAGGCTAGGAGTAGGGGGAGTATGGAACAGGCAGCACCCTCAAACCTTCAGAAGTATGAGATGAACCCCAACAACTTGGAAAGGTGGATCTCTCTCACACGTACCAACACAGACTATCCCCCAATTTAACTGATCCCCAAAGGTTTTTGATTAAATAGCGGAATAGAAAATATGATCCCAAAAAAGTGTATGTATATCACACGTACACAACCACACTAGGCCCCAATTACTATTGTTTGTACCCCTAAAAGGCTAGGAGTAGGGGGAGTATGGAACAGGCAGCACCCTCAAACCTTCAGAAGTATGAGATGAACCTCAACAACTTGGAAAGGTGGATCTCTCTCACACGTACCAACACAGACTATCCCCCAATTTAACTGATCCCCAAAGGTTTTTGATTAAATAGCGGAATAGAAAATATGATCCCAAAAAAGTGTATGTATATCACACGTACACAACCACACTAGGCCCCAATTACTATTGTTTGTACCCCTAAAAGGCTAGGAGTAGGGGGAGTATGTAACAGGCAGCACCCTCAAACCTTCAGAAGTATGAGATGAACCCCAACAACTTGGAAAGGTGGATCTCTCTCACACGTACCAACACAGACTATCCCCCAATTTAACTGATCCCCAGAGGTTTTTGATTAAATAGCGGAATAGAAAATATGATCCCAAAAAAGTGTATGTATATCACACGTACACAACCACACTAGGCCCCAATTACTATTGTTTGTACCCCTAAAAGGCTAGGAGTAGGGGGAGTATGGAACAGGCAGCACCCTCAAACCTTCAGAAGTATGAGATGAACCCCAACAACTTGGAAAGGTGGATCTCTCTCACACGTACCAACACAGACTATCCCCCAATTTAACTGATCCCCAAAGGTTTTTGATTAAATAGCGGAATAGAAAATATGATCCCAAAAAAGTGTATGTATATCACACGTACACAACCACACTAGGCCCCAATTACTATTGTTTGTACCCCTAAAAGGCTAGATGAGGAGTAGGGGGAGTATGGAACAGGCAGCACCCTCAAACCTTCAGTATGAGATTGTGTTCACTGTACCCCACAAAGATTGAGTTCACTGCACCCCACAATGATTGTGTTCACTGCACCCCACAAAGATTGTGTTCACTGCACCTCACAAAGATTGTGTTCACTGTACCCCCCAAAGATTGTGTTCACTGCACCCCACAAAGATTCTGTTCACTGTACCCCACAAAGATTGTGTTCACTGCACCCCAAAAAGATTGTGTTCACTGCACCCCAAAAAGGATGTTGTTCACTGCACCCCAAAAAGGATGTTGTTCACTCCACCCCAAAAAGATTGTGTTCACTGCACCCCACAAAGATTGTGTTCACTGCACCCCAAAAAGATTGTGTTCACTGCACCCCAAAAATGATTTTGTTCACTGCACCCCAAAAAGGATTTTGTTCACTGCACCCCAAAAAGGATGTTGTTCACTCCACCCCAAAAAGATTGTGTTCACTGCACCCCAAAAAGATTGTGTTCACTGCACCCCACAAAGGATTTTGTTCACTGCACCCCAAAAAGATTGTGTTCACTGCACCCCAAAAAGGATGTTGTTCACTGCACCCCAAAAAGGATTTTGTTCACTGCACCCCAAAAAGATTGTGTTCACTGCACCCCACAAAGGATTTTGTTCACTGCACCCCACAAAGATTGTGTTCACTGCACACCAAAAAGGATTGTGTTCACTGCACCCCAAAAAGATTTTGTTCACTGCACCCCAAAAAGATTGTGTTCACTGCAGCCCAAAAAGATTGTGTTCACTGCAGCCCAAAAAGATTGTGTTCACTGCAGCCCAAAAAGATTGTGTTCACTGCAGCTCACACACAGAAAAATGGATGTGGATCACTGACACCTGCCTATCTCCAATCCCACACCACACAGCAATATCGATTGTAGTTTGTAGAACACAGTTTCCCTAAAATTCAGCAGACTCTGTCCCTAACAGGATTGAGAAGAGATCGTAGATCAGGATTGAGTGCAGACCCCACCCCCCACACAGCAATATCGATTGTAGTTTGTAGAAGACACTGACCCTATATAATTCAGCAGACTCTATCCCTAAAATGCCTACAACTCGCCCTGCCTAAACACTCCGACCTGTCCCTCAATTCTATCCGGACACAAATGGTTTTTTCCTGCCTATCTTTCCCTAATCAGCAGCCAGCACGTTGATGTGTGCTCTGTCCCTGAATCTAAGCAGCATAATGACGCCGCTGCGGCTGCCTCGAACTTATAAAGACTTGGTCACATGCTTCAGACGGCCAATCACAGCTACTGAGACATTTGCAGGCATGGCTGGGATGGCTTAAGGCACACCAGTTAAACGATTGTTGATTGGCTGTTGAAAGCCCGCCATGAAAAGAGCGCCAAAGCATGCAAAACCCGGAAATAAAACGACCGAACACGGATTTTTACCCGAACATACAGTAAAGTGTCCGTGTCCGTGTTCGGGTACAAAAAATCCAATTATTCGGTACGAACACGAATAATACAGTCCGTGTTCGCTCAACACTAGTTACAAATAAAGAACTATCATAATAATCTCAAAACAATATTGGAAGTTTTGGTGACAGCGTACCTCTATTTGTTAAGTTGTCCATTTATTTATACAGATCTATAGATCTAAAAAAGCAACAAGCACGAGAAGGACAGCTATGGATATTTTTTTTGGAGATTTTCTATGCTGCTAGATACTATAGCAATTACATAGGCTGCTCTGACTATTGTTTTACCTTTGATTTTTTATTTACTGAATTTGTTGCTCTCTATAAGAAAACACATGAAATATCTATATAAATAAGTTAAAGAACCACATAAAAAGTCCATTACACATCCTGCAAATGTAGGCCCATTAATAAACAGCAGTGTATTATGCTCTAAGTGATTTGATTATTGACCTTTCTCTGAGTAATCCTACTCCAGATAAAGTTGGAAAACCAGCAGCCTCGCATGTACAAATACTGCTTGCAAATTGCAATGTGTTCAGACTAAGATAAGAATGCACAAGATAAATAATTCCACTCTTCTCGAGGAACTGTAACGATAGTCCCCTTTTTTCACTTTTTCGCACTTAATGGTGTTCTTAGTACTATGGTTAATGCTGTTGCGCAAAGAGATAAAATTCTTGAAGGAGGAAAAATAGCCAAAAATAGCCTTGTCTTCATAGTCTTTTTGGATACTTTAACCCATGTGTTGAAACAGAAATATGTTGTAGGTTATGGGGATTCTTTAAAGGGGCTGTAGAGATAAAACATGAAAACAAATGCAAAACATTTGTTCGTCCGAGCATTCCATCATCGAGTCAACTAATTTCATTCAAGAGCCCTTAAAATTTCCAAAAAACTTGTGGCAAAAAAGTTAGGTCTTCAGAAGACTCACCTTTCCTGCAGTCATCTAACTGGTCACAGGAACTTCCTTTCCTTTCTCTGCAGCGGCGGAGGGGGCACTACTCATATTGTAAACCCAGCCTGCATGATGAAGCACCCCTAGGGAGAGAGTGTCAATAACAGGCTGGACTTACAAGAAATGGGCAGAATGAAAAGTTATTCTGTTCAAAGAGGACCAACAGTGCTAAGATCTGGGGATAGTGCTGCAGCGTGGAGTGGGTAAATCTTGGGCACTTTTTTTACTTAATACAGTGTGGCACCCTCCTAGCGTAAGATGCTAGGCAAATTTAGTGTATGGATTTTTCTGTAATTAAGGGAGAAGTGATTGTTTGACCTGGGCTGATTGGGGGTTCACAGGTTGGGAGTTTAATTGCTTCCCCCAGCCTCTGAAAGAAGCTCCCAGAGATTGGAGCAGGAGATTCAAAACAACCAGCCTGATTATTTTTTTAGGTTCCATCCCTGGAGATGAGTGTCCAGAAGGGGTCTGGAATGGTGATAAATAGTCTGAGGCACTGCAGCTGCAGAGATAGAGTTACAGAACTCTCAGGCACTCATTGTTTATCCTCTTTTTGAGGGATTTTAAAGGTAATTGTAATTTTTAGTAAACAATATAGGTACTTGACATTCTTGAAAAAAAAAAAAAAAAAAAAAAACTTTATTTGTACATAGAAAAAATAAAAAGTCTACCCAGAGTCTCACCTTGGTTGCAAATAGTTCAGTGTTGGAACAACGCTAGCTAATTGGTACAGATGGTCCTCACCAAATTCCTCTACTTTCTCTTTTCTCTCCTTCCCTTTCTCCCCCCCCCCCACTTTTTTTCCCTATCCTTCCTCTCCTTCTTTCCTTCCCCTTCCCCCCCCCAAAAAAATAGGTTTATTTCCCCCTTTTCCTGGAAGTTTTAAATATATAATATTTTGCTGGGTTATTATTGTTTGTATCTACTATAAGAAATTGTGCATAACAAACCAAGAACTAATACGGTGATAGATGAAAATGAATATAATGAATATGGAAAGAAAGATTATTTCTTTGGTTGTTGCCATGTCTTCTTTCCTTTTTTCTTGTTATAGTTGTGTAATGATGTAATGTTACTTCATAATATTGTATTGAAACATAAAATTGTGAATAAAACCTAAAGGTTGGAATCGTAGGTGCAGCATTCTCTCCCCTTTTTCCAATATGTGATGCACCCGACACAGAAAGGCCGCAGAACATACTGGGGCATGTATATGGCCGACCGGAGGCCTCAACATCTGTGGCCCTACGGTATTACCGATTCTCGATCGGGTATATGGCCAACAACTTCCTGTTTCGGCAGCGTCCCTTGTAACTTCATGGACCCTGTCCCTGGCAACGGCTCCGACATGGATGGGAATCTATAACAACTGGAACCACTATGGGCCACAAGATCATCTCTTTATGATAATCCTGTACATGGTTTTGCAATGTGATATTAAGTGATATGTGGACTCTATATATATATGTGAGACTCTGAGCAGTCTTTTTATTTTTTATATACAAATATTTTTTTTTTAAGAATATAAAGTTCCTATTATGTTTATTAAAAATTATAATTGCCTTTAAAATCCCTCAAAAAGAGGATAAACAATGAGTTTCATAGATTCATGGGATGATGGCAATATTTACCCCAATATTTTGTAGAGTAATTCTTTTTATATACAGAACTCTCCGGCAGCCCATAGACTGTACAGCTGCTCTAGAGGCCTCCATGGTGTCAGGGCTGAGGACCTGGATGGACTTTGCTTGAAGCTGATTGTAGAACCTCACCACAAGGAATCTGGTCTGGAGAAGTGTCATCTCACTGACTTTCTGGACCATGTCTGGAGGAAGCTGGAAGGTGGCTGCTGTCTTGGAGACTCTGTAGTGACTGTGTAGTGTTCCAGAGATTGCACTGGTTGCCAGTAGGGATGATCGAACGGTTCGGGTCCACCATCGGTTCGGCCCGAACATTGGGTGTTCGAGGTTCGGCCGAATTTAGAACTTTTTGCCTAAAAAGTTCGGAATTCGGCAACCAGAACCGACCAAAATGCAATGGGACAGGAAATGGGCTTTAAAAGCCCGTGATTGGACCAGAAACATTAGCAAAAGCCAATTGAGGGGGCAGGAGAATGCTAGGAATGTGATTGGAGTGACTAGGGGGTCCCTAGGCCAATCATTAGTGAATACGCCCCCCAGTATATAAGATAGCTCCCGCCAAATTCCTAGCATTGTTATACAGGACATGGAAGAGAGTGGAAGCAGTTCTGTTAATTTTACTTTAAAAGTGTTATTTAGCATTTATTAGTGTGAGGAAAGGAATATCTAGTGTAGTTAGGGTGCTCCTTTTACACTTTAGTTAGCTTCAAAAATGTAGTTTCTGTAGGGAAAGTGTTAAGTGTAAGGGGACCGTAGTGTAGTGTAGGGTTAACTGACAGTGACTGCTATGGAAGGGTGACAAAACCCTTCCAAAGCAGGGTGACCGCTATAGAGATATGATCATTCCTCTGAGTTGCTTCGGCACAGGGATATGGCTTCTCACCAGCCAGCATTTTTTATGCTGCAGGGGTTGCCACTTGCCAGTGCTTTTTTGAGGACATGTTTGATGTCAGACATGACATTTGAACATGTGTATAGGGGGTATATATACACAACCATGTCTGGATATATACACCTAGACATATATAGGTGTGATAGTAGCAGAAATATATGCTTGCGCTAATGAAATCATTTACACTAATATATTTCTGCTACTATCACACCTATATATGGCTAGGTGTCTATATACATATAAGTATGTGTGTATATATACCACTATACACAAGTTCAGATGTTTTGCCTGCCTCAAAAGAACCCAAAAAAATGCCCAAAAAAACGCTAGCGTCAAAAAAAAAATGCCCAGGTGTGTTTTTGCTGGCATTTTTTGGGTGTTTTTGGAGGCAGGCAAAACATCTGAACTTGTGTATAGTGGTGTATATACACACATACTTATATGTATATACACACCTAGACATATATAGGTGTGATAGTAGCAGAAATATATGCTTGCGCTAATGAAATCATTTACACTAATATATTTCTACTACTATCACACCTATATATGGCTAGGTGTGTATACACATATAAGTATGTGTGTATATACACCACTATACACAAGTTCAGATGTTTTGCCTGCCTCAAAAGAACCCCAAAAAATGCCCAAAAAAAACGCTAGCGTCAAAAAAAAAAAAAATGCCCAGGTGTGTTTTTGCTGGCATTTTTTGGGGGTTTTTGGAGGCAGGCAAAACATCTGAACTTGTGCACAGTACCACTATACACAAGTTCAGATGTTTTTCCTGACTGCAAAGAACCCAAAAAAATGCCTGCTATTAAACCGGCAAGGTGTGAAAAACGAGAAGCCAACCTCCTGTGCTGAAAGTGTTCTAATACAAACAATCTTTTTTTTATGGTTCTGGACATGCTACAGAGCTGAAACTTCACAAGTACACCTTTTAGACCCCCCAGACACAAAATCACACAAAAAAAGGTTCTTAAAAATTGTCATTTTTGATAAAAAAAAGCCAATTATTGAAAAAATAAAAAAAATAAATAAAAAGAGAGATTTTTTGATTTTGACTTTGGTTTTCATATATGGGGGGTCTAAAAAGTGTACATGTGAAGTTTCAGTTCTGTAGCATGTCCAGAACCAGAAAAAAAAGATTGTTTGTATTAGAACACTTTCAGCACAGGAGGTTGGCTTCTCGTTTTTCACACTTTGCCGGTTTAATACAGCAGGCATTTTTTTGGGTTCTTTGCAGTCAGGAAAAACATCTGAACTTGTGTATAGTGGTACTGTGCACAAGTTCAGATGTTTTGCCTGCCTCCAAAAACCCCCAAAAAAATGCCAGCAAAAACACACCTGGGCATTTTTTTTGACTCTAGCGTTTTTTTGGGCATTTTTTGGGGTTCTTTTGAGGCAGGCAAAACATCTGAACTTGTGTATAGTGGTGTATATACACACATACATATATGTATATACACACCTAGCCATATATAGGTGTGATAGTAGCAGAAATATATTAGTGTAAATGATTTCATTAGGGCAAGCATATATTTCTGCTACTATCACACCTATATATGTCTAGGTGTGTATATATATATATATAAGTATGTGTTTATATACACCACTATACACAAGTTCAGATGTTTTGCCTGCCTCCAAAAACACCCAAAAAATGCCAGCAAAAACACACCTGGGCATTTTTTTTTTTTGACGCTAGTGTTTTTTTTGGGCATTTTTTTGGGTTCTTTTGAGGCAGGCAAAACATCTGAACTTGTGTATAGTGGTATATATACACACATACTTATATGTATATAGACACCTAGCCATATATAGGTGTGATAGTAGCAGAAATATATTAGTGTAAATGATTTCATTAGCGCAAGCATATATTTCTGCTACTATCACACCTATATATGTCTAGGTGTATATATCCAGACATGGTTGTGTATATATACCCCCTATACACATGTTCAGATGTCATGTCTGACATCAAACATGTCCTCAAAAAAGCACTGGCAAGTGGCAACCCCTGCAGCATAAAAAATGCTGGCTGGTGAGAAGCCATATCCCTGTGCCGAAGCAACTCAGAGAAATGATCATTTCTCTATAGCGGTCACCCTGCTTTGGAAGGGTTTTGTCACCCTTCCATAGCAGTCACTGTCAGTTAACCCTACACTACACTACGGTCCCCTTACACTTAAAACTTTCCCTACAGAAACTGAATAAATTAAAGCTAACTAATAGTGAAAAATAGCACCTAAATACACTAGATATCTCTTTCCTCACACTAAAAATAGCTAAATACACTAATACAAACAATCTTTTTTTTATGGCTCTGGACATGCTACAGAGCTGAAACTTCACAGGTACACTTTTTAGACCCCCCAGATACGAAATCCAAAGTCAAAATCAAAAAACCTCTTTTTTTTTTTTTAATTTTTTCAATAATTGCCTTTTTTATCAAAAATTACAATTTTTAAGAACTTTGTTTGTGTGATTAATAGTTAATGGGGCATGACCCAGAACCCTAGGCTCTTTTTAGGGGCATTTATTGGGTTTTAGGGCTTAAAAATTGTGTTTTTTGATTACCGAAGTTCGGGTCCCATTGATTTCAATGGGGTTCTGAAATCCGGGCCGAACTTTCGGGAAGTTCGGATGTTCTGGCCGAACCGAACTTTTCAAAAGTTCGATCATCCCTAGTTGCCAGCAGTTGTGCAGAGGTGCAAGGTAACCAAATGCCAAAGATGTGCCCATTGGTTTTTCAGATGTTAGGCATTAGACTGTCCAAAACCCACAATTACTCAAGGAGAAGATTGTCCTCTCACAGCTGAATACTAATCATTTTGGAGTATCCCATGCCCTAGCCTAGCCCCTCTCCTATTAAAGCAATAAATACTAAAAAGACAACCCCTAGGCTGTTTATTGGAACCACACCAACTGGACTTTGGCTTGGGTGGAGCGGCAGCCTCTGCATTTTTGGGGGAGAACCAGCTAGTACCAGCGGCCCCCTCTATCGCTATAACAGTAATATAGGGGACTGAAAAAAAAAACCTTGGAGTGCCACTTTAAATGGAAGACTCTCACTCATTTTTTTTTTTCATATTCATTCCCAGTGACAATGGTTGCCAGGATTAGGACAAAGAAAAGGAAAGTGGATCTCCTTAGTGGGAACACAAACAACAATAAAAACCTGTGTTTCTAACCACTCAACACTCTGAAACGAAAAAAAAAAGTTTGGGCTTTAGATACAATTTAATTTTATTTTCACTGATCTACCCCACTTCAACTCCTATGAACTTCTGGAATGTAAATTGAGTCAAGTCAAGATTCCATGACAGCATAATATGTTCAGAAATTATGACCTGCAAACCTTTCTCTTATCTGTAATTGGGAGAAATATAAACACAGTTACACAATTATGTCAATTTACAGACTGTCCGTATAATTGAGACGGCAGCTGTGAACTGGCTTGCTCTTGGCTTTCTGTGCATAAAGATATGGCTTGTTTTATGTGTTTTACTTCTTTGCTTGCATGCTGTAAATGTGAATTATGTTTACTTTCTTCTCCTTAATGGCATAGAAAGAAAAAAAAATGCATTTTCAGTAAACATGAACCTTGAACAGTGGCATATGGTAAGCAGGAAGAATCGGGGTAAACAGATTTTAAATTGGTCTGATTAAGCTTGTTTGCAGCTTAGTAGGGCAGAGGTGTTTTCAAAAGAACCAGTCCTATAGCCTTAAATAAGGTTTTTAGCAGATGCTGAGCAAAAAAGTATTGCTGAGTAATAAAGATGAGAGAAGTTATTGGAATCAGCCATGTGGGTCACTTTGTAGGAATACACAACCATGTGCACTTTTTCTCTCTATGGTCTTAGCTAGGGTATTAAAGATTATTTGTCTCCATTGCTGCTTGACCACCACTCCACCATTTATTCATACCTAAGTAAACCACGCATGACACACATTTGTGTCATGCGTTTAATGGCCATAGTACCCCCTTTTTGCCAATATCTTCTTCTTCATCTTTATCTTGCAGATTTATGTGGGCAGACAGTCTGAGGTGGGCCTGCCTTTTTCTCTCCCACCCTCAGTGGGGGATTATTGGCCATACTGCCCTGTCTTGTGTATCCCCTTGGGATGTGCCGCAGCAATCACTTGTTTTTAGAACCTGGTGGATTCACATATGTAAGCTAACCCACGATGGATATAAGTTTTCCAATATTGTTTAATTCTGCAACTATTGTAACTATCATTGTTTTTATATATTGCATAGGTTTGATCCACCTGATATTCCCTGAGGAAGATTATGTTTAATCGAAATGCGTTGGGAAGAATCAGTGCCTATCTATACTGTCATATGTATACCACACTTATTGGCCACCCTTAGCTGGGAGACAACTAGATGATCATGTATAGTGTTAGACCAGACATTCTTTATGCATGGATGCAATTTTAACTTTTTGTATAAATAAAGCCTTTCTCTTTTTAACTATATTGTTTCAAATTTGTTGGCTGCCATAAAGTCACATGGGAGATACTTTTGTTGTATTTAGTCTAAAGGGACACAGCCCTTGACTGATGACATACTCACCTAAACCTAGTAAAAGGAAACCATGCATGACACAAATTGGAGTTAAATGGCCATAGCACTCCCTTATTGACAAAATTGTTAATTAACATATTAACATTCAATACGATATGAAAGGAGCTCCAAGGTCCTTATAGGTAACTCTGCTTAACAGAGTACCTGCCTCCAGCTTCAAAGCACCAAGTCAGAGACATTAACACCAACAACCATGAATGACCCACAGTTTACTGTCACTGAACCATACAAAATAAGGGGAGCTGTACCTAAGACAGGCCTCTACCAATGTACATTTTGCCCGAAATGACCACCTGTAGTTGGTAGTATTTGATCACCACTGGCTTTTTTATTTTTTGTGCTACAAAAAAAAAAGCAGAACATTTCCAAAAAAAAAAAAAAGTTTCTGTTATAAAATTTTGTATGCTTTCTCCTTCACTGATGAGCACCGATGAGGTGCCACTGATGGGCACTGATGAGGAGGCACTAATATGCAGCACTGATGGGCACGAAAAGGTGGCACTGATAGGTGGCAATGATGTGCACTGATAGGTGGCAATGATGTGCACTGATAGGCACTGATGGGCGGCAATGATGGGTAATGATGGGCATTACAGATGGGCAATGATGGGCACTGATAGATGGCACTAATAGGCAGCACTGATGAGGAGGCACTGACAAGCATTACTGATGGGCATTGACTGGCATTACTAATGGGCACTGATTGGCATCCCTGATGATCACTAATTGGCGTCACATTATGAAGTACTTACCTTAAAAACGAATCCTCCGCAGTGCCGCCCGCTCACAAACAGGACAGCCGACATGTTCAACTGTCATGCTTCCTGGTTCATGTCCTCCGCCCATCTGATTGGCCGGAGGCGCGATTACGTCACTTCCGGGCATGCGCGCGGGAGCCGCCGTTCACGGCACAGGGCTCTGAAGGAACGGCACAGGTGGCCGTTCCTTCAGAGCGCATACGCCGATGACGTCATCGGCTGCATGCACTGTAAATATCTCCTAAACAGTGCATGTTTAGGAGATATTTACAGCACCTATAGGTAAGCCTTAATAGGCTTTCCTATAGGCAAAAGTCATTAAAGTGGGTTTACAGCCACTTTAATAGCAGCACGAATGCATGTGTAACCAGGTGCTGGACCACAGAAACATGGAGAAGGAGACATTTCTCTCTTTACAATAGGTTTACTTTCTCTTTCTGCTGTTATGCTGAATATTGTGTTACACTATCCTCTCTGGTAGGCAGAGGGAGAACTATAGCCAGGAAAGCCTATAGACTTCTATGCAGAATGCTGAGGATCGTGAGAACTGTAGTCTGAAACATCAATCACAGAATAGTGACTTAAAAGAGAAATATAAGAAAGGGTGGATGTAATTCCGCGCTTAGGATGGGTATATATGTAAGGATTAACACCACACCTGGCTGCTGCCCACTTCAAAAAAAGCAACCCTATAAGGGGAGCATTCAGAGAATTGGGAAGGGAATGGGAAGTGATTGGCGCTGCCTAGTGGGGTGCTTAGGGAATGAGATCTTACTGTACTGGAGGTGGGTTGTTATATGGGGATCTATACAAACTCTGCTGGTAGGATCTGTGTGTAATATGTTTGTATAATTTGGCGTGGCAAATATCAAACTACTATAAATCTAGACAGGTTGATGCACAAAAAACTTTAGGTAAAAACTTATTTAAAATATATCAGCAGAAATATATATTATAAGTGCAATCGTGCAAAAAAGGTGCAAAGGTGAGTGGCAAATGTGAAGTAATAAGACAAATATTGCAATGATGGGGTTCAATAAATAACAGCCAGTTGTAAATAAATATCCATAAAAACGACAATCAATAAATATGATCTTAGGTGTACCAATAAATATAAGTGCAAAAATAAATATATATATATGGCTATCAAGTGAGTGCGAAAGTGCAAAAGTGCAAATGTCTATTGACAAATAAAAGAAATGATGAAGAAAAAAAGAAAAAAAAAAAAATATATATATATATATATAGCGGTATCAGAGATGTGTCCGTATAATTAGTCAAATAAATAAATCCAAAGGCATGTGCAGTCTCAGTGGCTTTAAATCCAGAAAGAGTCCTAAATAAGTGCAATCCGTATATGGTGGAAAAAAGTGCTCCTTTATCCTTTATCTATGCCCAAAGGTATGGTGAGTGGGCGGAAAGAAGAAGTGTTCCCCTGAGCCTGGGGTCCTGCGCTTACCAGATTCCCTTACCCCTACAGGGGTAAACAGCGGGTCGATTATTAGGGGATCGCTCCCACACTCTGGCAATCAGGATGTTCCCAGATCTCTGTTCCTCTCCTTATTGGTGTGTAGATGTCAGCTCAGTATATATGTATAGAAGTCCAGTGCAGTACCGGGTATATGGGAGAAAAGGGAAGCAACCTCCAATAGTGTAATATAGTTTGTAAAAAGGCTTTATTCAAATAAAAGACAAGTACTCACATATTATAAAAGTAAACAGTATGCCCGTCTGGCATAGGACCCGCAACTTCCTCTTTTGCGGTGCACACTAAGGGATAGCGTGCGTCCCAACCGCCGGATGTGCGTTCCAAGCCTCGGGTGTGTAAGGCGGAAATGACGTGGTCACGCTCTCTACCGGTTTCGTCTGTCTGACGTCATCTGGAGAAGCGCTGGCCACGTCTCCTCCGCCTCCTTATAAATCGCGTGGTTACCAGGCAACCCGGTCCGGAAGTGTGGAATTTAGTTGTTGTGGCCAATCCGGCCATGATGTGTCATTAGTTACTAGGCAGAAAAAGTATAATCTCAAAGTTGTGTGTTTAACCAATCTAAAAATAAGGATAGGGGGATTTGGATCGTTGCTGGGCAGAAGTAGTGTGTGGACAGGCATAGAAGAAGAAGGCTGTAGGGGGCTAAAAATGATACGATGTATATATGTGTTAATCAATTGGTAAAAAATATATAGGTAAATATAATAGTGTCTGGTTAAAAAAGGGGTTGTGTATGGCAAACTCATATCGTTCATGAACACAAAATCTATATATATTCTTTTACAAGTCCCATAAGCTGAATTCATATATAGGTATAAATAGGGGTATAATTAGGGGTATTCACAACAGGGCTTTACAGATAAAAGTTGTTATTAATCTCGAAATTATTAGAAATTATCAATTACAAAATGTAACAAAATTGTAATTGATAATTTCTAATAATTTCCAGATTAATAACAACTTTTATCTATAAAGCCCTGTTGTGAATACCCCTAATTATACCCCTATTTATACCTATATATGAATTCAGCTTATGGGACTTGTAAAAGAATATATATAGATTTTGTGTTCATGAACGATATGAGTTTGCCATACACAACCCCTTTTTTAACCAGACACTATTATATTTAACTATATATTTTTTACCAATTGATTAACACATATATACATCGTATCATTTTTAGCCCCCTACAGCCTTCTTCTTCTATGCCTGTCCACACACTACTTCTGCCCAGCAACGATCCAAATCCCCCTATCCTTATTTTTAGATTGGTTAAACACACAACTTTGAGATTATACTTTTTCTGCCTAGTAACTAATGACACATCATGGCCGGATTGGCCACAACAACTAAATTCCACACTTCCGGACCGGGTTGCCTGGTAACCACGCGATTTATAAGGAGGCGGAGGAGGCGTGGCCAGCGCTTCTCCAGATGACGTCAGACAGACGAAACCGGTAGAGAGCGTGACCACGTCATTTCCGCCTTACACACCCGAGGCTTGGAACGCACATCCGGCGGTTGGGACGCACGCTATCCCTTAGTGTGCACCGCAAAAGAGGAAGTTGCGGGTCCTATGCCAGACGGGCATACTGTTTACTTTTATAATATGTGAGTACTTGTCTTTTATTTGAATAAAGCCTTTTTACAAACTATATTACACTATTGGAGGTTGCTTCCCTTTTCTCCCATATACCCGGTACTGCACTGGACTTCTATACATATATACTGAGCTGACATCTACACACCAATAAGGAGAGGAACAGAGATCTGGGAACATCCTGATTGCCAGAGTGTGGGAGCGATCCCCTAATAATCGACCCGCTGTTTACCCCTGTAGGGGTAAGGGAATCTGGTAAGCGCAGGACCCCAGGCTCAGGGGAACACTTCTTCTTTCCGCCCACTCACCATACCTTTGGGCATAGATAAAGGATAAAGGAGCACTTTTTTCCACCATATACGGATTGCACTTATTTAGGACTCTTTCTGGATTTAAAGCCACTGAGACTGCACATGCCTTTGGACTTATTTATTTGACTAATTATACGGACACATCTCTGATACCGCTATATATATATATATATATATATTTTTTTTTTCTTTTTTTCTTCATCATTTCTTTTATTTGTCAATAGACATTTGCACTTTTGCACTTTCGCACTCACTTGATAGCCATATATATATATTTATTTTTGCACTTATATTTATTGGTACACCTAAGATCATATTTATTGATTGTCGTTTTTATGGATATTTATTTACAACTGGCTGTTATTTATTGAACCCCATCATTGCAATATTTGTCTTATTACTTCACATTTGCCACTCACCTTTGCACCTTTTTTGCACGATTGCACTTATAATATATATTTCTGCTGATATATTTTAAATAAGTTTTTACCTAAAGTTTTTTGTGCATCAACCTGTCTAGATTTATAGTAGTTTGATATTTGCCACGCCAAATTATACAAACATATTACACACAGATCCTACCAGCAGAGTTTGTATAGATCCCCATATAACAACCCACCTCCAGTACAGTAAGATCTCATTCCCTAAGCACCCCACTAGGCAGCGCCAATCACTTCCCATTCCCTTCCTAAAAGAGAAATATGTTATTTTTATTTTTAAGAATCATACTTACCTAGGTGGATGCAGCATCAGTCCGATGCTGCAGGTGTCCCCTGCCAGGTCTAAGACTGAAAACCGAGCGATCAAACACATCGATCACTCGGTTCAGAGCTCCCGATCAGCAAGTTGATGATTGTCAGTCACAGCTGTCTCTGCTCTGCCCCCCCCCCCCGACGCTGACTGGAGCGCTGGGCTGTGGAAGGGGCAGGGCTGGCCGACTCAGGCTCTCTGCGGCTTGCTGAGAGGCTGAGCCAGGTGCCGGTCCAGATCCGACTTCATTGTCACGATCTTGCCCAAGCCTGGACCGGCTCTGTGACGTCAGCAGACAGCGGACTTCAGCCCGCTGTCTCCTGAAAATGGGTCACAGAAGTGCAGAACAAACTACACTCCTGTGATCCATAGGAGATGTATAGGCCAAACAAGCTTTGGCTGTACTTCTCCTTTAAAGACTTTTACTGTACAAAAAATTTCCCATAGGACATTGAGGAGATAGGGGAGTGGTAAAACAGCTTTTACCAGACTGCACTGGAAACCTCATCCTCTTTGCAGTGCAGTAGTCGAGGTGTGCATATCGGCCTTGGTTAAAGCTGCACAATTCTGGATAAAATGAGAATCACAATTTTTTATAAAGAATAAAGACCACGATTCTCTCACAATTCTTGGAGTAACATCATCTTTTACATTATCCAAAAAAATATTAGGCTAACTTTACTGTTTTTTTTTCTTTAATTCTTTAGAAGTATTTTTTTTCCCCCAAACAAATTGGGTTTGAAAGACCGCTGCACAAATACAGTGTGACATAAAATCGCCATTTTATTCTCTAGGGTTTCTGCTAAAAAAATATATATATAATGTTTGGAGGTTCTAAGTCATTTACTAGCAAAAAATACTGATTTTTAACTTGTAAGCAACAAAAGAAAAAGGCTTAGTCTTTAAGTGGTTAAACTGACCTCATTTTCAGACGGAAGTTGACCCCTTTGATCTCTAAAAGAACCAAATGATAAAATATTTCTTTTTATGTCTCTTTCAGCACATGATGTTGATAAACACTGCTAGCTGCTTTTTTTTTTTTTTTTTGACAGCTGCGAGCAGGGAATGGATCTGCACCTGTTACATGAATCGTGGAAATAGTGGATTAAGATCACGAGGGGGGGTTTGAATCAAGATCGCGATACTTTAATGATTAATAGTGCAGCTCTAGTCCTTTTGCACATGTATTATCGATGGGGCGAGTGACCAGAGCCAGAGACTGAGGCTTGGGGGCGGAAACACCACAGTGATCACATCTGCTCTGTTGCCGCAGGGAGGATGGAGCATCATCTCACCCTCTACTTTCCACCACTGATCACTGGAGGCATTCAGGAGAGAGACTGAAGGGGCCTCTTCAACAGAAAGGGAACTGCATCTTGGGGACTGGTGAGGGGGCTATTGCTGATATTGCTAGCAGGAACTGAGCCACTGAGAGCAGGACACCAATTGTACCCAATCCATACTGTACCCTATACCACACTTATTCCAAACCTAGACTGCTCCTATACCAATCCTATACTACTTTATATCGAACCTTTACAACATCTACCTTGCACCTGTGCTGAGACTGTACTGTACCTATACTGCATACAGGTCAATTGGGTCGTTAAGTGCACCAACGCTCTTAAAGGGCCCCAACATTAGCTGGTAAAAGAACATCTCAAAGGACTGCCCCCCCCCGTAATAATTATTCTCTTATTGTGAAAGGTGTATCATCACTCTATCATGGGAGGTACCTATCCAATGCTTCTATTTGAAGGGTAAACAAGTGTTTACAAAATATTCTAGGGGATACTTAGAAAAATAGCCAAGTTTTACTGGTATGGGAATCCTACATCACATATGGGATGTTTTAGTTTAAAGTGGAACTAAAACCTCTCAATCAACATGAACAACTTGAATCCTTTTCTGCCAGCATTAGTAAATAGATATTATATTATAGTATATTATATTTACCGTATTTTCCGGCGTAAAGGACGACTGGGCGTATAAGACGACCCCCTAATTTTCAAGTTAAAACATAGGTTTTCGGCTATACTCGCCGTATAAGACTACCTCCCTTCCGAAGCAAGGCAACACCATTGAAAAACATCAGATTTCTCATAGATCTCCAAGGTACCCCAAGTACTGTAATACATGTAATATCTCATAATATCTCCAAGGTACCCTAAGTATAAGCATTACCGGTAGATGTAATCTCAAGACGCTGGCTGTGCGGGAATCCTGTACCGGTATACCGTATGTAACGTAGCATACCGGGCGGAGCCAATCACGGAGAGCGATGTATTCTATTATTTAATGCAAAGCCTGCTCGGATTGGCAGAGTCAGAGAGGCGGGCTGATGTTACTCTGCCAATCTGAGCAAGCTTTGCATTCAATAATAGAATACATCGCTCTCCGTGATTGGCTTAGCACGGTATACTGTATGTAGCCGAAGCTACGGTACATACGGTATTCCGGTACAGGATTCCCACACAGTCAGCGTCTTGAGAGATTACATCTACCGGTTATACTTATACTTAGGGTACCTTGGATATATTATACTCGGCATATAAGACGACTCCCCATTTTTGGAGGATTTTTTGGAGGTTCAAAAGTAGTCTAATACGCCAGAAAATACAGTACTTGTTTTAAACTTTATTTTACATTTCTACAGTTGCTTCCTGGTTTGTGGCCTAGTCCAAAGTGATGTCATACATCTCATGAGTCTTCATGGGATTTTTTTGCTTTTATCTGTAGGAGGGGCTTTCTTAGCTAAGGACACCCTTCTGCATGCTTTCCTGGGATAAGGCCAAATTAATTTCAGGAAGTAAATGCTACATGAATCATCTGCCCCTACTCAAGATGGCCAAGGCTAGAAATGCTGGGGGGAGGGGTTCAAAGTGATTTCTCAATAAAATAAAGCATGGAGACATGGCTGGATGGGTGGGTTTTGAACATTAACAATAAGTTTAATAGTGTTTTCGTGGTGCTCAGATACAGTTTAGTTCCACTTTAATCATAGTTCTGCTTTTATTTTTAATGTTTATATGAGCCTGGAGTTTAGCTTTAAAATAAATTCAGAAAGGCTATGGTTAATAATTACATGTTTGCAAACTGTTTCTATAAATTAAACAAATCCCTGAATTATATACAATGTTCTGTATGACCGGAAAACAATTTACTTTTTGTGCTCTCCCTGCCAACGCAATGAGAGATGTCGGGCAGCAACGGCCGAGAAAACAAAACATACGGTAGCAGCAAGATTACAGTAATGACTTGTGTGTTCATGATGTAAACTTTATACAAACCAGATAGAACCTTGCTATACAGTTCAAGTGGAAACTTTCCGTAACCCCGTCCGACTCAGCAAAGAAACCACAACTTTTTTTTTTACCTTTGAGAGTTTTATCTGAGAATTTTTTTTATATATTTAAAAACATTTATATCTTTCATAATCTCTGAAAATAGAAATACATTTTTAAAGTCTTGTCAGGCTGTATCCCAATCTTAGTCTGTAGGGTTCAATTTTGGGTTGGCCCACCCTTTGCAGCTATAACAGCTTCAACTCTTCTGGGAAGGCTGTCCACAAGGTTTAGGAGTGTGTCTATGGGAATGTTTGACCATTCTTCCATTTGTGAGGTCAGGCACTGATGTTGGACGAGAAGGCCTGGCTCGCAGTCTCTGCTCTAATTCAAAGGTGTTCTATTGGGTTGAGGTCAGGACTCTGTGCAGGTCAGTCAGGTTCTTCCACCGCAAACTTGCTCATCCATGTCTTTATGGACCTTGCTTTGTGCACTGGTATGAAGTCATGTTGGAACAGAGGGTGCATCCAGAATTTGTAGTAAAAACATGCAGAAAGGGGTGTTTTGCTTCACCTTTTGGAAACGCACTGCTAATGTCCTCCAATTGTCGGTCACGCAGGCGATGCTATTAATTGTTAATGGCACTCTGAACGCAGATAACAGATGCACATTTTGCACTGCATTTATCGCCCGACGAAACATGTTAAAAATGCACACTGAAAAAGTGGCAGAGATGCTGGTGGTTAGACTCTGCCTATGCCACATCCCTTGTATACTATAGAAGAAAGAAAATTCCTCTTGGTTTTGGAACTTTTAAGGCATTGTATATTGGATCATGACTAGTGTTGAGCGAACACGGACTGTATTATTCGTGTTCGTACCGAATAATTGGATTTTTTTTACCCGAACACGGACACGGACACTTTACTGTATGTTCGGGTAAAAATCCGTGTTCGTCGTTTTATTTCCGGGTTTTGCATGCTTTGGCGCTCTTTTCATGGCGGGCTTTCAACAGCCAATCAACAATCGTTTAACTGGTGTGCCTTAAGCCATCCCAGCCATGCCTGCAAATGTCTTAGTAGCTGTGATTGGCCGTCTGAAGCATGTGACCAAGTCTTTATAAGTTCGAGGCAGCCGCCGCAGCAGCGTCATTCTGCTGCTTAGCTAAGGGACAGAGCACACATCAATGTGCTGGCTGCTGATTAGGGAAAGATAGGCAGGAAAAAACCATTTGTGTCCGGATAGAATTGAGGGACAGGTCGGAGTGTTTAGGCAGGGCGAGTTGTAGGCATTTTAGGGATAGAGTCTGCTGAATTATAGGGTCAGTGTCTTCTACAAACTACAATCGATATTGCTGTGTGGGGGGTGGGGTGAATCTGCACTCAATCCTGATCTACGATCTCTTCTCAATCCTGTTAGGGACAGAGTCTGCTGAATTTTAGGGAAACTGTGTTCTACAAACTACAATCGATATTGCTGTGTGGTGTGGGATTGGAGATAGGCAGGTGTCAGTGATCCACATCCATTTTTCTGTGTGTGAGCTGCAGTGAACACAATCTTTTTGGGCTGCAGTGAACACAATCTTTTTGGGCTGCAGTGAACACAATCTTTTTGGGCTGCAGTGAACACAATCTTTTTGGGGTGCAGTGAACAAAATCTTTTTGGGGTGCAGTGAACACAATCCTTTTTGGTGTGCAGTGAACACAATCTTTGTGGGGTGCAGTGAACAAAATCCTTTGTGGGGTGCAGTGAACACAATCTTTTTGGGGTGCAGTGAACAAAATTCTTTTTGGGGTGCAGTGAACAACATCCTTTTTGGGGTGCAGTGAACACAATCTTTTTGGGGTGCAGTGAACAAAATCCTTTGTGGGGTGCAGTGAACACAATCTTTTTGGGGTGCAGTGAACACAATCTTTTTGGGGTGGAGTGAACAACATCCTTTTTGGGGTGCAGTGAACAAAATCCTTTTTGGGGTGCAGTGAACAAAATCATTTTTGGGGTGCAGTGAACACAATCTTTTTGGGGTGCAGTGAACACAATCTTTGTGGGGTGCAGTGAACACAATCTTTTTGGGGTGGAGTGAACAACATCCTTTTTGGGGTGCAGTGAACAACATCCTTTTTGGGGTGCAGTGAACACAATCTTTTTGGGGTGCAGTGAACACAATCTTTGTGGGGTACAGTGAACAGAATCTTTGTGGGGTGCAGTGAACACAATCTTTGGGGGGTACAGTGAACACAATCTTTTTGGGGTGCAGTGAACACAATCTTTGTGGGGTGCAGTGAACACAATCTTTTTGGGGTGGAGTGAACAAAATAATTTTTGGGGTGCAGTGAACAACATCCTTTTTGGGGTGCAGTGATCAAAATCCTTTTTGGGGTGCAGTGAACACAATCTTTTTGGGGTGCAGTGAACAAAATCCTTTGTGGGGTGCAGTGAACAGAATCTTTGTGGGGTGCAGTGAACACAATCTTTGGGGGGGGGGTACAGTGAACACAATCTTTTTGGGGTGCAGTGAACACAATCTTTGTGGGGTACAGTGAACAGAATCTTTGTGGGGTGCAGTGAACACAATCTTTGGGGGGTACAGTGAACACAATCTTTTTGGGGTGCAGTGAACACAATCTTTGGGGGGTACAGTGAACACAATCTTTTTGGGGTGCAGTGAACACAATCTTTGTGGGGTGCAGTGAACACAATCTTTGGGGGGGTACAGTGAACACAATCTTTTTGGGGTGCAGTGAACAACATCCTTTTAGGGTGCAGTGAACACAATCTTTGTGGGGTGCAGTGAACAACATCCTTTTAGGGTGCAGTGAACACAATCTTTGTGGGGTACAGTGAACAGAATCTTTGTGGGGTGCAGTGAACACAATCTTTGGGGGGTACAGTGAACACAATCTTTGTGAGGTGCAGTGAACACAATCTTTGTGGGGTGCAGTGAACACAATCATTGTGGGGTGCAGTGAACTCAATCTTTGTGGGGTACAGTGAACACAATCTCATACTTCTGAAGATTTGAGGGTGCTGCCTGTTCCATACTCCCCCTACTCCTCATCTAGCCTTTTAGGGGTACAAACAATAGTAATTGGGGCCTAGTGTGGTTGTGTACGTGTGATATACATACACTTTTTTGGATCATATTTTCTATTCCGCTATTTAATCAAAAACCTTTGGGGATCAGTTAAATTGGGGGATAGTCTGTGTTGGTACGTGTGAGAGAGATCCACCTTTCCAAGTTGTTGGGGTTCATCTCATACTTCTGAAGGTTTGAGGGTGCTGCCTGTTCCATACTCCCCCTACTCCTAGCCTTTTAGGGGTACAAACAATAGTAATTGGGGCCTAGTGTGGTTGTGTACGTGTGATATACATACACTTTTTTTGGATCATATTTTCTATTCCGCTATTTAATCAAAAACCTTTGGGGATCAGTTAAATTGGGGGATAGTCTGTGTTGGTACGTGTGAGAGAGATCCACCTTTCCAAGTTGTTGGGGTTCATCTCATACTTCTGAAGGTTTGAGGGTGCTGCCTGTTCCACACTCCCCCTACTCCTAGCCTTTTAGGGGTACAAACAATAGTAATTGGGGCCTAGTGTGGTTGTGTACGTGTGATATACATACACTTTTTTTGGATCATATTTTCTATTCCGCTATTTAATCAAAAACCTTTGGGGATCAGTTAAATTGGGGGATAGTCTGTGTTGGTACGTGTGAGAGAGATCCACCTTTCCAAGTTGTTGGGGTTCATCTCATACTTCTGAAGGTTTGAGGGTGCTGCCTGTTCCATACCCCCCCTACTCCTCATCTAGCCTTTTAGGGGTACAAACAATAGTAATTGGGGCCTAGTGTGGTTGTGTACGTGTGATATACATACACTTTTTTTGGATCATATTTTCTATTCCGCTATTTAATCAAAAACCTTTGGGGATCAGTTAAATTGGGGGATAGTCTGTGTTGGTACGTGTGAGAGAGATCCACCTTTCCAAGTTGTTGGGGTTCATCTCATACTTCTGAAGGTTTGAGGGTGCTGCCTGTTCCATACCCCCCCTACTCCTCATCTAGCCTTTTAGGGGTACAAACAATAGTAATTGGGGCCTAGTGTGGTTGTGTACGTGTGATATACATACACTTTTTTTGGATCATATTTTCTATTCCGCTATTTAATCAAAAACCTTTGGGGATCAGTTAAATTGGGGGATAGTCTGTGTTGGTACGTGTGAGAGAGATCCACCTTTCCAAGTTGTTGGGGTTCATCTCATACTTCTGAAGGTTTGAGGGTGCTGCCTGTTCCATACTCCCCCTACTCCTAGCCTTTTAGGGGTACAAACAATAGTAATTGGGGCCTAGTGTGGTTGTGTACGTGTGATATACATACACTTTTTTTGGATCATATTTTCTATTCCGCTATTTAATCAAAAACCTTTGGGGATCAGTTAAATTGGGGGATAGTCTGTGTTGGTACGTGTGAGAGAGATCCACCTTTCCAAGTTGTTGGGGTTCATCTCATACTTCTGAAGGTTTGAGGGTGCTGCCTGTTCCATACTCCCCCTACTCCTAGCCTTTTAGGGGTACAAACAATAGTAATTGGGGCCTAGTGTGGTTGTGTACGTGTGATATACATACACTTTTTTTGGATCATATTTTCTATTCCGCTATTTAATCAAAAACCTTTGGGGATCAGTTAAATTGGGGGATAGTCTGTGTTGGTACGTGTGAGAGAGATCCACCTTTCCAAGTTGTTGGGGTTCATCTCATACTTCTGAAGGTTTGAGGGTGCTGCCTGTTCCATACTCCCCCTACTCCTAGCCTTTTAGGGGTACAAACAATAGTAATTGGGGCCTAGTGTGGTTGTGTACGTGTGATATACATACACTTTTTTTGGATCATATTTTCTATTCCGCTATTTAATCAAAAACCTTTGGGGATCAGTTAAATTGGGGGATAGTCTGTGTTGGTACGTGTGAGAGAGATCCACCTTTCCAAGTTGTTGGGGTTCATCTCATACTTCTGAAGGTTTGAGGGTGCTGCCTGTTCCATACCCCCCCTACTCCTCATCTAGCCTTTTAGGGGTACAAACAATAGTAATTGGGGCCTAGTGTGGTTGTGTACGTGTGATATACATACACTTTTTTTGGATCATATTTTCTATTCCGCTATTTAATCAAAAACCTTTGGGGATCAGTTAAATTGGGGGATAGTCTGTGTTGGTACGTGTGAGAGAGATCCACCTTTCCAAGTTGTTGGGGTTCATCTCATACTTCTGAAGGTTTGAGGGTGCTGCCTGTTCCATACCCCCCCTACTCCTCATCTAGCCTTTTAGGGGTACAAACAATAGTAATTGGGGCCTAGTGTGGTTGTGTACGTGTGATATACATACACTTTTTTTGGATCATATTTTCTATTCCGCTATTTAATCAAAAACCTTTGGGGATCAGTTAAATTGGGGGATAGTCTGTGTTGGTACGTGTGAGAGAGATCCACCTTTCCAAGTTGTTGGGGTTCATCTCATACTTCTGAAGGTTTGAGGGTGCTGCCTGTTCCATACTCCCCCTACTCCTAGCCTTTTAGGGGTACAAACAATAGTAATTGGGGCCTAGTGTGGTTGTGTACGTGTGATATACATACACTTTTTTTGGATCATATTTTCTATTCCGCTATTTAATCAAAAACCTTTGGGGATCAGTTAAATTGGGGGATAGTCTGTGTTGGTACGTGTGAGAGAGATCCACCTTTCCAAGTTGTTGGGGTTCATCTCATACTTCTGAAGGTTTGAGGGTGCTGCCTGTTCCATACTCCCCCTACTCCTCATCTAGCCTTTTAGGGGTACAAACAATAGTAATTGGGGCCCAGTGTGGTTGTGTACGTGTGATATACATACACTTTTTTTGGATCATATTTTCTATTCCGCTATTTAATCAAAAACCTTTGGGGATCAGTTAAATTGGGGGATAGTCTGTGTTGGTACGTGTGAGAGAGATCCACCTTTCCAAGTTGTTGGGGTTCATCTCATACTTCTGAAGGTTTGAGGGTGCTGCCTGTTCCATACTCCCCCTACTCCTAGCCTTTTAGGGGTACAAACAATAGTAATTGGGGCCTAGTGTGGTTGTGTACGTGTGATATACATACACTTTTTTTGGATCATATTTTCTATTCCGCTATTTAATCAAAAACCTTTGGGGATCAGTTAAATTGGGGGATAGTCTGTGTTGGTACGTGTGAGAGAGATCCACCTTTCCAAGTTGTTGGGGTTCATCTCATACTTCTGAAGGTTTGAGGGTGCTGCCTGTTCCATACCCCCCCTACTCCTCATCTAGCCTTTTAGGGGTACAAACAATAGTAATTGGGGCCTAGTGTGGTTGTGTACGTGTGATATACATACACTTTTTTTGGATCATATTTTTTATTCCGCTATTTAATCAAAAACCTTTGGGGATCAGTTAAATTGGGGGATAGTCTGTGTTGGTACGTGTGAGAGAGATCCACCTTTCCAAGTTGTTGGGGTTCATCTCATACTTCTGAAGGTTTGAGGGTGCTGCCTGTTCCATACCCCCCCTACTCCTCATCTAGCCTTTTAGGGGTACAAACAATAGTAATTGGGGCCTAGTGTGGTTGTGTACGTGTGATATACATACACTTTTTTTGGATCATATTTTCTATTCCGCTATTTAATCAAAAACCTTTGGGGATCAGTTAAATTGGGGGATAGTCTGTGTTGGTACGTGTGAGAGAGATCCACCTTTCCAAGTTGTTGGGGTTCATCTCATACTTCTGAAGGTTTGAGGGTGCTGCCTGTTCCATACTCCCCCTACTCCTAGCCTTTTAGGGGTACAAACAATAGTAATTGGGGCCTAGTGTGGTTGTGTACGTGTGATATACATACACTTTTTTTGGATCATATTTTCTATTCCGCTATTTAATCAAAAACCTTTGGGGATCAGTTAAATTGGGGGATAGTCTGTGTTGGTACGTGTGAGAGAGATCCACCTTTCCAAGTTGTTGGGGTTCATCTCATACTTCTGAAGGTTTGAGGGTGCTGCCTGTTCCATACTCCCCCTACTCCTCATCTAGCCTTTTAGGGGTACAAACAATAGTAATTGGGGCCCAGTGTGGTTGTGTACGTGTGATATACATACACTTTTTTTGGATCATATTTTCTATTCCGCTATTTAATCAAAAACCTTTGGGGATCAGTTAAATTGGGGGATAGTCTGTGTTGGTACGTGTGAGAGAGATCCACCTTTCCAAGTTGTTGGGGTTCATCTCATACTTCTGAAGGTTTGAGGGTGCTGCCTGTTCCATACTCCCCCTACTCCTAGCCTTTTAGGGGTACAAACAATAGTAATTGGGGCCTAGTGTGGTTGTGTACGTGTGATATACATACACTTTTTTTGGATCATATTTTCTATTCCGCTATTTAATCAAAAACCTTTGGGGATCAGTTAAATTGGGGGATAGTCTGTGTTGGTACGTGTGAGAGAGATCCACCTTTCCAAGTTGTTGGGGTTCATCTCATACTTCTGAAGGTTTGAGGGTGCTGCCTGTTCCATACTCCCCCTACTCCTAGCCTTTTAGGGGTACAAACAATAGTAATTGGGGCCTAGTGTGGTTGTGTACGTGTGATATACATACACTTTTTTTGGATCATATTTTCTATTCCGCTATTTAATCAAAAACCTTTGGGGATCAGTTAAATTGGGGGATAGTCTGTGTTGGTACGTGTGAGAGAGATCCACCTTTCCAAGTTGTTGGGGTTCATCTCATACTTCTGAAGGTTTGAGGGTGCTGCCTGTTCCATACTCCCCCTACTCCTCATCTAGCCTTTTAGGGGTACAAACAATAGTAATTGGGGCCCAGTGTGGTTGTGTACGTGTGATATACATACACTTTTTTTGGATCATATTTTCTATTCCGCTATTTAATCAAAAACCTTTGGGGATCAGTTAAATTGGGGGATAGTCTGTGTTGGTACGTGTGAGAGAGATCCACCTTTCCAAGTTGTTGGGGTTCATCTCATACTTCTGAAGGTTTGAGGGTGCTGCCTGTTCCATACTCCCCCTACTCCTCATCTAGCCTTTTAGGGGTACAAACAATAGTAATTGGGGCCCAGTGTGGTTGTGTACGTGTGATATACATACACTTTTTTTGGATCATATTTTCTATTCCGCTATTTAATCAAAAACCTTTGGGGATCAGTTAAATTGGGGGATAGTCTGTGTTGGTACGTGTGAGAGAGATCCACCTTTCCAAGTTTTTGGGGTTCATCTCATACTACTGAAGATTTGAGGGTGTTGCCTGTTCCATACTCCTCCTCCTACTGCTCAACCATCCTTTTTGGGGTACAAACAATAGTAGTTGGGGCCTAGTGTGGTGGTGTACGTGCGAGATACATACACTTTCTTTTTGATCATATTTTCTATTCCGCTATTCAATTAAAACCTTTGGGGATCAATTCAATTGCGAGATAGTCTGTGTCGGTACGTGTGAGATCCACCTTTCCAAGTTGTTGGGGTTCATCTCATACTTCTGAAGATTTGAGGGTGCTGCCTGTTCCATACTCCTGCTCCTACTGCTCAACCATCCTTTTAGGGGTACAAACAATAGTAATTGGGGCCTAGTGTGGTTGTGTACGTGCGAGATACATACACTTTTTTTGATCATATTTCCTATTCCGCTATTCAATAAAAACCTTTGAGGATCAATTGAATTGCGGGATAGTCTGTGTCGGTACGTGTGAGATCCACCTTTCCAAGTTTTTGGGGTTCATCTCATACTTCTGAAGATTTGAGGGTGCTGCCTGTTCCATACTCCTCCTCCTACTCCTCATCCATCCTTTTAGGGGTACAAACAATAGTAATTGGGGCCTAGTGTGGTTGTGTACGTGCGAGATACATACACTTTTTTTGATCATATTTCCTATTCCGCTATTCAATAAAAACCTTTGAGGATCAATTGAATTGCGGGATAGTCTGTGTCGGTACGTGTGAGATCCACCTTTCCAAGTTTTTGGGGTTCATCTCATACTTCTGAAGATTTGAGGGTGCTGCCTGTTCCATACTCCTCCTCCTACTCCTCATCCATCCTTTTAGGGGTACAAACAATAGTAATTGGGGCCTAGTGTGGTTGTGTACGTGCGAGATACATACACTTTTTTTGATCATATTTCCTATTCCGCTATTCAATAAAAACCTTTGAGGATCAATTGAATTGCGGGATAGTCTGTGTCGGTACGTGTGAGATCCACCTTTCCAAGTTTTTGGGGTTCATCTCATACTTCTGAAGATTTGAGGGTGCTGCCTGTTCCATACTTCTCCTCCTACTCCTCATCCATCCTTTTAGGGGTACAAACAATAGTAATTGGGGCCTAGTGTGGTTGTGTACGTGCGAGATACATACACTTTTTTTGATCATATTTCCTATTCCGCTATTCAATAAAAACCTTTGAGGATCAATTGAATTGCGGGATAGTCTGTGTCGGTACGTGTGAGATCCACCTTTCCAAGTTTTTGGGGTTCATCTCATACTTCTGAAGATTTGAGGGTGCTGCCTGTTCCATACTCCTCCTACTCCTCATCCATCCTTTTAGGGGTACAAACAATAGTAATTGGGGCCTAGTGTGGTTGTGTACGTGCGAGATACATACACTTTTTTTGATCATATTTCCTATTCCGCTATTCAATAAAAACCTTTGAGGATCAATTGAATTGCGGGATAGTCTGTGTCGGTACGTGTGAGATCCACCTTTCCAAGTTTTTGGGGTTCATCTCATACTTCTGAAGATTTGAGGGTGCTGTCTGTTCCATACTCCTCCTACTCCTCATCCATCCTTTTAGGGGTAGAAACAATAGTAATTGGGGCCTAGTGTGGTTTTGTACGTGCGAGATACATACACTTTTTTGGATCATATTTCCTATTCCGCTATTCAATAAAAACCTTTCTAGGGCAAGATCTTAAATTACAGAAATATGAGGAGACCGTCAAATAAGGGCCGTGGCCTGGGTCGTGGTGCTGCTGGTAGAGCTCCTGTTGCAAGGAGAGGACGTGGTCGATCTGTGCCAGCTACACGCACAAGTGAAACACCTTCCTCAAGTGTGAGTAGGCGACAGAACCTGCATCAGTATTTGGTAGGGCATCAAACGCCCCTAGAAGTGATGAGGCCAGAACAAGTTGAGGCGATAGTAGATTGGTTTGCTGCTGACAGTGCCTCCAGTTCCTTCACATTGTCTCCCACCCAGTCTACTGCAGAAAGGTCAGAGTTGGCACCTGCAGCCAATGTCCAACCGTCTTTCACCTCACCCCCTTGCAAATCAGGCCAGCAGTCTGAGCCCCAAGCCATACAGCAGTCTCTTATTCTTTTTGAGGACTCTGTCAGCAGGGTTTCCCAGGGCCATCCACCTAGCCCTGCCCCAGAAGTGGAAGAGATTGAGTGCAGCGATGCCCAACCACTTATTTCTCAAGATGAGTACATGCAAGGATCATCGCAGCACGTCTCCGATGATGACGAAACGCAGGTGCCAACTGCTGCGGCGTTCAGCATTGTGGAGACCGACAAGGAGGGCAGGGGTGAAGACTGGGTGGAAGATGATGTGGAGGACGATGAGGTCCTCGACCCCACATGGAATGAACGTCATGCAGGTGACCTGAGTAGTTTGGAGGAAGAGGCGGTGGTCGCACAGAGCCACCAGCACAGCAGAAGAGGGAGCAGGGTGCAGAAGCGGAGCGGCCGTGCCCTAGACACTACGCCCGCTACTGCCCAACGCAGCAAGGGAACGAGCGCACCAAAGTCAGCTCAAAGGAGTTCTCTAGCGTGGAAGTTCTTTAGAAAATGTGCTGATGACAGGACACGAGTGGTTTGCACCCTGTGCAATCAGAGCTTGAAGCGAGGCATAAACCTTCTCAACCTGAGCACAACCTGCATGATCAGGCATCTAAGTGCAAAGCACGAGCTGCAGTGGAGTACACACCTTCAAAACCAAGAAACGTCTCTGGCTCATCCTGCTTCCTCTTCTGCTGCAGTCTCGGCCGCTCCAGCCACATCTGTAGTGATACCGGCACCTGCCACCCCGCAAACAGACGATCTGTCAGCAACACCACCACCTGGGTCACCAACAACCATCTCCACAATGTCCCGTGGAAGCGTTCAGCTTTCCATCTCCCAAACACTTGAGAGGAAGAGGAAGTACCCCCCTACCCACCCGCGATCCCTGGCCCTGAATGCCAGCATTTCAAAATTATTGGCCTTTGAAATGCTGTCATTCCGTCTGGTGGAGACGCACAGTTTTAAAAACCTTATGTCGGTGGCTGTCCCACAGTACGTCGTGCCCAGCCGCCACTACTTTTCCAGGCAAGCCATCCCTTCCCTGCACAACCAAGTGGGGGAAAATATCAGGTGTGCACTGCGCAACGCCATCTGTGCCAAGGTCCACCTAACTACGGATACGTGGACCAGTAAGCACGGTCAGGGGCGTTATATCTCCCTAACGGCACACTGGGTAAATGCAGTGGCGGATGGGCCTGAGGCGGATAGCAATTTGGCGCATGTCCTTCCACCACCGAGGATTGCAGGGCGCTTCAGTTTGCCTCCTGTTCCTAACTCCTCCTACTCCGCTTCCTCATCCTCTACCGCCTCCTCATCCGGACAGCGTAACACCTTCACCACCAACTTCAGCACGGCCAGGGGTAAACGACAGCAGGCAGTTTTACAACTTGCCTGTTTGGGGGACAAACCACACACCGCGCAGGAGTTGTGGAGGAGCATGGAACAGCAGACAAATGAGTGGTTGCTGCCAGCGAGCCTCAAGCCCGGCCTGGTGGTGTGCGATAACGGGCGAAATCTCATAGCAGCTCTGGGCCTAGCCGGTTTGACGCACATCCCTTGCCTGGCGCATGTGCTGAATTTGGTGGTGCAGAGGTTCCTTAAAAACTACCCCGATATGTCAGAGCTGCTGCAGAAAGTGCGGGCCGTTTGTGCGCACTTTCGGCGTTCTCACCCTGCTGCTGCTCGCCTGGCAGCGCTGCAGCGTAACTTCGGCCTTCCCGCTCACCGCCTCATATGTGACGTGCCCACAAGGTGGAACTCCACCTTGCACATGCTGGAAAGACTGTGCGAGCAGCAGCAGGCCATAGTGGAGTTTCAGCTGCAGCACGCACGCGTGAGTCGCTCTGCGGAACAGCACCACTTCACCACCAATAACTGGGCCTCCATGCGAGACCTGTGTGCCTTGTTGCGCTGTTTTGAGTACTCCACCAACATGGCCAGTGGCAATGACGCCGTTCTCAGCTTAACTATCCCACTTCTATGCCTCCTTGAAAAAACAATTCGGGCGATGATGGAAGAGGATGTGGCACAGGATGAGGAGGAGGATGAAGAGGTAACATTTCCAAGGCTTTCAGGGCAGTCATTCGCAAGGGGCTCCGAGGGTGGGTTCCTGCACACGCAAACGCCAGGGACGCAATTGTCCAGCAGGGGCACAGTTCTGGAGGATGAGGAGGATGAGGAGGAGGAGGAGCTGGAGGAGGAGATGGAACCATGTTCACAGCAGGGTGGCACCCAGGCCAGCTCATGGCCATCACTGGTGCGTGGCTGGGGGGATACAGAGGACACGGACGATACACCTCCCACAGAGGACAGCCTTTCGTTGCCTCTGGGCAGCCTGGCACACATGAGCGATTACATGCTGCAGTGTCTCCACAACGACCGCCGAGTTGCCCACATTCTAACTTGTGCTGATTACTGGGTGGCCACGCTGCTGGATCCCCGTTACAAGGACAACGTACCGTCCTTAATTCACTCACTGGAGCGCGATCGCAAGATGCGCGAGTACAAGCGCACGCTGGTAGACGCCATGCTGCTGGCATTCCCATCTGACAGCGGGGCCACAGTGGAAGCACAAGGCAGAGGAGGAGGAGGAGGAGGTCGCCAACGCAACCAGGGCACCGCCAGCACCTCAGAAGGCAGGGTTAGCATGGCCGAAATGTGGAAAAGCTTTGTCAGCACGCCACAACAAACAGCAGCACCAGCAGCTCAGATGGAACGTCTTAGCAGGAGGCAGCATTTTACCAACATGGTGGAGCAGTATGTGTGCACACGCCTACATGTAGTGAATGACGGGTCTGCCCCCTTCAACTTCTGGGTCTCCAAATTGGGCACATGGCCTGAGCTTGCCCTTTACGCCTTGGAGGTGCTGGCGTGCCCTGCAGCCAGTGTATTATCTGAACGGGTATTTAGCACGGCTGGGGGCGTTATAACAGACAAGCGCAGCCGCCTGTCCAGAGACAATGTGGACAAGCTCACGTTCATTAAAATGAACCAGGCATGGATCCCACGGGACTTTTCCGTACCTTATGCAGAATAGCAATGGATACCGACCTTACCCACCCATTGTTCCATTTTTGCTCTTTCTCACTCTTTTGGGGTGTACCCTCATTTAAAATTTTTGAAAAGAAGCAGTGTTGGCTACCTCGTCCTCCTCCTCAGGGCCAGATTAATGTAGGGGCTATTGGAGCTGCAGCTCCAGGCCCCTACCTTTTATATAGGCCCCGGGTTGGCCATATTCACTGTTACCGCTCTTCTGTCACTTGTAAACACAGAAGTCTGGCTTCTATGCTCGCTTCCCCAGGCAGCACCCTCAGAACCTCCCCACACAGCGTGAAGGCCGGACAAGGAGGGACAGTTGGCGATGCATGGATGTGTTTATGGGCTTCAGAGACAGCATCCCATGTTGAATTAGGCATGCATGGCTGCACCCTTCCTCCTCTGGGTGCATGGCAAGGCACGGCCCTTAAGGCCCTTCAAAATCCTCAGCACCAAGCCCATGATGCTGTTAATCCGGCCCTGGTCCTCCTCCACCGCCGCTTCCACCTACACCGCCCATAGGTGTGCGCAGCCTATTGCATTAAGGTGTGCACCCCAAAGTTGAAATACACATGCATGTGTTTGCCAGCAGGGAGAGTAATGTATCGGGGCCATGTACCTGTAGGCAAGGAGAAATAGAGCAGAGCAGGTCCCAGGGAGATCTTTCCCATCTCCTCACTGGCAATGCTATGTGCCCTAGGTGATTAGGGTGTGCCCAGGCACACCCAGCACACCCTGTGCGCACGCCTATGTCACCGCCACATCCACCACCACCTCAACCTCCCTCCTACTCCATATGGGCCTCGTCCTTCAGAGATGAAGAAGAACATTGTTTTATTTTTCTGTTTTTTTTTGTTGTTTTAAGTTATTTCCCTATCCACATTTGTTTGCAGAGCACTTGCCATGCTCTTAATTACGTTTTGCTGCCATTTGCAGCACTCTAGCCCTTTCCTTTGGTGTTTTAGAGCCATTTTAGTGCCTTAAAGTTCGGGTCCCCATTGACTTCAATGGGGTTCGGTGTCCGGGAAAAGTTCGGTAAAAGTCCGGGACACGGACCCGGACTTTTTTTTAAAGTTCGGCCGAACCCGTCGAACACGGACATCTAGGTGTCCGCTCAACCCTAATCATGACAAATGAAAAAAAAAATGTAAATAAAACGAATGTTTATTAATCCATAGAAAAAAATTAAAAAAATATTATAAAACAGATACACATGCAAGTGAAGATACAAAAAATGCATAAGATACATAACAGTATAGATACAGCACAATAGCATTGAACTGAAAATGCACCGACTGCCCCTTCTCTTTCTAGCTGTTTTTTCCCTTCTCCCTCTCTCTTGTTCTTTTCTACCCCCTCGTCTTTCTCTTTGCTCTTTCCGACATTGATTTTACTATGCAGCATGTTGTGTTATAGATATGCTTTTCCAGATTCTTGTGTGCCGTGCTTATCTGGCCAATAGATACCTGTGTTTTACGATTGGTGGAGCTCGGCCCATGCTGAGTTTTCATACTCTCAGTGATATTATTTCATTGTTTCTTCTTATATATCATGTCGGATTGTGTTGTCATTGTTCTATTTTTTGTTTCTTTACATTTCAATAAAGAGAAATTAAACAAAGAAAATGCACCGACTGTGGAGGGTGCAGTGATGAAATTGTGACTTCCTCCACCCGACACGTTTCAGAGAAAGAGCTCTCCTTCATCAGGGAGTATGGGAGGTATCACTGCAAGTCAATGTTGATAGGTTGAGAAGGTGATCTTCTTAAAAACAAGGTCTGGTATTTCTGCCCGTCCACCCAATATATGACACGCTGTATAGAGGATCGTTAAGAAAGAAGACAATGGCATAAAGTTATGATCTTATAATGTTCCTCAGATTTTCTGTAGAAAAGCCACAAATCAGGAAAATTTGTATCACTGAGACCCAAAAGGACTCTGTCCCTGGTAGTCCCAAATACTGATGTAGATGTACCGAAACTGGTACACCTGAAAAATTCCACAGAAACCCACCGATGTCAGAATGGTATACGAAGCGGTGTCATCTGCTGGAAGTCAAGGCTCAGGAAACCTAAAAAAAAAAAACAAAAAACAAAAACAAACACTCCATAACTGAAAAGGTTCTGAAGCTACTTTGAGGTGTTTGTTGCGTCTAGGGCAGCCCATTCAAGTAAATAGGTTTCCCTAGGTGCAACACGCGTTACCGTGTGCAAAACATGCACAAAAAGTGATTGGAGCATGCGTTACTGCTACCGTAATTGTATTTTACGTCAGCCTAGTATTAGCCATGGGATCTTTCTCTCCCTGTAATCCCCGGATATCTTAAGCTGGCTATACCCTAGTTAAAACTTGTTTTCAAAATGTTACTTTTAGTAATTTCTGTCCAATTTTCTAGTGGTTAGTGGGGTCAGATTGACATTCGTTTTTGACAGCAGTCTTGAGAAAATTCGGAGCAGTAGGATGAGCAAATTAATTTCTAACAATGAATGTGGTTTTCATTCAGGAAATTACATTCATTCCAAAATCGAACATTAAAATCAAACTAAATGTTGAAGTATTTTCGAGTGACATTCTTTCAGGCATCGAATGTACAAAGAATTTTCATATAAATATTCATATGAACGTTTGTTGAAAAATCTACTAGTGCTTAGCCTGCTTTACTGTGTAGCAGATCTGGGTTCGATTTTTGACCAAGCTGTATTGTGTAAAGAAGAACTAAAGGAACATTTTTTTTTCTCATTCTCATTTATGAGGACGCAAGGGAAGGTTATAGCCCAGTGATGGCGAACCTTGGCACCCCAGATGTTTTGGAACTACATTTCCCATGATGCTCATGTACTCTGCAGTGTAGCTGAGCATCATGGGAAATGCAGTTTCAAAATATCTGGGTTGCCAAGGTTAGCCATCACTGTTATAGCCCCTGTACATTTTTTCGTCATCTGTATACCCTTTTGGGAGATTTCCATTACTTCCTGTCCCACAGACAGGAATCAGAGGAAATCCCTCTAAAATAAAGGAATCCCTGGTTGTCACCCGAACTAGTGTCCCCATTGGAAGATTTCCCTTCTATTTCTGCTTTGGTGACAACCTAAATATTGGTATTTTCTTTCCCTTCATCATCCAGTGCAGGATTTCAAAATAACAAACATACATATTCACCTAGAATCAATCCAAGCTGCAGCTGTCCCTGCCGGCCTGTTCTACACCGAGAACTCACTGATCAAAGACTGCTGATTGCTCAGTTCTTCAGTCCGTTCTGAGCACATAGCGGTGACTGTCACTCACTGCACTCTGCTCTGCCCTTCAAATGCTCACTGGAGTGATGGGCTGTGCAGGGCGGGAGGGAGTGGCTGGCTCAGGCTCTCAGTGGCGCGCTGAGACAGTATGATCACTTGCTGACTTGGCAGAATCCACAGACAGATTATCGCTTCAATAAGACAAAGTTGGATCCAATACAATTTTACTTCAGATAAGTGGAGAAAGGGGATGTAGTTTCAGTCTTATGGAGTGTAAGAAGACAATGACTTTCCTTAGCCCTGATAAAGGGGAAGCTATCTTGAGCATGCCAACATCCTAACAATTCAGTCAAAATTAGAAAGGACAGATGTTCACATGGAACTACTGTCATATGTGGACTTTAAGGGCACATCTTGAGACATACATAAACAATATATATTATTTTTCATAAAATACAATTTATTAGATATTCTTTATTCTTTAAAAGCATCTATTTTTAAGATGCTATGGGCCCTCTGATCCGATCCGATCCGCCCAGACAGAAGGGGACGAATCCCCTTCTGTTCTTTTAAGTGGATCGGATTGGAGATAAGCGGGCATAAACGGATACAAGTCCGTTTACATCTGCTGCTCTGTAGAGGTGAATGGAGGGTCCGATTGGGTCCACCTGAAAAACAGACATGCCGACCCGATCGGACTGATCGTGTGAAAGGGGCCTAAGGCTGCTTTCACACTGATGCACTGTGGTTTACCTGCACCTCAACTGACCTCAATCTTCACTTTTTCCTCAGGGTTCCTGCAGATATGGCTGCCTGCTTTTGTCCCCAGGTGGGTATGGCTGGTGGCTGCTGCTGGCTGTCCTCCGGGGCTGGTACTGCTGGTGGGTAGTTCTGGCTGGTACTGCTGGTGTGTACTTCTGGCTGGAACTGCTGGTGGGTACTGCTGGCTGGTTCTGCTGGCTGTCCTCCAGGGCTGGCACTGCTGGTGGGTACTTTTGGCTGGTACTGCTGGTGGGTACTTCTGGCTGGAACTGTTGGTGGGTACTGCTGGCTGGTACTGCTGGCAAGTACTGCTGGTTGGTACTGCTCGTGGGTATTGCTGGCTGGTTCCTGACCCACGATTCCCAAGCATCAGTGTGACAGGAGCTGGCGCTAGAGGAATCTGGCAGAGTACATTTGGTATCACTCCGCCTGTTACAGGAGTCGGCGCTATACAGGAAGCATCGGCTCCACTTCCTCTAGTGTCAGCTCCATTCTTCACACTGATCCTAGTGGATGGCAGGTCGGGAACCCGGCAATCTGAGCTTTCTGACCCGCCATCCCAGAGCAGGAGGTGGCGCTGGGATTCTGTTGGGGGGGGGGGGCACATGGGGAGACACAGTACGATGCTGGGGGGGGGCATGGAAATCCTCAGTCCTTTGCTCTAGGATACCCCTGCAGTGCTGATCATTCGGTGCTGAGGGGGAATTTATCAACAGTAGGAGTGAGCTAAACTTGGTTTCTTTTGATTAGTGTTGGGCAAATTTCAAAAGATTTCAGATGTTGAACTCAAACTCTGTTGAAATCAATAGGAACCAAATCTGTCAACTAAAAAATTTAAATTTTCTGGGCTAATAGGCAAAGGGTTGTCAAAAATAACATGAAGGAGTGGGCACTGCACTAGGGAACTAGTACAAGTACTAGTATGTACTAATGAATTTTTTTTTTTTTAATTCCATTTGGCTTGAAGCTGTGTGTTTTTTTTTAAAAGAACTGACATTTGCAGGAAAAAGGAACAAAGGGTTTTACATTTCTGGCAAATTACATTTCCCTTCTGGATTGTATTTAAAAAAAATTAAATTGTAAAAATTAAAAAAATGTAAACTACATTATTTTTATTCTTTGTAAATGCACTTTTTCTGTACCACATCCTTCAGCAAGAATGAAAAACAAAATTAGGTAGAGCCCCCTACCATTCACCCTTTAAGTCTGGAAGGAATTTTAAAGGGGACCCTTCAGGTCTTATATAAATTTGAAAGGGGGATCCACCCAAAAAAAAAAAAAAAAATGTGTAAGGTACCCCTAAAAATTTATTCCAGAGCCTTAATTTTAATATGCAGCCAGAAAACCATAACAGGCAACATACTCTCAATATGCTGGCAAAGCACCTTGTCCCCCATGTTGATGATCACAAGGACCTCTTTCCCACAACTCTGACCTCAATGGTTGTTAGGGACTGAGTAAGGTGCACCTAGTACCCATAGAAAAAAATGTAACCTAGAAATACAGATACCCAGACTTTTGACAACTCTTTTATTTATAAATCCAAAGAAATTTCCCTCCACCATTAATCACGATGCCTGGTGCTGGCTGCCGGGAGAATAGTAGTGACATCATTGACCAAATATGGTCATGTCCATATTTGGCCAATGCCAATGCCATTGACCAAGCCAATCTGCTGGTGACACCGGAGGTTGCTAGGGCTGCATATGGGATCTGATATTAGGTCTTCTATTAATGGAGGACATAGAGATGAATAGATGGGCATAGTCGGCACTTGACGAGTGCCTGTAACAGGTGCAGCCACTTATATTAACCCCTCCAGCACTGCAGGGATATCTGGGGACAGTGGACTTCAGATTTCAATAAAACACAGCAGCCACAAGCACACAAGACGTCACATCCTTCATTCATGGTAAGTACTGTCCTTGTCCCTTTTTTTTTCAAAAATAGGTTTTACACCAAACTTCAGCTTCAAAGTGAAACTGAGGCCAAACTTTGCTGAAATGTTTGTTTTAATTTTGGACAGAATGGTGAAAGCTTAGAACGCCTGTCAGACTTTTACTAACCACTTGCTGACTGTGCGCTAGCAAAACGTTGGCTACAACATGGTTGGCCAGTTCTGGAAGCGTTTAATAACAACAGGCTGAGTGGTGCGCTTTGTGATAGCTGTGTCCTTGGGACACAGCTGATCACAGATTGGGGTAAAGAGCCAATCACAGTGGCTCTTTACCACGTGATCAGCTATGTCCAATCACAGCTGATCATGATGTAAACACAGCGTAAGGAGAGGGGAGAGGCGGTAACTGGCTAGTGGGAAAGGGGACATCAGCACTGATATTTAGGGCACTGATGGGCACAGTCAGTGCAGTCCCAACAGTGCCCATCAGTGCTGCCTATTAGTGCCCATCAGTGATACTAATCAGTGCTGCCTATCAGTGCCTATCAGTGATCCCATCAGTGCCCACCAGTGATCCCAATCAGTGCCCATCAGTGCTGCCAATTAGTGCCTCCTCATCAGTGCCACTTATCAGTGCTCTTCAGTGCTGCCTATTAGTGCCCATCAGTGCTGCCTATCAATGCCCATCAGTGCAGCCTCATCAGCACCTCATCAGTGCCCACCATCACTGCCTCATCAGTGCCCATCAGTGCAGCCTATCAGAGCCCATTAGTGCACATCAGTGAAGGAGAAAAATTACCTGTTTGCAAAATTTTATAGGAGAAACTAAGAAAAACATTTTTTTCAAAAATGTTGGTCTTTTTTTCGTTTGTTTAGCAAAAAAATAAAAAACCCCGGGGTTATTAAATACCACCAAAAGAAAGCTCTATTTGTGTCAAAAGCATGATACAACTTTTCTCATGGGTACAGTGCTGCATGACCGCGTAATTGTCATGCAAAGTGCAACAGCGCTGAAAGCTGAAAATTGGCCTGCGTTGCGCAGGAAGGGGGTAAAAGGGCCCAGTAGACAAGTGGTTAACTAAACCCAAGTTTGTACAGAAGGCATCATATGTGCCTTGTTAAACCTCCCCCTACTGAGTCCTATAGTTTGCAAAGCGATGTTACTCCGCTTATGGCTGAAGCTGGGCAGACCTTTGCAATAAAATACTCAAATCAAAATCTCCTAAACGAAATGGGATCCATGGAGAAAGCAAGCAGCAAATAAAAACGGCGTCTATATTTTTCAGATGAGACACAGATACACATGGTCACATGAAGGTGCAGGGGAAAAATCCGAGCAAGATACTCACCATTGGCCTAATATGGGAGACTTGATGTCAATGGAAATAGAAGAACATAAGTCCAGTTGTTAAAATAAAATTGCGCAGACATAACGCCTCGTCATCACGCCATATAAAAATATATTATGGATCAACAAATGTCTTCCAGTGATTAACAGCCAGAGTTCTTTGGATCATTTCCTTGGCTTGTTTCATAGTTTTGACATATGAACTCCTGAGTGGGAGAAGTAAAATATACTTTACATTTCAAGTAGGTTTACTCTACAAATACATTTCAATGGAAAACTTGCTTTTTATGACTTTTTACATTTTTTCCTTTTTTTTACACTTTTGTCCAGAGAATACAATACGCTTTGTCCAAAATGTAAATATGGCTTTTACCCAGAAGGTTCTTCTTCTTTTTTTTCAGAAATAATTTGTGTCCAAGAAGAAGAAAGATGTAAGTGGACTTCTAAGGATTGGGTAAGAGCCCCTGTTCTGTTATTGCTGTCTGTGTCCCTGCTGGGGAGGTGCGCCCTTTCTATTTTACCTGGTGACCATTGTCACAGAATAGGAAGGGCTCATTCACAAGTACATGATCCACATTCAGATCACTCTAGAGAGAGCTTTTGACAGGTGGTGAGGCACGGTTGTAGCTTTAATCCCTTAATCCCCTGCACTAGTATGCAGAGCACCTCCATTTACTTTAAACACTTGCCGACCGCCCACCACAGATATACTGCAGCAGGCTGGCTTGGCTGCATGAGCCAATGTATGGGTACTGGGTACCAGTTATCTGTCCGGGGGCGCTTGCCTGCCCCCACTAGCCAGTAGGCATGCCAATCCATGGGACCGGAGGCACCAATTGCTGCCGGGCACCCGCGATCACTCCCCGCTGAGAGAGGACTGTCAGCTGTTGTAAACACAGCTGACCGTTGTTCTCTCTGAAATGAACACGGAGCGCCTGTGATCCTCCTATTTAGGATCACAGGTCTCTATGATCATTTCACAAGCCCCTCCCCCCACAGTTAGAAAACACTCCCCTAGGCACACACTTAACCCTTTGATCACCACTGGGTTAGCCCCTTCCCTGCCAGTGTCATTATTACAGTAACAGTGCTTATTTTTAGCACTGATTACTGTAGTAATGTCACTGGTGCCCGTAAAAGTGTAAAAAATGTCAGGGGTCCGATCTGTCCGCCGCAATGTCTCAGTCCTGCTAAAAATCGCAGATCGCCGCCATTACTAGTAAAAAATAAAATAAAAATGACATAAATCTTTCCCATAGTTTGTAGACGCAATAATTTTTGCGCAAACCAATCAAAATATGCTTATTGCGGGGGTTTTTTTTTTTTTTTTACCAAAAATATGTAGTAGAATACAAATTAGCCTAAAATGATGAAAAAATTAGATTTTTACATTTTTTTTGGGAATGTTATATAGCAGAATGTGAAATATATATATATATATATATATATATATATATATTTTTTGTTTTTTTTTGTTTTTTTCAGAATTGTCGCTCTTTTTTTGTTTATAAAAAAGAGAGAGGTTGGGACTTTAAGGCTCCTTTCACACGGCCGCTCCGTGTGTCCGCAAATCATCCAATCCGTTTGCGGATGATTTGCGGACATCATGTAAGTGAATGGCACTGCGGGTGTCAGCGGAATACCATCCGCTGACACCCGATTTTCCTCCTGTCAGTTCTGTTCCATTTTTACGAATGGAACAGAACCCCATTTTTCCTTCCGTGTAAAAAACGGAAAGGAAGGAAAATCGGATGTCAGCGGTGTCATCCGCTGACATCCGCAGTGCCATATACTTACATTAGGTCCGCATATCATCCGCAAACGGATGGGATGATATGCGGGCACACGGAGCGGATGACAGAAATGTCATCCGCTCCGTGGAAAAAAAAAAGTCCCGCACCGGAGCTTTCAAACGGAGCGGCCGTGTGAAAGGAGCCTAAATGAGAGACATGACACTGACAAGGCTTGCACGGTTGAAAAAAAATCACATTTAATGGTATGCAGAAAGTACAGACATAGTATACATGATGTATAGTATCCATATAACTGGAATGATAAATATATATTGGAAATTAATCCCCAAGACAGCCTCAACAAACCAGCATAACAGTGAACAATCATATTGAGTAGTAGGGTATAATCATCACTTCCGTAAACTGGCGCGTTTCGTGGACTAAGTATGCCACTTCTTCAAGAGTAGATGTATGATCCATATCTATAACAAAAAATGCGTATAAGACTATAATATGAAATGTCCTTAACCACTTGCCTACAGTGGACTTTCACCCCCTTCCTGCCCAGACCGATTTTCAGCTTTCAGCGCTCTCACACTTTGAATGACAATTACTCAGTCATGCAACACTGTACCCATAAAAAATTTGTGTCCTTTTCTTCACACAAATAGAGCTTTCTTTTGATGGTATTTAATCACTACTGGGTTTTTATTTTTTGTGCTATAAATAAAAAAAGACTGAAAATATTGTGAAAAAACACATTTTTCTTTGTTTCTGTCATAAAATTTTGCAAATTAGTAATTTTTCTTCACAAATTTTAGCCAAAATTTATATTGCTACTTATCTTTGGTAAAAATAACCCAAATAAATATATATTATTTGGTCTTTGTGAAAGTTATAGAGTCCACAAGTTATGGTGCTAATCATTGAAAATTGATCACACTTGACCACACCTGATGTACTGAAGGCCTATCTCATTTCTTGAGACACTAAAAAGTCAGGAAAGTACAAATACCGCCCAAATGACCCCTTTTTGGAAAGTAGACATTCCGAGGTATTTAATAAGGGGCATGGTGAGTTTTTTGAAGTTGTAATTTTTTCCCACAATTCTTTGCAAAATTAATATTTTTTTTTTTTTTTTTTTTACAAATTGACGTATTAACAGGTTATTTCTCTCACACAGCATATATATACTTGCAACTACACTCCAAAACACATTCTACTACTCCTCCTGAGTATAGAGATACCACAAGTGTGAGACTTTTTCACAGCCTGGCCACATACAGAGGCCTAACATCCAAGTAGCACCGTCCGGCATTCTAGGAGCATAAATTTCACATATAATTTCCTGACAACCTATCGCACTTTTGAAGGCCCTGGAGCACCAGGACAATGGAAACCCCCATAAAATGACCCCATTGTATAATTTTTGAGGCATAATGAGTCTTTTGAATATGTCTTTTTTTTCCACAAGTTTTTGGAAACTGTGGAAATAAAATTAAAACACATTTTTTTTTTTACACAAAGCTGTCCATTTATGCAATATTTCTAACACATAGCATGTACATAGCAAAAATTGCACCCCGAAATACATTCTGCTATTCCTCCTGAGTATGGCGATACCACATGTGTAACACTTTTACACAGCTTAGCCACATACAGAGGCCTAACATCCAAGTAGCACTTTACACAAAGTTGTCCATTTATCCACTTTAAGACTGGGCCTATTTTTGACACTTGGTGTTTACAAGCTAAAATAATTTTTTTTTGCTAGAAAACTACTTAGAACCCCCCAACATTATATATTTTTTTTTTAGCAGAGACCCTAGAAAATAAAATGGAGATCGTTGCAATATTTTTTATCACACCATATTTGCGCAGCAGTCTTTCAAATGCAATTTTTTTGAAAAAAATTCACTTTTTTTAATTAAAAAATAAGAAACCAGTAAATTTAGCCCAATTTTTTTCCATAATGTGAAAGATAATGTTACGCCGAGTAATTAGATACCCAACATGTCATGTTTCAAAATTGCGCACGCTCACGGAATGGCGCCAAACATTGGTACTTAAAAATCCCCATAGGCAACATTTTAAAAATTTCTACAGGTTACCAGCTTAGAGTTACAGAGGAGGTCTAGCACTCAAATTATTGCTCTCACTCTAACAATCGCGGCGATACCTCACATGTGTGGTTTTAATACCGTTTACATATGTGGGCTGGACTTGCGTATGCGTTCGCTTCTGCGCGCGAGCTAACGGGGACAGGGCACTTTCATTTTTTTTTTTTCCTATTTATTTTATTTATAAATTTTTTATTTTTACAGTTTTTTTTAAAAAAAATGTTTTGATCATTTGTATTCCTATTACAAGGAATGTAAACATCCCTTGTAATAGAAATAGGCATGACAGGTCCTCTTTATTGTGAGATCTGGGTCAAAAAGACCTCACACCTCACAACTACACTAAAAAAGAAAAAAAAAAAAATTTGTTGAAAAAGAAAAGAAAAAAAAAAAAAAGCGGCCCTTTAAACCGGTTGCTAGGCAACGACTTTTGACGTAGCTCCAGTCCTCCAAGACCATAGAGTCGAGTGAGGGCCATCTTTCCCTCACTCAACTTCCTGTCTCTGAGGATCCGGGACCGGATAGTTTTCCCCGCTGCCGGCGGGTCCGGTGAGCTGGGAAAACGTCTGGGACGCGGCGGGATGGGGCACCTCTTCCCCTGCACCGTAAGGGTAATTCCGCGGCGAATCCGCCACTGGGACCACCCTTATCTGAAAGCAGACCGCCCGCCGTTTAAAAAAAATACCGGGGTTATGGGGGCTATCTGCTGCCATAACCCCAGTATTTAGCTTTAAATGGCCGACGTATATAGTCGTTAGGCGGTCGAGTGGTTGCATGTACTGTATATAGAAAAAATTGCACCCCAAAATACATTCTATAAAGCAAAGTGTACAGGAATAGTCCGAGTCCATCTCCGATCCGCTACTAAATCGGATTCGGGATTTGATTCGGATACTGAAGAGAGCTCCCCGGTGCTCTCATTAGTCATGGAGAGGACCTGAAGGGCCTCCTCGCTGCTGTACATCCTTTTTGACATGCTGGCTGTGATGGGCTGTGCGACGGGTGACGGTTGACTGCGGATGATCACTGATGGGTGGCAGGTGACTGATAGGTGGCAGGTGACTGATAGGTGGCAGGTGACGGTCACTGATGGGGTGACAGGTGACGATGACTGATGGGGTGACAGGTGACGGTCACTGATGTGATGACAGATGACGATCACTGATGGGGTGACAGATGACGATGACTGATGGGGTGACAGGAGACGATGACTGATGGGTTTACAGGTGACGATGACTGATGGGTTGACAGGTGACGCGGACTGATGGGGTGACAGGTGACGATGACTGATGGGGTGACAGAGGACGATGACTGATGGGGTGACAAGTGACGATGATTGATGGGGTGACAGATGACAACCACTGATGGGGTGACAAGTGACGATGATTGATGGGGTGACAGATGACGATCACTGATGGGGTGACAAGTGACGATGATTGATGGGGTGACAGGTGACGATGACTGATGGGGTGACAGGTGACGTTGATTGATGGGGTGACAGGTGACGGGCGATGGTCACTGATGGGTGACAGGTGACGGGCGATGGTCACTGATGGGTGACAGGTGACGGGCGATGGTGCACGGCGGTACTGATGGCAGTCTCTGGTGACCGGTGAACTTTAGGCTATGTTCACATGTGAGCGTAGCGCTAGCGGGCAGAATCACAGCGATTCTGCCTGCGATCCGGAAATCATTGCAAATGGCGGGACGCCTGTGCGTTGCCCGTGATTTGCAACAGTACCCCAAACGATGTGCGATGTTGCCGCGATTTCCGCCTGCCGAATCGCGGTAACATCGCGCAAACAACGCATGATGCCCCAAAGAAGCTCTACCTTTTTTGGGCGTCATGCAATGTTTGCGCGATGTCACCCCATCAATGTGAACGTTATGGGTGTCAATTTCTGGGCACTGATGAGGTGACTGTTGGGTGACAGGTGCAATTGGGGGGGGCTGAGGACTGTGTGGGGACAAGTTTTTTTTTGTGCTTTTACTTTTACAGGTGTACAGAGCAGTAACTCACTGTTTCTGGCTCTGCTCTCCTCACACTGGAAACTGTATGAGGGGAGAAGAGCTAGTAACAGTGAGTTACTGCTCTGTGTTTACATTTTGTGATCGGCTGTGAATGGATTCACAGCCGATCACATAGTAAACAGTCACTGTCAGTGACTGTTTACTACTGCCGGTGACAGCTGTGTTCCTAAGGAACACAGAGCCACCGACATGACCGCGCTGCACGCTCCCGATCGTGCATGCGTGGTCTTCTCCTGCATTCCTCTATTGTGATCGGCTGTGTCATTGGAACACAGCCGATCACGTGGGAAACAGCCATGCCCATTGGCTGTTTCCCCCCTGCCGGTGACGGGCTGTGTCCCGGGGACACGCCGACACCGGCAGTGCAGGGCAGCGCGCACAGGATCGCGCGCCTGCCCTGCCTGAATGGGCCGCCGTCATATGACGGCGGCCCAGAACAATGGTCGCATTGTTGGACGGCGGGCGGGCGGAAAGTGGTTAATTCCTTCACTCGGCTCACTCCAATAATCATTCCAGGGGTATTTAGTTGTTTTGTAGTTTCTTGTAAAATGGGGATAGGAGAAGGAAATAGTGGGATAATCCAATTTAACTATAGACAACGTTGAGGACTCCTATCTTCTGATACAGCCAGGCTGTGGATTCACCCTGCCACTTTGGATGAATTTGGATTTAGTCTCTTTTTCTTAAGATGGCTTGGTGAACAAACAATTATCTTCAGGCGACTCTGCCCAGTATCCTCTTTCTCTTCCTCTCCTGACACCCATCCACTGACTATCCCACGAGCAGGCATGGCCCCCCTCAGTTCAGGCCCCTTGACACAAATCCCTGTACTCACGATACTGTAGTCCCAGGGTCTCCAGTGTCTCCCCTCTCAGTCAGCTTTCCTGGACCTCAGGGTTCAGCTCCTCTCAGCCGCTCCTCTGGTCCTCAGGACGACCTCCTGTGACTGCATGACACTTCTACAAAGGAGGAGGCAGCCACCCCCACTCTCCAGGACTCTGCTCCCCAGCCAAAGACTGCGCAGCACATGTGCTACTGGCTTTTATACAATATCCCAGAATGCACCGAGGCGACCTGCCCTCTGCCAATCATCAGGACTGTATCAAAAGCCTATGCACCCATTTGTCAGGTTTCCTCCCACTGTCCAACATGCCTCCCTATTGGACCAGCGTGAAACACTCTTTAGACTGAATGAATCTCATACTAAGCACAATGAGCAGACCTCACTAATAGATCCTGCTCTCTGATAGGAGGAGAGCAATATAGATTTACCTGCAGCTTCTCTGGTAAGCAGACAGAGCTCAAAACTATACTCTCTCACTAGCAGCACCTACCTAGGAGGGTGCTACACAATAATAATGGTAAACAGGACAAATTGAGAGGGTGAATCTCCTTAATGGGGGCACAGACCACAATAAAAACCTGACAAGTGTTCTAACCCCTCTCCACTCTATCCAAAACGAAATGAAAGTTTTGTCTTTCGTTATACTTTAATGGTCAGCCCTGCATTATAGCACTAGGTTCCTAGGTTTGAATCCCAACCAGGGCCACTTGCATGGAATTTGCATTTTTTTCTGTGCTTGCATGGGTTTCCTTCTACACACTGGAAAGACATGTTGGTAGGTAAATTAGCCCTAGTATGTGTGTGTATACAGTAAACACTATATTACCAAAAGTATTGGGACACCTGCCTTTACACACACATGAATTTTAATGGCATCCCAGCCTTAGTCTGTAGGGTTCAATATTGAGTTGGCCCACCCTTTGCAGCTATAACAGCTTTAACTCTTCTGGGAAGGCTGTCCACAAGGTTTAGGAGTGTCTATGGGAATGTTTGACCATTCTTCCAGAAGCGCATTTGTGAGGTCAGGCACTGATGTTGGATGAGAAGGCCTGATTCTCAGTCTCCACTCTAATTAATCCCAAAGGTGTTCTATCAGGTTGAGGCCAGTCAAGTTTCTCCACCCCAAACTTGCTCATCCATGTCTTTATGGACCTTGCTTTGTGCACTGGTCCATATCATTTGGTGGAAGGGGATTATGGTGTGGGGTTGTTTTTCAGGGGTTGAGCTTGGCCCCTTAGTTCCATTGAAAGGGAACTCTTAGGATGTCAGCATACCAAGACATTTTGGACAATTTCATGCTCCCAACTTTGTGGGAACAGTTTGGGGATGGCCCCTTCTTGTTCCAACATGACTGCGCACCAGTGCACAAAGCAAGGTCCATAAAAATATAAATGGGTGAGTTTGGGGTGGAGGAACTTGACTGGCCTGAACAGAGTCCTGACCTCCATCTGGTAAAACACATTAGAGTGGAAACTGCAAGCCAGGCCTTCCCGTTCAACATCAGTGCCTGACCTCACAAAGTGGCTTCTGGAAGAATGGTAAAACATTCCCATAGACACACTCCTAAACCTTATGGATTCCCAGAAGAGTTGAAGCTGTTATAGCTGTTATAGCTGCAAAGGATGGGCCAACTCAATATTGAACCCTACGGACTAAGACTGGGATGCCATTAAAGTTTATGTGTGTGTAAAGGTAGGCGTCTTAATACTTTTGGTAATATAGTGTATGTATCCTTAGATTGTAAGCTCCTTGAGGGCAGGGACTGGTGTGAATGTACAATATGTAAATTGTGTAATCAATAAAAATATCTAAATGATCCAGTTGTTCATCAGCCCTGAAAAACTTTCAGATTAGGGTTTAAAAATGTACAATTACTGCACAAATGGGTAACTCTTGTCAGCACTGAATCCGATTTTCCATGCCATTTAAGTAATATCTAAGAAGAAGTGTACTAATTGTTGGCCGATAATCCTCCATTGTCCGACCACCTTTACTAAATAGGCCCATGAGTGAACTTTATACACTCTGCAAACTCCTTGAATTTCACACCCCCCTCTAATGACATACAGAGCTCCTTAGTTTTCCCGATTTAATTGAATTTCACTTTTCTGGGAAAACTGGACAGAGCAGCGTTAAGTAAATTCAGCCAGATGGCCTTTCTCTTCCCCACGCTACTTTCTAAACACAAATAGCTGTAGAGCCCACAAAGCCCTCGCTGACCACAATGACATAGAGAAAGCCTGTGGGGTCACGCAGATCTTCCTAAGTGTGAGCATCTGGTTGGCTCATCTGTCAGCGTCCTGAGCTCCTCGCTCTCCACTATTCAAAAAGGATCCCTAAATACAAGAAGCAGGAAGAGCAGCACGGAGAGCCGCTGACAGTCAGGCCCGAATTCCGAGTCTGAGCACGCAGCCTACGGAGAAGAATCAGGTGCCTGGTTCACAGGCCAATGGGACGTGTTGTGATGGCTCAATTCCAGATTTCACAGCTATTTAAAAAGCGCACTTGTATAGCTTATCCTTGTCTTCCAATCCACAACTTAATTCATTTCCCTCTTTCTTTATTTAAACACCCTTTTAACCCCTCCCTTCATTCTCCTGATTGGTATCACTAGGGAGATGGGAATGCATGCGGTAAACTTGCAGCCCCTTCCCAGGGGGCCATGAACCTGTGTCCCCTGTCCTGGGTCTCCATTGTGCTGGCTGTGCTAGCTACAGCTACTCTTTACTGCAGACTTACTCAATTGGAATTTAAATGCCTCATCATTGTTTTCATACAGAATGGGAAAAAGATGCATTTAACGGCAAATCACAGGCGTTCTAGCGGAAAAATAAATGGATGTATGAATACATCACCCATCAATGTCTGCATTATTTTTGTGTTTTCCAAATCCGGTGTTGGGACTTTGGCCATGATAGCAATTTTGTTTTATTGTGCTTTTTAAAGTACATACACATCATGCAAAAAAAAAAAAAAAAAAAAAAGATTATGTATAAATATATGCAGAATGTGGCATAACTGATAAATTAAAAAATAAATAAATAAATATATATAAATATATATATATATATATATATATATATATATATATATTTTTTTTTTTTTTTACATACGGTATATATATATATATATATATATATATATATATATATTTTTTTTAATGTAATGTATACAGTATCTCACAAAAGTGAGTATTTCAAAGTTGTGATCTATGTACACAAAGATTGCTACACATGTGAAAGCATGTACAGTATTTCACAAAAGTGAGTACACCCCTCACATTTTTATAAATATTTTATTATACATTTTCATGTGACAACACTGAAGAAATTACACTTTGCTACAATGTAAAGTAGTGAGTTTACAGATTGTATAACAGAGTAAATTTGCTGTTCCCTCATAATAACTCAACACACAGCCATTAATATCTAAACCGCTGGCAAAAAAAAGTGAGTGAAAATGTCCAACTTGGGCCCAAAGTGTCAATATTTTGTGTGGCCACCAATATTTTCCAGCACTGCCTTAACCCTCTTGGGCATGGAGTTCACCAGAGCTTCACAGGTTGCCACTGGAGTCCTCTTACACTCCCCCATGATGACATCACAGAGCTGGTGGATGTTAGAGACCTTGCGCTCCTCCACCTTCCATTTGAGGATGCCCCACAGAAGCTCAATAGGGTTTAGGTCTGGAGACATGCTTAGCCAGTCCATCACCTTTACCCTCAGCTTCTTTAGCAAGGCAGTGGTTATCTTGGAGGTGTGTTTGGGGTCATTATGTTGAAATACTGCCCTGCGGCCCAGTCTCCGAAGGGTGGGGATCATGCTCTGCTTCAGTATGTCACTGTACATGTTGGCATTCATGGTTCCCTGAATGAACTGTAGCTCCCCAGTGTCGGCATTCATGCAGCCCCAGACCATGACACTCCCACCACCATGCTTGACTGTAGGCAAGACACACTTGTCTTTGTACTCCTCACCTGGCTGCTGCCACACACGCTTGACACCACCTGAACCAATATGTTTATCTTGGTCTCATCAGACCACAGGACATGGTTCCAGTAATTCATGTCCTTAGTCTGCTTGTCTTCAGCAAACTGCGGGTTTTCTTGTGCATCATATTAAGAAAGGTTCCTTCTGGGACTACAGCATGCAGACCAATTTAATGCAGTGTGCAGCGTATGGTCTGAGCACTGACAGGGTGACCCCCCCCCCCCACCTCTTCAACCATTACAGCAATGTTGGCAGTACTCATACGTCTATTTCCAAAAGACAACCTCTGTATATGATGCTGAGCATGTGCACTCAACTTCTTTGGTTGACCATGGAGAAGCCTGTTCTGAGTGGAACCTGTCCTGTTACACCACTGTATGGTCTTGGCCACTGTGCTGCAGCTCTGTTTCAGGGTATTGGCAATCTTCTTATAGCCTAGGCCACTTTATGTAGAGCAACAGATCTTGTTTTCAGATCCTCAGAGAGTTCTTTGCCATGAGGTGCCATGTTGAACTTCCAGTCACCAGTATGAGAGTGAGAGCGATTACATGAAATTTAACACACCTACTCCCCATTCACACCTGAGACCTTGTAACACTAACGAGTCACATATCTCCGGGAAGGAAAATGGCTAATTAGGCCCAATTTGGACACTTAGGGGTGTACCCACTTTTGTTGCCAGCGGTTTAGACATTAATGGCTGTGTGTCGAGTTATTTTGAGGGGACAGCAAATTTACACTGTTATACAAGCTTTACACTCACTACTTTACATTGTAGCAAAGTGTCATTTCTTCAGTGTTGTCACATGAAAAGGTATAATAAAATATTTATAAAAATGTGAGGGGTGTACTCACTTTTGTGAGATACTGTATATAAACATAAATTATCTGTGTCAAATTGTAGCTAAACCACAAAACAACACAAGTGAGATCATCAAAATATATTCATATAAACAGAGTATTTATCCAAAAATAGACTAACATAAAAAAAAAGTTGAAAAAGCAATGAAATCCTCCAATGACAATCGATCAATCCCAAACAAACGAATAATCCTTCCATATCTGTGTATAGTAATCAACTAAGAAAACAGGTGCTCAAAAAATCCACCACTGGTATTGAATAGCAGCTCACCTCCAGCTTTGACTCCTGTTTTACCAGGGAGTCAATGTGTGTGGTTCCCCTTTGGGGATAATCAAGCTCAGTGTGGATAGATGGATGTCCCTGGGTCTATCAGGATCCAACTCTTTCTTTATTCAGGTGCTTGCATGATCATCAGCCATATAAAACAAAAGCAAAGTATCTAGTGCTCTCTGAAAAAACAAATGTATTATAACACACAATAAAATGGGCTCACTCACATTGAGCAGCACTATGAGCCATGCCAGCTGTACACTGTATGAAGTACAATCCGCCGGCTGGCAGCCATCAATTCAGTAATGGACCTGGGTGAGGTTTAGATGCCAGCTCCTGCCTCCAGACACGTTGCGTCTTCAATAGACTTCTTCAGTGGGGTGGGTACATATCCGTGATCCTTCCTCTATTGGGTTAGGGATGCGCAGCATGCTGCTTCTGCGACCGCTGTTTCCACCGGATGAAGTGAATTGTGGCTCCTGGTACCTGGCCGCTTTGATCACAATTTCACCCATAACAGCATAACGGCTGTGATTCCTACAGTGATGCTGTGATTGGCAACCACAGCAATCACATGGTACTTGGGCCAATCCCAGCACCCTGTAGTATGTGATAGCTGTTACACTCCCCCCCCCCCCCCCCCCAGAGTAGTACAGTGTCACTAATGAAAGTATGTGAAAAAAATAGTTTTTAAAAAAAATGTTTAAAATATTGAATGAAAAATGATGTATGTATTTATTTATTTTTAACATACTGTCACCAGTCAGTATCCCTGATTGCTGCCACACCTGTCATTTGATGATGCTGTACTGCACTGCTGACACTATGTAAAAAAAAAAATAAATGTGAAAGAAAAAGTTTCTATTTCATTTCTTAACCTTCCTGGCGGTCTGATTATGTCAGTATTTTGAATGTCAAAGCAGTACATTGTTTTGCATGGAAATCTATTGTTTCATATTGTAGGCCTGTAATTCTTAGGAATAAAACAGTGAAAGTGAATAAAAAATATTAATACATGAATTAATAAATTAAATTAATAAATTATTTTAAAAATTATTACTTAAAAAAAAAAGGAATAAAACAGTAAAAGTGCAGGCAGGGCACTGGACAAAGCAATAGGGACAACACTTAGGCCTCTTTCACACGGAGCGGACCGTATTGCGATCCGCTCCGGCGCTTTTTTTTTTTTCACGGACGCGCATGATACTTGTGTCATCCGGTCCGTATGTCCACATATCATCCCATCCGTTTGCGGATGATATGCGGACATAATGTATGTCTATGGGCATTGTGGATGTCAGCGGATGACACCGCTGACATCCGATTTTGCGTCCGTTCCGTTTTTTAAACGGAACAAAAATAGGGTTCTGTTCCGTTCCAAAAAACGGAACAGAACTGAAAGGACGAAAATTGGATGTCAGCAGATGGTCATCCGCAATCCCATAGACATTCATTATGTCCGTATATTACCCGTAAACGGATGGGGTGATTTACAGACATACGGAACGTCCATGTGAAAGAGGCCTAAGGTGAAATGGTTTGATACAGTAATGTAATCCTAACAGATTACAATGTATCATCTCATGTTTTGTGTACTTTTTTTTTACATTTTCCGCCTGATTCTGCCCCCCTGTGTCGCGGCGCTCGCAGGGAAGGGAACCCGGAAGACAGATGCCGTTGTTCTATCAAAATACCGCTACCGCTACCTATCAGTTTCTGCAACCGAAAGTGACGTTCGGAAATATAAACTTATTGTGCATGCGCCATGCGTTCAAACATGGCCGCTATGCATTCCAACAGGTTTCCTTATGTGAGTAAAACGAAGCAGCTGCGGACATCTTTTTACACCCATGCAAGTCTTGAATTTTAGATTTATTTTACCAGTAAACTGACCTTACAGTATAGACTGAATAACAGTATTACATTTCTATTATTATTATAATATTGGGGGATCGTAGAAACAAGGTAAGTTTCACTACAGGGTAACCCCGAGTGTGGCTCTGGGTTACCGCTTTTGGTACTGAAAATTAACCCTCAAGCCACACTCAGGATTACCAGCAGAGAGGGTAAATCACAACTTAAAAAAAAAAAAAGGGTAAATCACAACGCACTACACCTCTTACTGGATCACACTGTCAACTTTCCAAAAAGGGGTCATTTTGGGGGGGTATTTGCACTATCCTGGCATTTTAAGGACCCCCTCCTGCTATTTCACTCACCAGACCTCTCCCCCCTTGCAACAGGGGTATCCAACCATTATCAGTACATCAGGATTGATTCATTTTCAAATCTATACAGTATATTATAGATTTTGAACACTATGAAGTTGATTTACTAAAGGCAAATAGACTGTGCACTTTGCAAAGTGCAGTTGTACTCTGCAAGTTAAACCTTAAAGAAAGTTAAGATTTTTTTTTTGAAAATGCAAGTTAAAGAAAATGGGTTTTTGCGCTGCTCTGTGTGCAATATAAAGCGAGTTACAGTTCAATTTATCATAAGCCACATTTTAAAAGTATAGAAAGAAAATATTGTGCCAGATATGAAAAATGATGTGCAAAAATTACAATTATTATTAAAGTGTAAATGCTACATAAAAGTGCCCAAGTGATGTGAACATCTAATTTCACTAGAACTATTAATCAATTTATACATAAACCATAAGCTAATACAGAGTGATCTGTGTCTCTAAAGTGAACAGTCCATAAGTACTATGCAGTATGTCATTAGTTAGTCCAGCACTCCAGCTCTCCTTGCTGGTCCTTGTGGTGATATCAGTAAAAGGAGCGATATATGGTATGAAAATGCATGAAATGTGCTCGTTGTCTCCACTTGTGCCCCCCTCCTGCTATTTTACTCACCAGATGTCTCTCCCCTTGCAACAGGGACATCCAACCTTTACAGCTACACCTGGCTGTATAAAAATGGGGATATTGCTGCGCTAAAATATAAAGATAAAAATATACATGAATAAAAAGTCAACAGACCAAATGAAAGCAGCCAGCACCTGATCTAGAATCAGAAATACCAGATCTAAATAGCAATATAGAATGGGATTGGTGCAGCGCTAACACAATTGAATCCACAGTCCATACAAATGTTCAAATGGATCAAATACAAAAGTGCAGTAAACAAAAGTTCATCAGAGAGTGCTCCAATAAAGAAGGGAAACTGTCCACCACTTCAAACTTGGAAAAAGCCCCGAGTGCAGGAACCGCCACCAAGATAATAAATGGCCTCTTACCAAATTGCAATGACCCCCATTACAAGGATCAAAGACAGCCTGTGTGATCAAATCAGTGCCCAGATCGACATGTATCGATTCCCAGTGTTCCCTCAGCAGCTCCGACCGGAACAAGTGAACATAAGGAAAAGAGGGACAACTCCAATAGTGAAGTACGTTCACAGGTTTATTCAGTAAAAGCAGAGTGGCAACTCACGTTTGCATGAAGAAATCACAGCATGTCTCGGAGCTATACTCTCTGAACCTTTGTTTCCAACCAATAAAATGGCCGCCGTGTCTCCTTGCTGGCCTCAGCACGACGAACCGCAGGCTCCTCCTCCGACCGGTTTCATCAACACGTGACTTCGTCAGGGGTCACGTGTTTCTTCATGCAAACGTGAGTTGCCACTCTGCTTTTACTGAATAAACCTGTGAACGTACTTCACTATTGGAGTTGTCCCTCTTTTCCTTATGTTCACTTGTTCCGGTCGGAGCTGCTGAGGGAACACTGGGAATCGATACATGTCGATCTGGGCACTGATTTGATCACACAGGCTGTCTTTGATCCTTGTAATGGGGGTCATTGCAATTTGGTAAGAGGCCATTTATTATCTTGGTGGCGGTTCCTGCACTCGGGGCTTTTTCCAAGTTTGAAGTGGTGGACAGTTTCCCTTCTTTATTGGAGCACTCTCTGATGAACTTTTGTTTACTACACCTGGCTGTATGCCTTTGGCAGACTCTCCTTCCAATCCCCAGCAGTGTCAGTGGTACAAAGAAATGGCAAAAATAACCCCACCGTGTAAATCCGTATGAATAGTTTTATTAATAAAACATTTTGGTTAAAATCAATTTGCTCATGTCAAACCACGAAGTCCGAGACGCAATGCGCTCCATGGACCCAAACTGGAAGTTTCGCAATGACGCTAGGCTCCGCCCTACGCATTTCATCACACTGACGTCAACGGGACCAGCGCCATCTTGCTCCACTCACCGGTTTATATCACAGAACGTATCCTGGCAACCCCAGGTCACATGATCCATGACCATGGCGCAACGACAGGCATTAGTGGGTGTATAATGTCATTCATCCTATACTCATAGTTTGCCTCTATGTTTATTCTTGGACCCATGTGAATTGTTCATTGTTCAAAATGATAAGGGCTCTACACAAAATTAAAAAAATATATGCATGCAATTAGATTGAAAAATAGAAATTAATAAATTAAATACATTAAAATATACTAATTAAAAATACCTATATCCAAAAAAAACTTCTCCAGATTTATTTAAAAAAAATGATTAAATATTAGAGAACATTATTACAAAAAAATCAAAAGATGACAGAAGACCTATATATATCAAAAAATTATAAAAATTACTCAAAAAATTACTAGGTATATGAAAAATATAAAAACATGAAAAATCTTTGGAAAGCATTGCACGTATTTGAAAATTACCTATGGGACACAGAGAGAGAACAACAAGAAACAGAGGAGGGTAGGGACCACCAAAAACCAATCGTGGGTGGGAACCACCAAGATGGGGACCACAAAGACACCAATGTTGGCAGAGCACATGGCAGAGGAACTGGCAACCACAAAGGGCCCCCAATCCATACCACAGGGAAGTAACATGGGATCAACAGATAGGTGGATGGAAGAATGGACGAGGAGTATCCCCCAGATCACGAGGATGGTAAAGAGAAAACAGACCAGAGGTAAAAGAGGGGGTATCAAGAAAAAGAAGAAGAGAACAGTAGGAGCTACCATTTTCAATCTTAGTGAAGTAGAATTTAGTCAAGACAAATTGGAAGTCTTAGATCTTGGCCTAAAGTATGCTCCAGATAAAGATTTGGATAAATTTGAAGTTTATATAGATTTGCAAAAATGTATGAGGAAGATTAATATTAAGAAATTATTTTCCATGAAAAAATTTGAACCAAGGGCAGCTACACAAACAGTTTATAAACGGACAAACCTAAGAAATAAATCTGTATTTAATAAAAAAAAATACCAGTAATGAAAGCCTGTAAGTTTTTAAGAAAATGGTAGAGGAGAATGTTAAAAAATTAAAAGTCAAAAGATCGAAACAGGAGAAAGTTTATTAAGCAAGATAGACACCTTTAAAAAATTGAACATTAACCCGAAGAAGACATACAAAAATAAATTGAAAGCCTACATCAACAAAGGAAAATAAATTGGCATATTGAGTAAAAAAGAAGCCAAATACTTAAAGCTGGAAGCAGCGAAAATACCAGTTATATATTAGGTTCCAAAGGTTCATTAAAAACCAAGAAAACTCTCAGGGAGACCTATCATAAGTGGAATTAACTCCCTATTAGCCAGACTGGGAGAATATCTGGACCAGTATCTACAACCTGTGGTACCAGAAGGAAAATCATACCTGAGAGACAGTAAACAACTCATATCAAAACTAAATAACATAAATGTGAAGCATGGAGAACTATTATTTACCATTGATGTAAACTCGTTATATACCAACATTGTACAGCAGGACAGTCTAAAAGGAGCAGAGTGGGCATTACATAAGTTTGGGAAGATGAGACAGGAACAAATAGATTATATTATTGAAGGCCTAGAAATGGCCATGAACAGCAATTTATTTCTTGCACAAAGGGGAACACTATGTGCAAACAAAAGGAGTAGCTATGGGGGCAATATATGCCCCAAGCGTAGCAAATCTATTTATGAGTAAGTGGGAGGAAGACCAGATCTACAATGTAATAAGACCAAACCTCAAATCTTATTCAATATTTTTTTATATCAATGACATTATATTGATTTGGGAGGGCTCAGAAAATTCACTGAAATAATTATTTAAAGAAATCAACCACAAACGGTACGGAATCTCATTCTCGGGAACTTGGAACAATGAAAGTATCGACTATCTGGATCTGCAGATTTAAAGGGATGAGGGGAAATTAGGTACAAGGACTTTTTTCAAGCAAACCGATAGAAATGGATACCTACTTACCTAAAGCGGTCATCATCCTAAATGGACGGGGAATGTGCCCAAAGGGCAGTTCATGAGGATCCGGAGGAATTGCAGTGATAATAAAGATTACGAGGAGCAAACAGAAATTCGAATACGAAGGTTTGAAGAAAAAGGATATAGAAGAAAGGAATTAGAAGCACTGAAGATGAAAGTCTACAAAATGAACAAAGAGACACTCGAAAACAAACAGAAGAAAACTGTAAACAATATGGAGTGGGCCTTTCTCGGGCTTTAATAGGCAGTATAAAGATGTGAAAAATATAGTGAAGAAACACTGGCCTATTCTCAAATCTGACAAAACACTGAAGAAAATACTCCCACAACTTCCCAAATTTATTTACAGAAAAGTCCCCACGCTCAGGACGAAACTGGTACATAATGCACTTGACCCACCAAAACATGTTAGGCTGTTTCCCAACTTAAAAGGTTTCTTTAGGTGCCAAAAGTGCCTACCATACAAAGTTAGCAAAAAACAACCAAAGAAAATAAACTCATTTTAAGCTTTGGCCACAGGCAGACAGCATAAAATAAAAGAGATGATTACATGTACAAGCATGCATGTCACATATGTAAAAGAATGCCCATGTCGGCTACAATATGTGGGGAGGACCAGGAGAATTAATGAACATATCAATAACATAAAGAAGGGCATCACAAAACATAGCCTATCTAGACATTAGGAGGCACATGAGAGGGACACATAAGTGATGACCTTTTTTGGTATTGATATGGTAAAGGAACACTGGAGAGGGGACAATAAGAAGATTGAGGTCTCACAAAATAAAACAAAATGGATTTTTCAGTTAAATTCTTTCCAGCCAGAGGGCCTTAATAGTGACTTAGACCTTAATTGTTTAATTTCTAACGAATGATCATGGACCAATTTTCCCAAGTCTTCATTACCCATTCACTACGAAGATATACAGATTCTTCATACTCCTTTTTTTTGTATTTTACTAATATTATTATTATTATACAGGATTTATATAGCGCCAACAGTTTGCGCAGCGCTTTGAAATGTTAATACATATATATTATTTTTTTCCTGTTATTAATTTTTTCCTGACATCAATTCTTTCCTGTTATCAATTCTCTATTCCCATAGGCACATGCATTGGACATATAATATACAATCTCATAGGTATAGGCATAGAATATATAACATCACAATATAGACTCTACCAGTGGCAGCCCTTTAATTCATTTTCAAATACGTAAAATGGTTTCCATAGATTTTTCATGTTTTTATGTTTTTCATATAGGCCCCTTTACTTAGTAATTATTTGAGTAATTTTTATAATTTTTTGATATATAGGTCTTCTGTCATCTTTTGATTTTTTGTAATAATGTTTTGTAATATTTAATCATTTTTGTAAAATTAATTCTAGAGAAGTTTTTTGTTTATAGGTATTTTAATTAGTATATTATAATGTATTTATTTTATTAATTTTTATTTTTAAATTTAATTGCACGTATATATATTTTTAATTTTATGTAGAGCCCTTATCATGTTGAACGATCAGGTGGTAACATAATGACCCTAGCTCATCACAAAAACATTGTGATCTTATCCACTGGGTGGATTAACATGGGTCTAAGAATAGAGGCAAACTCTGAGTATAGGATGAATGACATTATACATCCGCTGATGCCTGCTGTTGCGCAGTGGGCTGCTGTCGGCTGTATTTGGATTGGATGTGGGGTTGCCTGGAGATATTGGACATACTCCCAGGCCATTAATTATTTAAAATAGCCACGGATTATGTGATCTAGGGTTGCTAGGATACCTTCCCTGATATAAACCAGTAAGTGGAGCAAGATGGCACGGGTCCCGTTGAAGTCAGTGTGACGAAACGCATAGGGCGTAGCCTAGCGTCATTGTGACACTTTGGGTTTGGGTCCGTGGAGTGCATTGCATTGTTATTAATAAAACTATTGAAACGGATTTACACTATGGGGTCTATTTTTGCCATTTCTATGTACCAATGACACTGCTGGGGATTGGAAGGAGAGTCCGCCACAGGCATACAGCCAGGTGTAGCTGTAAAGGTTGGATACCCCTGTTGCAAAGGGAGAGACATCTGGTGAGTGAAATAGCAGGAGGGGGCACAAGTGAAGACACCGGGCACACTGCATGCTGTTGCACAACCCCCTGGTTGTAACACCATCAAGTATCGCTCCTTTTTACTGATATCACCACAAGGACCAGCAAGGAAAGCTGGAGTGCTGGACTAACTAATGACATACTGCATAATACTTATGGACTGTTCACTTTAGACACAGATCACTCTGTATTAGCTTACGTTTTATGTATAAATTGATTAATAGTTCTAGTGAAATTAGATGTTCACATCACTTGGGCACTTTTATTTAGCACTTGCACTTTATTAATAATTGTAAATTTTGCACATAATTTTTCATATGGTGCACAATATTTTCTATATATACTTTTGACTTATATTCTATTTGATATTTGGCTTATGATATTTGAACAGATATTAGCTTTATATTGCACACAGAACAGCGCCAAAACCAATTTTCTACATAGGTTTTACAACAGGCACTACTTGGGTAACAGTCTAAATGGGGGCAGCAGCTCTATGCACATTTTGCACTTTATCACATATTGTTGATTATCCATAGCGTGGATTACACACATTTATGCACTCTGCAAGTGCAATTGCTACAGAGCTTAAAGAGGTTGTAAACCCCAGAGTACTGTTTGTACCTATAGGTAGTGATGTCGCGAACCTAAATTTCGCCGTTCGCGAACGGCGAACGCGAACATCTGCAAATGTTCGCGAACCGGCGAACCGGGCGAACCGCCATAGACTTCAATAGGCAGGCGAATTTTAAAACACACAGGGACTCGTTCTGGCCACAATAGTGATGGAAAAGTTGTTTCAAGGGGACTAACACCTGGACTGTGGCATGCCGGAGGGGGATCCATGGCAAAACTCCCATGGAAAATTACGTAGTTGACGCAGAGTCGGGTTTTGATCCATAAAGGGCAGAAATCACCTAACATTCCTAAATTGTTTGGAATAACGTGCTTTAAAACATCCAGTGTGTGAATACGATCAGGTATGATGTTGTATCGGTCAAGTAGTGTAAGGGTTACGCCTGCTTCACAGTGACAGACCAAACTCTGACAGACCAAACTCCCCGTTTAACAGTCAGTCAGTCAGTCCATTTGCACAACCGCAAACTCCCCATTTGCACAAGGTTGGATACCAAGCTAGCCATGTCCCGTTCCTTGTCCTCACTGACATCATTGAAGGTCTCTTCCTCCACCCAGCCACGTACAACACCAAGGGTTCCCGAAAGGTGACAACAAGCCCCCTGGGACGCCTGCTGTGGCTGGTATTCCACCTCCTCAAAGCCACCTTCCTCCTCTGACTTCTCTTCTTCAGATTTCTCTCTCTGCGTTGCCACAGGTCCAGCAATTGACAACGACAAGGCTGCTTCTGGTGGTGATGGGGACCACAACTCTTCCTCTTCATGCTCATCTACAGCCTGATCCAGTACTCTTCGCAGGGCACGCTCCAGAAAAAACGCATATGGGATGAGGTCGATGATGTTGCCTTGGGTTCGACTGACCACCAGGTTTGTCACCTCCGCAAAAGGACACATGAGCCTACAGCCATTGTTCTTGAGCATTCAGTAACGCGGCCAAAAAATACCCAGCTCCGCAGAAAGAATGAAAGAAAATTAATGTTTTTTCTATGAAAAATCATCCCGCGGATCGCTTTTGGTCTGTTCACAATGAAGCAACGACCTTATCATCTGGGGTGTGCCAACACACTCCTAGAGGTGATCGCTTCATTGTGATACGCAAGCCCCTTCACCACGACAAGGTAACGATCACAAAGGGGAATTGACACATGTATGTGCCTTTTTTTTTGTTTTTTTGCAGCCACAGTGTAGCAGCAGAGGCCAGAAAAATTAGGCATGTACACATGCATGAAAAAGCAGGTATTGTGGCAGCCGCTGCTTTAGCAAAAATTGAGGTTTTTAAGGCAGAAAGTGCACTAAAACATTGCGGCTTGAACCGTAGTTGGTGGCGGAGACGTCACGTAAGTCATCCGGCATGCAGAGAATGATTAAATACAGCAGCGTGTGGACCATTTTTAGCCCAAGGCATCTCAGTCATCACCAGGCCTTTTTTAGTCGAATGCATCCCCCACTGTCAGTCCCTTCGGGATCCATGCCTCATTCATCTTAATAAACGTGAGGTAATCAAGACTTTTTTGACCTAGGCGACTTCTCTTCTCAGTGACAATACCTCCTGCTGCGCTGAAGGTCCTTTCTGACAGCACACTTGAAGCGGGGCAGGCCAGAAGTTCAATGGCAAATTGGGATAGCTCAGGCCACAGGTCAAGCCTGCACACCCAGTAGTCAAGGGGTTCATCGCTCCTCAGAGTGTCGATATCTGCAGTTAAGGCAGGGTAGTCTGCTACCTGTCGGTCGAGTCGTTCTCTGAGGGTGGACCCCGAAGGGCTGTGGCGATGCGTAGGACTAAAAAAGCTCCGCATGTCCTCCATCAACAAGACGTCTGTAAAGCGTCCTGTCCTTGCGGGCGTGGTTGTGGTGGTAGGAGGAGGATTACTTTCACCTCTTCCCCTGTTGGATTCCCATTGTGCTGTGACATCACCCTTATATGCTGTGTAAAGCATACTTTTCAACTTATTTTGTAGCTGCTGCATCCTTTGCGCCTGCCGGTAATTAGGTAACATATCAGAGACTTTCTGCTTATACCGGGGGTCTAGTAGCGTGGCCACCCAGTACAGGTCGTTCTCCTTCAGCCTTTTTATACGAGGGTCCCTCAACAGGCATGTCAGCATGAAAGACCCCATTTGCACAAGGTTGGATGCCGAGCTACTCATGTCCAATTCCTCGTCCTCACTGATGTCATTGAAGGTGTGTTCTTCCCCCCAGCCACGTACAACACCACGGGTACCAGATAGGTGACAACGAGCACCCTGGGATGCCTGCTGTGGTTGGTGTTCCTCCTCCTCAAAGCCACATTCCTCCTCTGACTCCTCTTCCTCAGACTCCTCTTCCAGTGTTGCCGCAGGTCCAGCAAGCGATGGTAAGGCTGTTTCTGGTGGTGATGGTGACCACAACTCTTCCTCTTCCTCTTCACGCTCATCTACGGCCTGATCCAGCACTCTTCGCAGGGCACCCCCCAGGAAGAAAACATATGGGATGATGTCGCTGATGGTGCCTTCGGTGCGACTGACTAGGTTTGTCACCTCCTCAAAAGGACGCATGAGCCTACAGGCATTGCGCATGAGCGTCCAGTAACGTGGCAAAAAAATACCCAGTGCCGCAGAGGCTGTCCTAGCACCCCGGTCATACAAATACTCGTTGACCGCTTTTTCTTGTTGGAGCAGGCGGTCGAACATTAGCAATGTTGAATTCCAACGTGTCGGGCTGTCGCAAATCAAGCGCCTCACTGGCATGTTGTTTCACCGCTGAATATCTGCAAAGTGCGCCATGGCAGTGTAGGAACGCCTGAAATGGCCACACACCTTCCTGGCCTGCTTGAGGACGTCCTGTAAGCCTGGGTACTTCTGCACAAAGCGTTGTACAATCAGATTCAACACTTGTGCCATGCACGGCACATGTGTCAACTTGCCCAAATTCAACTTTGCCGATCTCCAGTTGGTGCGGGGTCAGCCACTGATCCACCTGTGCGTTCAGGGCGGACAGTAGTGCTGGTCCGGTGTGACTCTCTGCTTTCAGGCAAGTCAACCCCAAGACAGGGTGACACTGTCGTATCCGGCATGTGGAATAGCCCCTGGGGAGCTGGGGGGGTGCAGTTGGTGTGGAGCAAGACGCAACAGCAGAAGAGGACTCAGCCGAGGAGGTTAGCAAAGAGGATGGAGTAGGAGGAGTAGAGGAGGTGGCAGCAGGCCTGCCTGCAAGTCGTGGCGGTGTCACCAACTCCTCTGCAGCAGAGCCACGCATTCCATGCTTGGCAGCCGCCAGCAGATTTACCCAATGCACAGTGTAAGTGATATACCTGCCCTGACCGTGCTTTGCAGACCAGCTATCAGTGGTCAGATGGACCCTTGCCCCAACACTGTGTGCCAGACGTGACATGATTTCATTTTCCACAATAGAGTACAGGTTGGGTATTGCCTTTTGTGAAAAATAATTTCAGCCGCGTACCTTCCACTGCGGTGTCCCAATAGCGACAAATTTTTTGAAGGCCTCAGACTCCACCAGCTTGTATGGTAAAAGCTGGCGGGCTAAGAGTTCCGACAAGCCAGCTGTCAGACGCCGGGCAAGGGGGTGACTCTGTGAGATTGGCTTCTTACGCTCAAACATTTCCTTGACAGACACCTGACTGTGGGCAGATGAGCAGGAACTGCTGAAGGTGAGAGGCGGAGGGGCGGGTTGTTGATAGGGGGCATGGAGGACAGCAGTGGTTGACGTGGCTGAAGATGCTGGACCAGGAGGAGGATGGTGGCTTTCAGTTTGTGTGCTGCTTTTACTCATGTGTTGATCCCATAGGCGTTTGTGATGTGAGATCATGTGCCTTCGCAAAGCAGTTGTACCTAGGTGGGTGTTGGACTTCCCACGACTCAGTTTCTTTTGGCACAGGTTACAAATGGCATCGCTGATATCAGAGGCAGACACACAAAAAAAATGCCACACTGCTGAGCTTTGCAAGGACGGCATTCTGGGGGTGGCAACAGCTTGGGTTGATTGGCGTGAAGTCTGGCTGACCCCGGGTGCCGAATCTACATGCTGTCTGACTGCGCCACTAGCTCCTTGCGATGACCTCCTCCCCCTGCTTCCAACTCGTCTCCTCCTCCTCCTCTGTGTCTCCCCATCTGAACTTTCCCCCTCTTCTTCTGCTCTTCGAGCAGGCACCCAGGTGACATCCACAGACACATCGCCATCATCAGCCGCTTCACTTGACAACTCAGCAAAGGCAGCAGCAGCAGGTACAACATCATCATCATCATCATCACAATGTACGTCCATGTGTATAATGCTGCCTGACTGAGACATATCCCCGTTATCTACATCCTCTGGCACTAATAGTTGCGCATCACTTATTTCTTCCAACTGATGTGAAAATAACTCCTCTGACGGATCAAGTGAAGCGGCTGTGGTGCTAGTGTTGGTGGTGGTGCCGGCGGGCTGGCGAGTGGTAAATTGAGAGGTGCCCGAAGCTGAGCTGGAGGAGGATGGTGCATTAAGGTTCCGAGCGGAAGCTGTAGACGATTGGGTGTCCTGTGTAAGCCAGTCAACTATGTCCTCAGAATTTTTTGAGTTCAGGGTCTGTGGTGGCCTCTGAACACTGGGCATTATTCTAGGGCCTAAGGAAATCACAGCACCACGACCACGACGGCCCTTGCAGGGTGGCCTGCCTCTGCCTGTCATTTTTTTTTTTTAATGTGTTGTACTATGAGTGCAAGGTGCTGTGCCACCCTATAGGAGTGTTGGGCAGTGGGTACAGTACACTCTGTGGACCTGACAGTCACTGGCAGCCCAGGCAACTGCAATTATAAAAAAATATATATATTTTTAATTTGCAAGCTGCTGTGCGACCATATATATCAGTGGTGGGTGGGCAGTGGCACAGTACACTCTCTGTGGACCTGACAGTCACTGGCACCTAGGCAACTGCAATTATAAAAAAAAAATATATTTTTCTACTTTGCAAGCTGCTGTGCCACCGTATATATCAGTGGTGGGTGGGCAGTGGCACAGTACACTCTCTGTGGACCTGACAGTCACTGGCAGCCCAGACAACTGCAATTATAAAAAAAAATATATATTTTTAATTTGCAAGCTGCTGTGCCACCGTATATATCAGTGGTGGGTGGGCACGCAGTGGCACTGCAGTGGGCACAGTACACTCTGTGGACCTGACAGTCACTGGCACCCAGGCAACTGCAATTATAAAAAAATATATATATATTTTTACTTTGCAAGCTGCTCTGCCACCGTATATATATATCAGTGGTGGGTGGGCACGCAGTGGCACTACAGTGGGCACAGTACACTCTGTGGACCTGACAGTCACTGGCAGCCCAGGCAACTGCAATAATAAAAAATATATATATATTTTTTTTAATTTGCAACAAGATGCTGTGCCACCGTATATATATCAGTGGTGGGCAGTGCACTGCAGTGGGTACAGTACACTCTGAGGACCTGACACTGCAATTATGACAGAGGAAAAAAAAATATATTTTTTAAAATGCACGGTACTGTGCCTGTGCCACCCGAAATGAGTGTGGTGTGCACACAGTACAGTCTGTGGTGGGTCTGTGGCCTCTCACACACAGCGGGCAGGCAACTGCAGTGTACAATAGATATATATATATATATATATATATATATATATTTATAAAGAAAAAACTCAATTACCAGCCCTTAAAAAGGCTTTTGGGGACACTAGATATATATATATATATATATATATATATATATATATATATATAAATAAAAAAAATCCTCAATTACCATCCCTTAAAAGGGCTTTTGGGGACACTAGATATATATATATATATATATATATATATATATATATATAAAAAATTACACAAATACCAGCCCTTACAAGGGCTTTTTGGGGTGCTGTCAGGAATAGGATTCTGTCCTTACAGCAGTAGTGGACCAAGAACACTGACTAGCAAGACCAGGAACACTGACAACTGTCCCTAGCTATTAACAGCAGCAGCAGCAGCAGCTCTCCCTGCTCTCACTAACACACACTGCTTCAGAATGATCTAAGATGGATGCTGCCCTTGCTTATTTATAGGAGGTGGGAGGGTGTGGGAGGGAGGTATGCTGATTAGCTGGAAATGTGCCTGCTGACTGTGAAGTTCAGGGTCAAAGTTTGCCTCAATGATGTATTATAGGGGGCGGACCGAACATCGCATATATTTTCGCCCGCAGCGGCGAACGCGAACATGCTAAGTTCGCCGGGAACTGTCCGCCGGCGAACAGTTCGGTACACCTCTACCTATAGGTAAGTCTAAAACAAGGCTTACCTATAGGTACTGTAAATATCTCCTAAACTTGCACCGTTTAGGGGATATTTACATTGCATGCAGCCGATGACATCATCTGCGCATGCGCTCTGAATAAACAGCCGCCTGTGCCGTATATTCAGAGCCCTGTGCCGTGACCTGCGGCTCCTGCGCACAAATGCGTGGGTGTGACGTCACCTGGCTTCGGCCAGTAGCACAGCTGGAGTCCGCAGACTTGGAAGTGAAGATAGGTGCGCCTCGAGCGGGGACGATGAGGACTTCTCTTGTAGGTAAGTGTCACACAACGTGCTAGTATGTGTTGCATACTAGCACTTTATGCATTTACTTTGCAGGTAACCAAAAACATTTTTTTTTTCTCCCAGGCTTTACTTCTCTTTATTAACCACTTCCCGCCCACCCTATAGGCGATTGACTGCGGGAAGGTGGTTGTATTATCCTGACCATTAATGTCATATGACAGGGGGAGCACAGAGCGGCGATCGGTGCTGCGGTGTATCACTTTTGGTCTCGGTAAAGAGCCTACGGACGTAGGCTCTTTACCATGTGACCAGCTGTGTCCAATCACAGCTGGTCACATAGTAAATAGCAGTGCCGTTGGCACAAGTAGAGGAGAGCCCATCTGCGGCTCTCCTGATGGGGGGGGGGTCTATGCTGGTAATCAGAGCATTGATTACAAGTGCAGACCCTTGGGGGGGGGGGAATTGCCACTAGAGCCACCAGGGATGCCCACCCATGACCCCAGGGATGCCCACCCATGACCCCAGGGATGCCCACTATGGCCACCAGGGATGGCAATCAGGGCTCAGGGAGCCCGCCAGTGCCCTCCCCATCAGTGCTGCCCATCAGTCCCCTCCCCATCAGTGCTGCCCACCAGTGCCCATCATCGCCATCTATCAGTGCCGCCCACCAGTGCCCATTATTGCCCATCAGTGCCGATCAGTGGCGCCTATCAGTGCCCATCAGTGCCACCTATCAGTGCCCATCAATGCCGGCTATCAGTACCCATCAGTGCCGCCTATCAGTGCCCATCAGTGCTGCCTATCAGTGCCCACCAATGCTGCATATCAGTGCCACATATCAGTGCCCATTAGTTCTGCATATCAGTACCACCTATCAGTGCCACCCAATCAGTGCCACCCCATCATTGCCTCCTCATCAGTGCCTGTCAGTGCGACCTCATCAGTGCTCATCAGTGCAGGAAAAAACTTATTTACAGTATTTACAAAATTTTATAACATAAACAAAAAAACTTTTTTTTTTTTTTTCAAGCTTTTCTGTATTTTTATATTTGTGTAGCAAAAAAGAAAAAACCTTGCGGTGATCAAATACTGCTCTATTTGTGGGGGAAAAAATGACATAAATTTGGTTTAGGTACAGTGTTGCATGATCATGTAATTGTCATTCAAAATGCAACAGCACTAAAAGCTGAAAATTGGCCTGGACAGAAGGGGGAAAAGTGCCCGGTATTGAAGGGGTAAATGAGGTAAAGGTTCACTTTACAAAGAAAAAAAAAAAGCATTTTTGCTTGCACATAATTGGATGATAGAAGTCAGCAGAACTTCTGCTCATTTACTAAGCTCTGGATAACCTGCTTTTGCAGAGTGCAACTGCACTTTACAAAGTGCACAGTCTATTTGTCTTTAGTAAATCAACCACTAGAACTTTCACACAAACCAATTAATTTACACTTGTTGGGATTTTTTGTATCATGTAGCAGAATAACATTTGGACTAAATTGATGAAGCAATTTGATTTTATTTGATATGTTTAATAACAGAAAGTAGAAGATATTGCTTTTTTTTTTTATATATACCAAAAAAGTAAAAACCCAGTGGTGATCAAAAGAAAGCTCTATTTGTGTGAAAAAAAAAAATGTATATATATAAATTTCATTTGCCTACAGTGGTGCATGACGGAGCAATTACCAGATTCAATAGCCCAGTGCTGAATAGCAAAAAATGGTCTGGTGATGAGTAGCCTAAAGCAGGGGCAGGTTACTTGGAAATTCCGTATAATTGTTACTGGAGTCGCTCTTTCATTGAAAACAGCGATAAAGTGTTTCATGTTCAAAGTGGAGTCTGACATGAAAAAGTGCTATGTTTAGATACCAGGGTTACAATGTTTATTTTTGTTACGTTTATATTTGGTGTATGTTTATGAACTGCAGGGAAGAATGACACAAACCGAGTCTTCAGCCACGTCTATAGACAGAGCATTGGTTGTTCTGACTTTCCCGTATTCATAAAAAGTGATACAGATAAACACGTTCAGGTTTAGTGACCGGCAGTGCAAACGTCTAACCGCGGAACAACAAACTACTGAACTGCGCAGAAAATATGCCCCATACAACAGTTACACAAAATAAACACCGACCTAATGAAATCCTTTGACTTCTCTGTGTATGTGCCAACACTGATAGAGAAGCCAGTGACTAGTAATAGAATGATAAATACACATACAAAATCCGAGGTTAAAAATTACATTACCCAGACGGACTGGTGACAAGCTTACAGAGAAAGGACAATGGAAGTAGCAGCTCAATTAATGTTAGGGTATTGCATCATTGGAATAAGGAATGGGCTTCGAGTTCAAGTTGAGGCTACGTTCGACTCGAACATTGGTCGTTCGATCGTTCGTCGAATGACGATCAAATGTGCTTCTTCGCGGGAAATTCAAGTTTCCCATAATGCACTGCACGTGCGTCGCACGTGCAGCACATTATGTGATTGGCCAAAGCATGCACCCTCACCTCATGCTTTGGCCAATCAAATGATCTCTGCCATCAGGCTGCCTTTAGCCAATCATGGCTTAGGGGCCAAGTACACGCCCCACACTACATAAAGGCTGCTCGCGCAGCCACAGCATGTAGTGTCATTGTGCGGCGATCAGACAGGGACAGGCATGTGATTCAGGAAGGGAGAGAGTTGTTTTTTTGGAGTCAGACAGCGCAGAGAGACATTTCTAGCAGTGTAGGGAGGACGAGGTTCCTGTGTGAGGTAGGGATAGATTGATTTCTTTACATCATATCAGACAGTATAGCGCCAGTGAGTGAGTAGCAGTGTAGGGAGGGCCAAGGTTCCTGTGTGAGGTAGGGATGGATTGATTTTTTTTTTACATCAGATACAAGTACTAGTATTGTTCATCTGTCAGTTTCTGCAAAATTATACAATATTTGTAGAACTGTAGGAATAGAGATCACTACAGATATCAGCCACAGAAACCTTTGCTCAGTTGTGGATTTTTCTATAGGGGTCACATACCTGTAGGAATAGAGATCACTAAAGATAGCAGCCACAGTAACCTTTGCTCAGTTGTGAATTTTTCTATAGGGGTCACATACCTGTAGGAATAGAGATTACTACAGATAGCAGCCACAGTAACCTTTGCTCAGTTGTGGATTTTTCTATAGGGGGGTCACATACCTGTAGGAATAGAGATCACTAAAGATAGCAGCCACAGTAACCTTTGCTTAGTTGTGGATTTTTCTATAGGGGTCACATACCTGTAGGAATAGAGATCACTACAGATATCAGCCACAGTAACCTTTGCTCAGTTGTGAATTTTTCTATAGGGGTCACATACCTGTGGGAATAGAGATCACTACAGATATCAGCCACAGTAACCTTTGCTCAGTTGTGTATTTTTCTATAGGGGTCACATACCTGTAGGAATATAGATCACTACAGATATCAGCCACAGTAATCTTTGCTCAGGTGTGGATTTTTCTATAGGGGTCACATACCTGTAGGAATATAGATCACTACAGATATCAGCCACAGTAATCTTTGCTCAGGTGTGGATTTTTCTATAGGGGTCACATACCTGTGGGAATCGAGATCACTACAGATATGTGGAAGGTAGTGTTTTGGCCTTGTTGGACAAAGCAGTCAGCAGGAAGGTGCACATTACTGCTGACTCTTGGTCCAGTAGGCATGGACAGGGACATTACATTTCTTTCACGGTGCACTGGGTAACTCTGCTGGCTGCTGGGAAAAATGCAGGACAGGGTTCGGTCTTGCAGCTTGTTTTGCCACCACGCCTCCAAAAAACAGGTGCTGGTTCTGCCACATGTGGCTACTCTACCACCACCTCCTCCTCCTCCTCCTCTTCCTCCATGTCCTCTTCTGCGCAATTCTCCTCTGCAGCAGCAGTGCTCCCTAAGCGTTCAAGGGAATACGCAAGCAGTCAGGCTAAAAGATGCCATGCTGTGCTTCAGTTGGTCTGTCTAGGGGATAGGAGTCACACCGGTGCAGAGATTCTGTGAGCTCTGCAAGGGCAGGCTCAGAGATGGTTGACGCCAGGACAGCTTGAGCCAGGAATGGTTGTATGCGATAATGGCACCAACCTTCTCTCCGCCCTCCGACAGGGACACTTGACACATGTTCCATGCTTGGCACATGTTCTGAATCTGGTGGTGAAGCGTTTCTTGAGCAGATACCCAGGCTTCCAAGATCTCCTGAGGCAGGCCAGGAAAGTCTGTGGCCATTTCCACCGTTCGTTCAATTCCAGTGCTTGCTTATCTGACATTCAACGGGAATTCAACCTGCCCGCCAACCGCCTCATTTGTGACATGCCCACCAGGTGGAACTCAACGTTGGCAATGCTGCAGCGGCTGCACATGCAGCAGAGGGCCATCAATCAGTACCTGTGTGAGTATGGCACAAGGACAGGGTCAGGGGAGCTTGGCTTTTTTTCGCGATGCCAGTGGCTTTTGATTAAGGATGCATGCATCGTCCTGTCACCATTTGAGGAGGCCACTCAGATGGTGAGCCGGGACGATGCATGCATCAGTGACACTATCCCGCTAGTCTACCTGCTGGAGCACACGCTGAATGGAATCATGAACAGGGCACTTGAGGCAGAACAGAGGCAGGAAGAGGAGGACTTCCTTTCCTCACAAGGTCCCCTTTATGCAGATATCATTCCTGCAGGGCCACAAAACACATAGGAGGAAGAGGAGGAGGAGGATGAGGATTTCGGCAGCATGGATGTAGAGGAAGAGGATAGGATACAGCAGACTTCAAGGGATGGTTTTGATTCCCCAGAAACCCCAGGAGTTGTATGTGGTTGGGGAGAGGTTGCTCCTGCTGACAATGTCATCCTTAGTGACCCAGAGGACTCAGAAGCTCATGCCTCCTCAATCTTATGTTGCATGGGCTCCCTGATTCTGCAACGCCTGCGAAAGGACCCAAGGATTGGTGCTATTAAGGAGAGGGATAATTACTGGTTGGCAACCCTTCTTGATCCATGTTACAAGGGTAAAGTTGCAGAGCTCATCCTGCCTTTGCAGAGGGAGCAGAGGATGAAACATCTTGAGGAGGCCTTGAAAAAAAAATTGTGTACTGCCTTTCCAAACACTGGGAGGTCAACATTCTCTGGACGTGTTTCTGAGGCATCGTTCAGCCAAAGGAGGAGCGGTGGAGAAGGCGGCCGGCTGACCGATGCCTTTAAATAGTTCTTTTGTCCTCAGCAGCACCCAGGGCTGTTAGGTTTAAACAACCATCGCCAGCGTCTCCATCATATGGTGCATGATTATCTAGGTGCAAGAGCAGACTTGGAGACCTTTCCAGCTGCGCATCCACTGGCTTACTGGGTCTTGAGAATGGACCACTGGCCAGAACTTGCTCAATATGCAATGGAGCTACCGGCCCTTGTCCTGCTTCCAGCGTGCTTTCCGAACGGATGTTCAGTGCCACTGGAGGTTTTGTGACGGACAAAAGAGTGCATCTGTCCACGGACTCTGTTGATCAGCTGACTTTATTCAAAATGAACCAGTCCTGGATCAAGAAGAGCTATCAGGCCCCTGATGCTAATGTAACAGATTGAATTTGCTAGTCATCTGCCATCCCTTAAAGACTGCATATGCTGCCTATCCTATTCTTCTACCTTGATTCTGCTAGCTTCAAACAAATGATTTTGGTTTAGGTCACTACCAACCCTCAAGGCCTAGTTTTTCTGCACTTGTATGACAGGTGTATACAATTTAAATGTCGTATGTCATTTTTAACAGCAGGCCCTGTCCCTGTGCCCTGCTAACTGTGAGGGATTACGGTGTTCAGGCACCACCAACACCAAAGGCCCAATTTCTGGCACTTGTGTAGCACATGCGATTTCAAATTTGCATGGAATTCTTACCAGCAGGTCCCATTCCTGCACCCAGCAAGAGTAACTGCGAGGCCTTGGTTATGGTGTTCAGGCACCACCTTCCGCAAAGACCCAGTCTTTGGCACTTGTATAGCACATGCAATTTCAAATTTGCATTGAATTCTTACCAGCAGGTCCCATTCCTGCACCCAGCAAGAGTAACTGCAAGGGCCTTGGTTACGGTGTTCAGGCACCACCTTCTGCAAAGACCCAATTTTTGGCACTTGTATAGTACATGCGATTTCAAATTTGCATGGAATTCTTACCAGCAGGTCCCGTTCCTGCACCCAGCAAGAGTAACTGTGAGGGGTTGGTTGCGGTGTTCAGGCACCAGCAACACCAAAGGCCCAATTTTTTGCACCTGTATGACAAGTACATGCGATTTCATATTTGTATGGATTTTTTAGCAGCAGGACCCGTTCCTGCACCCAGCAAGAGTAACTGCGAGGGGTTACGGTGTTCAGGCACCATCAACAACCAAGGCCCAATTTTTCTGCACCCATATGACAAGTACATGTGATTTGAAATTTGTATGTATATTTGTATATGACATTTTTTGCTTTAGAAATGTCAGTATAGCTGCAGCAGGCAACAAACATCGTAGAGATGCACTAGTTTACAGGCACATTCAGGGGACCCCCCAGGCACGAAATTTGAAGGAATTTTTCATTTTTATAGTTTCACTTTAAGCCTCATTAAAATCAGTAAATCAGTGCTCCTTTAAAAACGATAGTTTTTAAAAACTTTTTTTTCAGGACCCGGACCCCCATACACTTTTTTGGGGCAATAACTTGCATTTAAGCTTTCAAAATGAGGCCATTTGATTTTCGAAGTTTGAGTCCCATAGACTTCAATGGGGTTTGTTTGTTCGAACAAACTTTTCCTCGGTTCGCAGTGTTCTGGTGCGAACCGAACCGGGGGCTGTTCGGCTCCTCACTAATTGGAATATGCCACACCTGTGGGGTGGATGGATTATCTCGGCAAAGGAGAAGTGCTACCAAAATAGATTTAGATAGATTTGTGTACAATATTTGAGAGAAATAGGCCTTTTGTGTACATAGAAAAAGTCTTAGATCTTTGAGTTCAGCTCATGAAAAATGGGGGCAAAAACAAGTGTTACGATTATAATTTTGTTCAGTGTATTGTACTTTCATATCTTGTTTTCTTTTCATATTTTGTTTTCTTTGTTTCTCTGATGCTTTGATATGTTAGTTTTAACTCTTGATATGTCCTTACATCTCTCTTGTACCCGCTACTGGCAGACAGTTTGTACTATTTGCTTTCAAAACCCAATAAAAAATGTATTGAAGTATCTGAGTTTCCGGGGGCCTTTCCTCAGGGCAATTAAAGATCTGTACACAGATCCCTCTGTCTCGATTAAAACCCCCTTTGCACCCTCCTTCACCTTTTACATTTTTTTAGGACAATTCCTGTTGATATACATCAATTTATACATAGGGAGAGCTGCGTTTATAGCTTTTTCCCATGTCCCTATCGAGGGGGGGGGGGGGGGTTTGGCTATTCCGGTGCAGAATAATTTCCCTTTTGGCATAGTAAAAAAGATAGTATAGCATGAGTTTAGTGCATCTAGGCCTTTGGTCATCATCCGGAATCCCCAGAAGGGCCAACCCAGGAGAGAGCGGGAGCGAAAGCTGAAGGCAGTAGTTAATGAGTTCAACCACCTCCGCCCAGTACTGAGTGCTCCAAGGGCAGCTCCAGAACATATGTAGGTATGTGCCCACCCCAGTCCCACACCGGGGACAACAATGTGATCTCTGGGAGTATATTCTGCAAAATCTCTGGGGGGTATGGTATACTCTATGTAAGAACTTGACCTGTATCAATTTGTCTCTAGAGGAGATCAAAAACCGGACACTGACGTCAAGGCAATCCTCCCAGTCTTCATTATCCAGGTCAGGAAGGTCTGCCTTCCATAGGTCCCACAGTCGGTCTATTTTCGGGGAGTCAACCTGCAACAGATCCGCGTAAAGCGCGGACAGAGGTTTAGGAAGCGTCTCCTGAGCCAACAGTTCCTCAACTGTGTCCATGCGTAAGGTCAGCGGGCTCGGAAACTGAGCACGGGCCGCGTGCCGCAGCTGCAAATAACTAAAGTGCATCCACCCTGGCAATCTGTATTTATTTCTAAGCTCCTGAAAGGGCAACAGTCTGTCGGGGGGGGGGGGGGGGATATCCTTCAGAATCTTCACGCCGTATCGGGCTTACACCTGGGGTCCGGTAACGTGTGTAGGTGGCGGAGGCTGGGATTGCCCCAGAGCGGGCAGTACGGGGATCTTACAAACAGTTTCCTGAATCTCCGCCCAACCCTCTACCATACCCGAAGCATGGTCCTAGTGGGAAGTGGCAGGCCGGGGCACGACCGAGGACCCCTGTACACCAAGTTAGCCAGCTCCTGAAGAGAGCCCAGGATGGCCGCCTCAACACACACAACAGCATTGGTGCGGGAGGACATAAGCCACCACACTATAACGAGAACAGCTACCCAATAGTAAGTACGGTAATCGGGCAACGCCAGCCCACCACATCCCACAGGCAATGTCAGAGTAGACCTAGCTAGTCTAGGGAGAGCCCCAGCCCAAATGAAAGACCCAGTATGCCGATCCAGGTCCCTGAAGAAAGATGCAGGCACCCAGATAGGACAATTGCGAAACACATAGAGGAACTTAGGGAGAAACGACATTTTAAGTAGATTAATCCTACCTAGCAAATTATGGGGGAGAGTAGCCCAGGCAAGGTATTTCAGCTTAAGGTGGGATATAACAGGCAATAAGTTGAGATCCATATAACTAAACAAATCCCTCCGGACCGGTATGCCTAGATAACAAAACTGATCAACCCAGAGCAAGGGGGTGACTGCCGCAGACGTCCGTGCCAAGGGGTCTAGGGGAAACCGAGTAGACTTGGCCCAAATAGTGCGTATCCCGGAGAACCTTCCAAAAGCATCAAACAGGTCAAGTGCCGCTCTAAGAGACTCATCCGCGTCCTGAAGGTACAGAAGGGTGTCATCGGTGTATAAAGATATCTTCTCCACTAGGGGGCCCAGCCGCAAACCCCCCACCCTGTCAGCTCCTCAGATCAATATGGCCAACGGTTCAAGGGCCAAAGCAAAAAGACCAGGGGACAGCGGGCAACCCTGGCGGGTCCCTCGGTGGAGTGGGAACAGAGGCGATAAACAACCGTTAGTCCTATTAGGAGCCATAGGAGCTTGGTACAACATCTTCAACCATTGAAGGAAATTAGGACCAAATCCTTGCAGTGTGGCCCACAAAAACTCCCACTCCACCGAGTCAAAAGCCTTTTCGGCATCAAGGGAGGCGATGACCCTGTGACCACTGTTCTTGTGAGCAACGGAAAGGTTAAGATAGAGGTGGGGGGGGTTGATGTCAGTCCCCTTCCCAGGCATAAACCCCATCTGGTCCACGTGGATAACATCCTCTAGGACCAAAGAGAGCCTATTAGCTAGGATTTTGGCCAAAATCTTGGCATCAACATTAATAAGAGATATAGGCCTATAGGACGAACAATCCTGGGGGTCCTTGCCTGGTTTGGGAACCAACACCACCACCGCCTCCGACATGGAATCAGGGAGGGCGCCCTGAGCGAAAAAGTGAACAAACAATAATTCTAGTCTAGGGGCAAGTACGTCCTGATAGGTCGAATAAAATTCAGTTGAAAGTCCGTCCATCCCGGGGGTCTTACCCACCTGGAGCTGGGACATAGCAGTCTTAATCTCCTCCAGGGTGATGTCCCTCTCCAGACCGAGACGGGCCTCATCATCCAAGGAGAGGGAACTCAATCCCATCCAAGTAAGAGTCCAGGTCAGAGACGGAGTAATCCACCCTCAACGTGTACAGCTGACGGTAGTATTAAAGGAACCGGTCGTTAATACTGTCCGGTGACCTCAACACGACCCCTGAGTGGTCCTTAATACCACTGATGTGAATAGTCGCAAATTGCCACTTAGCTAGCCTTGCTAGCAGGCGGGTGTTTTTATTACCAAACTCAAAGACCCTCTGGGCTGTGGTCAACGTAGATTTCTGTGTCATATCTATCCTATAGAGAGAGCTCCCTTAGGGCACACTGCCAGGCTCCCTACCCGTCCTGATCCGGGCGTGCAACAGAGGCGGCCTCTTTTTGCCGAGCTGCCTCCTCCAGCCCATCCAGAGATCGTGCAGAATCCCTACGAGCAGCAGCTATGTGGGAAATATACCCCCCCCCCTAGTCCACGCCCTAAAGGCATCCCACACCACCGGGGGTGAACCTGAATCCTCATTGACCAGCCAAAACTGACAAAGACTTTCTTGAACCGCCTCCTGGATGACATTGTCCTCTATCCAATACCTGGACAACATCCACAGCCTCCCCCGCCGGTGACCCAGGGACAGGGTCACCAGCAGCAGAGCTTGATCCGAAATACCTCTGGGAAGGATAGTGACCTCGTCCACCCTCCGGAGCATGGTTGATGAGGCATAGGCAATATCGATCCAGGAAAGCGTCCGGAAGGTGGAGGAGTGGCTTGTGAACTCCTGGAGGGTTGGGTGATAGTGGTGCCACACATCTGTGAGACAAAATGTGTCAGTAAAATGTGACAGGCCAGGGACCCATCGCGAGGCAGAGTGGAGTCTATCCATATCGGAGGAAGGAGTCATAATAAAATCCCCCAGTAGTAAGACATTTTCAGCATCAAACCCCAACACTATTTGCCTAACATCAGAGAGCAGAGAGGGGTCAGCCGGAGGCGGTAAGTATATACCCACTAGAACACAGCGAAGACTAGCAATATTTGTATGTATAACAACTAACCGGCCGCCCGGGTCAGTTTTAAGATTTAGCAACTGAAACAGAAGACCCCTATGCACCAAAACACTGACCCCCCCCCCCGAGTAGCTGGAGTACGTGGCATGGTAGTGAGGGCCCACCCAAGCCCTCCTGAGGCCCAGAATCCGTGACCTCAGGAGGTGTGTCTCTTGAAGTATGCAAATATGAGGAGTATATTTTCTTAAGTAGATGAAGACCAAAGATAGCTCCGCCCCCTGTACGCGTTACGTCTGCGCTCAAAGCTATCGACTTCTTCAGCAAGGGGTGGAATCCGGCATACATCTGCCAGTATATAAGAGTCTGCTTGACCAATCGGCTATCTCAAATGAAGTTCCCCGCCCCTCTCAACAAACAGGAAGAGGAAACTGGAGGGCAAACACTCATAGTCCACCTAAAAATACCACCGTTTCCGGCAGATGAAACCAATTGTTCCTGGTGGGGACAAGTAATGCAGAGCCCGCTGTCAAACATCACATCCTCCAGTGGGAGAAGGATATTGTATTGAAGGATCGCCCAAGAGAACTCCTATGTTATAGGAGGTTCATTGATGACTTATTGATTATTTGGAGAGGGGACATGCATTCATTCGATCGTTTCAGAGACAAAATTAACATCAATGATAGAGGGATCGAACTTACATGGACAGTAAGTACTGAGAGTGTACAGTTCCTTGATTTGGAAATTTACAAACATCAGGGCCAATTGGGCACCAAGAACGTCTTAAAGCCTACTGACAGAAATTCCTACCTACCCATTGATAGCTGTCACCATAGGAATTGGTTACTGAATATTCCGAAGGGACAGCTTATCAGGATACGGAGGAATTGTTCTAGCCAGCTTGACTATTTTTCACAAACCGGTGTCCTGATTAACCGATTTAGGGACAAAGGATATGACATGAATAGGGTCCTAAAGGATCATCGAGAAGTAGGCTCCATGGATAGGGCCAAACTCCTAGAGGAAACCACTCACCCAAGATCAACTAATTTGGAGTTCAGAGTGTTGTTGGACTATAATGTCCAGCACAAACAGGTTGAACGAATCATCAAGAAACATTGGGGGACCCTGAAACATGATAAGGTTCTTGGACCCCATCTTCCTGAAGTGCCTGGCTTTATTTATAGGAAAGCACCGATCCTTAAAGATCGTTTTGCCCCTGGAGTAATTGATCCGCCAGTACAAAAGAAATCTACCTTATTCAATTTTTTATCAGGATTTCATGCATGTGGGAGATGTAGGGCTTGCCGTCATTCTAGATTTAACATCAATAAAAGGAAAACCTTCACAGCCAAGAGTACAGGTACCATTAAGGATCTTATCACTTGTACCACGACGGGTGTAGTGTACATGCTGGAGTGCGGATGCGGGCTTCAGTATGTAGGTCGTACATCCAGATGTCTCTATGTGAGAGTGGCTGAATATATTAAAAACATCAAGAAAGGAGACACATCTCACAGTGTTTCCAAGCATTTTAGGGAGGTTCATGACAAAAACCCTGCATCTTTGCAATTTTGGGGGATGGAATTGGTTCATAAACACTGGAGAGGTGGCAATTTCAACCGCCAATTGAGCAAAAGGGAATCCTTTTGGATTTTTGAGACTAAGGTTCTGGCACCTAGGGGGTTAAACGTAGATTTCGACCTTAACTGCTTTATTAGTGACAAATAATTTTTTGACTGGATTAATATTACCTGATGTTGAAATTTCACATATTTTAATATATTTATATATATATTATATACATATATATATTTTTTTTTTTTATTGTAATATTTTATATTTTTATTGATTTGCATATTGTAGATTTTAGAATTCTGGGGTATTATTTAATTAATTTTTAGGTCGTTTTTATTTGTATGGGATTTTAAGTGGTTTATGTACTGCCCCCTTGTGGATGTTAATATGCTGTAATTGTTTTGTGCATGGGAGGATGTGATGTTTGACAGCGGGCTCTGAATTACTTGTCCCCACCAGGAACAATTGGTTCCATCTGCCGGAAACTGCGGTATTTTTAGGTGGACTATGAGTGTTTGCCCTCCAGTTTCCTCTTCTTGTTTGTTGAGGGGGGCGGGCACTTCATTTGAGATAGCCGATTGGTCAAGCAGGTTCTTATATACTGGCAGATGTACGCCGGATTCCACCCCTTGCTGAAGAAGTCGATAGCTTTGAGCGCAGACGTAACGCGTACAGGGGGGCGGAGCCGTGCTGCGGACGTCACACCCTTCCATGGAAACATTGCTGTATCGCACTTGTATACTACAGCATTTTGTGAGTACCCTGATTTTCAATTAAACTTCTGCCTGATCAAGTTATACAGAGAGCACTAGATTTCTTTGCTTTGAGCTAGGATCAAGTATGTAGAAATCATGTAATCCATGATGGCACGTCTGGCTGATAGGGTGGAGCGCCATCTTGCAGTTTGGGAACCTTGGCACCTCAGGGAAGATCCCCCGAAGCTCAACGATAGGAAAAGAATATAGGGAGAGCTGGGAGGGGAGACGAGGACACACGTCCAAGAGTGACGGGCCGTATCTCTTCTTCTCTTCTTCTATTATTCCTATTCTCTTTCCCTCTGATGTCTTTACTTGCCTACTTTTTTTTTTTTTCTGTTGTTGTGTGAATCCAACGGATACTTAATTTACCTTTTTGGGTTTGAAGCTACCCTCTGCATTATTGTATCACAACTAGATTGTTTCTCATGTAATATACTTACATTTACTGATATATGAACCTTGTTGCAGTTCTGTCGGCTCTAATTACCTGAAAGTATTTCTAGAACATTTAAATGACTGATCATTGTTGGAGTCTTGGAATCTTTCCCTGTATGTTATTTATTTATTTTTTGTTTTCCTCTCTCTGTTTTTGAAAGGTGGAATATAAGTCCCCATTCACACTAGCGCGACTTGTCAGGCGACATGGTCGCCTGACAAGTTGCGGTGGGTCGCCCGCCATTGATGAGCACAGGACCCGTTCTAGTAGGAGCGACACAAGTCGCTCCGACTTAGAAAAAGGGTCCTGTACTATTTTGGGGCGACCTGGAGGCGACCTGCATTGACTTCAATGATATGAAGTCCGTGCATGTCGCGCCGAGGTCGCCCCAGCAAGTAGCGTTGCCCCTGTCTGAACGGGGTCTAAGACCTTAATAAAAATTGTCAATTATAAAAAAAAATTTTTTACATTTTATATTATGCAATATTTGCAAATATGCATTTTTTTTAAATTTGCAGTACTTGAGGAAACAGCCTTAAAGTGTCAGTGCTTTTAAATGTTTTTGATAAATAAAGGTTAATTTAAAATATATAAAAAAAAAAAAAATGATGAGTCAGAAAATATGGTACAGCAAGTACAGTTTCACAATATTACTTTGAGCCCTGGATCACATTGCTGCGAAAAACACAAGATTCGCTGCATTTCTCTGCATCACTTGGCAATCGCATGGCATCCGGGCGATCTGCTGCAGGTGCCAATGTTAGATTAATGACACCCCGAAACAGATCGCAAAATGCAGTGTGATTGCCAGAATCGCATTGCATAGGTGTGAACATCCATGCGATGTGATTCAGGTGTGGGGGAAAAAAAAGGTCCTGCACCATTTTGGTGCGGATGCTATGCAGTTTGAGCCATACAAAATGTATGGCTCAAATCGCACCGCACAGACATCGCATGTGATTTGCACAGGAATGCGGTGCGATTCCTGTGCGAATCACATGCAGTGTTTTGCACTCACCAGTGGGAACCTAGACGGAAATTTATAATCACTTAAAAATAATTTGATGACAGCTTCTCTTTAATATATGCATAAAGAAATCAACTACCTATCATATTTTTGGCCTGAACATATTAAAACTATCACAGCATTTCAAAGGGGAAAGTAATGTGCTGTAACATAGTTACAGTTTTTTTATAAAACAGACTGCATTGCCAGTGAAATAACAGTTTACCAGTAAAATGACAGCATTTATATGCTGACACGTCGTACTACCTACATATTGTTTATACGGAGTGAAAGCGGAATCTCCATATTACCCCCCGAGGTATGCTCATGGCCTAATTTGGTCATATGCCTACAACAGAAAGAATTAAACTGTCTCTAGTAAGGTGGAAGACAAATAGTCTCCGCGCTCTGAGCCATACATTGATATACAGGGACACTGAGCAGAATTTAGCTTTTAAAGAGCAACTTTAAGCCAATAAGTAAAATAAAACATTGCACAAGTGTTAAAGTTAGAAATTCCACTCAGTTGACTAATAAATGTAAAATACAGTCAAGTACTAAAAAGACCTGTTTAATCTGGTTAAGTATTCCTTAGTAAATCTTAGGTCTAGGGTTTTTGCATGTTTTTATGTATATTTTTGATACATTTTCATGCTTTATGCTTTTTTTTTTCTTTTGTAGGAGAAGGAAGTGGTTGTTAATCACATCAATACTGGGAACTTTCACCCCCTTCCTGCCAAAGCCAATTTTCAGCTTTCAGTGCTTTCACACTTTGAATGACAATTGTGTGGTCATGCAACACTGTACCCCTAAGAAACAGATAGAGCTTTCTATTTGTGGTATTTAATCACCACAGTTTTTTTTATTTATTTTTTGCTAAACAAACAAACATTTAGAAAAAAACAATTGTCTTAGTTTCTGTTATCAAATTTTACAAATAAGTAATTTTTCTTCCTTACTGATCGGCACTGATGAGGCTGCACTGATGAGTTGGCACTAATGGGCACTTATGATGCGGCACTCATTGACACAGATAAGCTACAGTGATGGACACTGATGAGGCTGCACTGATAAGGGGGCACTGATGATGCGGCACTCATTGGCACAGATAAGCTACAGTGATGGGCACTGATGAGGCTGCACTGATAAGGTGCACTGATAAGGTGCACTGATGGGCACTGGTAAGCTGCACTGATAGGCACTGAAGGGGCTGCACTGATAATTAGTATAAACAATGTGCTAACAGCCTTGCCAGTTATCAGCGCTCCTTTCCTCACACCAGTTTGGGAGGAAAGGACTGCCGAAAACCTGCAAGTCTGTTTACATGTGATGAGCTGTGATTGGACACAGCTGAGCACATGGTAAAGGGCCGCTGTGATTGGCCCTTTACCGAAATCTGTGATCAACTGTGTCCTAAGGATATAGCAGTCACAGAGTGCGCCTGATGCAAGGGCCAGCAAGCGTGGTTCTGGGAGGACGTTCATGGATGCCCTCCCAGAACAAGAGAGCCGAATTGTAGCAGTCTTTTGGCTTTTGCACGGTAATGAAGTGGTTTAACACAAAACTCTGTCAAAAAACGCAACAAAAATGCATGTACACGTGCTTTCCTTAAAAACAGACTTTACCGCTCCAAAAGAAACACCTGCACCTTCTCAAAAATCACACAAAATCATGTTGCATTGATGTGAAAGGGGACCATAAAGAAAAATGTGATTTCCATTGTTGCGCATTGTAGAGCAACAGCAGACTCAGGAAAAAAAGCACTAGTGTGAGCTTGTATGTTAATAATAAGGCCCCATTTACACCTGGAAACTAAACAGGTCATTTCAGTCCAGTGTGAATAGAGTCCTAATCTATTTTTACAGTATATTTGCATCACGTCTCATCCTGTACCATTTTTCTAAACAAAATGTTTTTTGTGAATCTATTGCAAAGTTTCTTACCTGGAGATTCAGCCAGTAACTGACAGCGCCAAGCAACTGCAAAGATCAGTTTGTAAATGGATAGATAATTGGCTAAAAGATAGAATTCAGAGAGTAGTGGTTAATGATTCTTTCTCTGAATGGTCTAAAGCAGTGGTCCTCAACCCTGGCCTACAGGGCCCACTAACAGTCCAGATTTGCAAGATAACTGAATTACATCCCAGGTGATATCATTTGCTGCTCAGTGATTGCAGTACTCTAGTCTGCATCTCCCCAAGGTAATACCTAAAATCTGGCCTGTTAGTGGGCCCTGTAGGCCAGGGTTGAGGACCACTGGTCTAAAGTTATCAGTGGAGTACCCCAAGGTTCAGTGTTGGGACTCTTACTTTTTAATATCTTTATAAATGATATAGGGTCTGGGATAAAAAGTACCATTTCAGTCTTTACAGATGACACCAAGCTTTGCAGTGGAATACCTTCCTTACAGGAGTTCTCCAACTTACAAGCTGACCTCAATGCACTTGGGCAACTATGTGGCAAATGAGGTTTAATGTTGATAATCGTAAATTTATGCACTTGGGGGCTAATAATATGCATGCATCATACATACTAGGGGGAGTACAACTGTAGGAATCCATAGCAGAGAAGGATCTGGGTGTTCTGGTAGATCCTAAGCTTAATAATAGCATGCAATGCCAAGCTGCAGTTTCCAAAGCAAATAAAGTCCTTTCTTGTATTAACAGAGGCATGGACTCCAGAGAGAGAGATATCATTTTGCCCCTGTACAAATCATTAGTAAGACCTCATCTGGAATATGCAGTTCTGTTTTGGACACCAGTTCTCAAAAAGGATATCGGGGAACTGGAGAAAGTGCAGAGAAGGGCAACCAAACTTATAAGAGGCATGGAGGAGCTCAGCTATGAGGAAAGATTAGAGGAACTGAATTTATTCTCTCTTGAGAAGAGGAGATTAAGGAGGGATGTGATCAACGTGTATAAATACATAAGGGGTCCATATAGTGAACTTGGTGTTGAGTTGTTCACTTTAAGGTCAACACAGAGGACAAGGGGGCACTCTTTACATCTAGAGGAAGACAGATTTTGTCTCTAAACACGGAAAGGTTTCTTAACAGTAAGAGCTGTGAAAATGTGGAATAGACTCCCTCCAGAGGTAGTTCTGGCCAGCTCAGTAGATTGCTTTAAAAAGGCCTGGATTCTTTCCTGGGTTTTACATAATATAAATGGATACTAATAATGAGGGATTATTGAGCATCTCCATGCTGCCGGGGAGTGGTCACAGGATCTGCAGAGGAGTTTGCGTTTTTTTGATCTGCCTTCTTCCGGTGATCTTTCTACTAATACGAATGGGAGCACTGTTGTGAGGAGAAGGGAACCCCTGAGTAACAAGCTACAAGGAAAGACACAGTCAGTTGCTGTAATTGATCGGAGGAGTTCTGTGTTCTTTGCCTTATTGCCTACCCTATGAGAATAGGTGGGCCACGCTGTCTGGTGAGTTGCCACCCCCCTATTTAACACGAAGGTGGAGGATGTGTGATGTGGTGACCCCATAAATTCACTGTTGATCCCAATTGGTGGAGAGGAATTTTATGAGACTCTGCATATTTTAAAAGGACATTTTTACTTTTTTCTGTGTGGAGGATTACTTTTGAACTGTCTGCGCTACTATTACTGTTTTTTTGTTCGATATATGGGACTCATTTCTAGTAATTTTTACAAATGGATACTAATATTTACAGGTAAAGTTATCCAGGGAATATCCAATTTGCCTCTCGGGGGATCAGGAAGGATTTTTTTCCCCTGCTGTAGCAATTTGGATCATGCTTTGCTGGGTTTTTCTCCTTCCTCTGGATCAACTACAGGTATAGGATTGTGTATATGGGATTGTATGGTTGGGTTTTCTTTACTGTTTTTTGTTTTTTATTGGTTGAGGCAGATGGACTTTTTTTTCAAGCTGGCTAAGTATGTAACTGTGTAATTAGCAGCAGAGTTGTCAGCATGCTGTGAAAACTCCTTCATGACCCAGTTATACATCTCTTTGCAGCACTCACCAGCCTTCCTCTGTTACAGCTATGGCAATATACTCAGTATGGGGAAGTATAGGAGTTACACACCTGTAATGCTATACTCAATCATCAGGCCCTAATACTGTCATGTGAAGGAGCAACGATAGCACCACCCTTTTGTAATCCTCCTTTATTCTAAAATAACTTGAATATGCCCATTCAGAACAGTATCAGTTTCACAAGATGTAGTAAGGCTTGTTAGCTCCGGTGGTGTGTCAGGAATGGTAAGAGTCACAGGGGTCCTGGAGGGTGAAACACCAAGTCCTGGTCGGATGGAAGGATGGACGGGTGGACGTTGTGCTGGGGATCCTCCGTCTTCCGGGTTCCGGGTAGAGATGAACATCAAGGACCTCGCTGGAACGCAGCGCATGCTGCGTGACGTCACCGGAGACTGTGGATGACACGACATGTTTCAGAGCTTGCGCGCGGCTCTCAATGGGCATGTGCGCTCTTTTTTCAAGTGTAGAATTTCCCTTATTGGACTTGGACTTTATCTGGACTCTTACCTATTTATCTTTTATTTTCATTTTTATCATTGCCAGCCATCAGTCCAATACTTGTCCCTTTCCTTATCACTTTTTATGCTATGTATTTTTTATAGGTACAGCCACTATCCCATTTAACCTATGCCAGAGCGCTTGCTCTCTTTCTTGACCATGGGCCTCTTGGCTCCTTCTCTGATTAATGTTCTCCCTGTCCATCCTGTCAATTTAGGTGGACAGCCATGTCTTGGTAGATTTGCACTTGTGCCATACTCTTTTCATTTTCTGATAGTGAATTTAACAGTGCTCCGTGAGATGTTCAAAGCTTGGGATATTTTTTTTTATAACATGACCCTGCTTTAAACTATTCTACAACTTTATCCCTGACCTGTCTGGTGTGTTCCTTGGCCTTCATGATGTGGTTTGTTCACCAAGGTTCTCTAACAAACCTCTGAGGGCTTCACAGAACAGCTGTTTTTATACTGAGAATAAATGACACACTATTTACTAATTAGGTGAATTCTGAAGGCAATTGGTTCCACTAAATTTTATTTAGGGGTATCAAAGTAAAGGGTGGCTGAATAAAAATGCACGCCACACTTTTTTAAAGATATTTATTTGTAAAAAAATTTGAAAACCATTTATCATTTTCCTTCCACTTCACAATTATGTGCCACTTTGTGTTGGTCTATCACATAAAATCCCAATAAAATACATTTACATTTTTGGTTGTAAAATGTGGAACATTTCAAGGGGTATAAATACTTTTTTAAGGCACTGTATCTCTCTTTCTGAGTCCCGATTCACACTTATGCGACGTGGGAACCATGCGAACCTACTGTGGGTTTCCGCATCGCATTCCCAGCACAGGCAGTTCACACTGCCATATGCGAATCGCTGGGGGTGTCAATTCAAAGTTAACGACACCACTAGATCAGTTCACATATCGCAGTGTGATCTGACATTCGGACTTGAATTGGATCGCATAGGTGTGAACCACCATACGATCCGATTCTGCCGCGGACCCAAACAAGGGTCCTGTGCGTGTTTGTGCTGAATCAGATGCAAATTCAGCCATACTATCTGTATGGCTGAATTTGCATCGCACAGACATCGCATGGGATTTTCAGAGCAGCGCAGTCCGAATCACATGCAATGTCTGCCATTGCAGATGTGTGAACCGAGCCGGATGGTATCCAAGACTCCTTTGCTGATAATGGGCCCAGCATTCTATTAACTATCTGTGGTCCAGATACCTGGTCAACTTCGTAAACTGTATGAGTTCAGTTATATCCACTTGTGAACTTTATGCAACTATGCCTTAAGAGGTGGTCACTAATGCGACATTCATTGCTGGGACCAATGTCCCTCTTTAAGAAAGACATCCTCCCTATATTTCTTTATATTTTTCAAACAATCCCGATCCGGGAGCTCAGCACATATCGATATACATGTAAAAAGATGGCACAGAAGATCTAAACGCTCTCTGTATGAATAGCCTTTATTAAATGGTACTAAGAAAATCACTCACATAATCAGCACAATTGCAGCTTGTGCGGGCTGACAGAACATCACAAGGAACAATGGAGGAGCCGTGCTGCCGGGTCACCCCTCGTCCGTGGTCTCCGCCCCTATACATGTTGCGTCATACACTTGCGCGTCACAACTTCGGCAGTAGGGGTCTGAGTAGTAGTCTGAGCTGTTGCCTATTCCACTGACCTCTCCTCCATGGCTCCTCCTTATCGATCGCCCGCCTCCAACACAGGTATCACCTTTGATTTTTTCTTTTCTATACAGTTGGGACAAAGTTATCATGACATATAATGTATCTTCACGCCCAGGGCCACTAACTCCAATATTAAGCAACTGGTATATCCCACCTGGTATGTCAGAGAAGGGTTTTCTTTGCTGGCAACCACCACATTCATTGCCTATTTAGCATTCATTCACTCATAGGGGCTTGAAACCTCTGGGTGAGCTTAGCTCCAGCTCTTACCCCACAGGAGGTGAGTGGCTCCAATATTTTCAAATACGTAATTTCTATAAAGATCTGAATAGGGCGAGTCTTTGTAGGGACTTTGAGAAGTTGTGTCTTTCTGGCTCAAAATGCCCCCATGCTCTTTCTAAAACGATTATCGCATGCATTTCCCGACCGCCCTTTTTATATCTAAAGCTGGGAGCGAGAACTAGGTAAATAGTTTGGCGCTTTTCCACTGCATGGAACCGAACGATTCGGCTCACTTTTGTGCTTTCCATTGCTGGTAACGGATGGTATGGTGTTGGAACGGTTTGGTTCGGTACGGCGGCGCTTTTCCACTGCATGGAACCGAACGGTACGGCTCTCAAAAACAGTACCACCTCAATTGTGGTTCCAAGAGGTACCATACCCGGTACCATATCCCACAATCCTTTGCATGCAGTCACTACTAGCCACTGATTGGTCAGAGAATTGTTGTTATCCCACCCACTTAACTTTAGTACTACTTTAGTGGAAAAGCAAAACATACCGTACCGTACCGAACTGTTCCAACACCATACCATGCGGTACCAGCAGTGGAAATGCAAACCGGGCCAAGCAGGGCCAAGCAGGGCCGAGTAGAGCCAAGCCGGTACTTGCAGTGGAAAAGTGCCCCGTGGGTGGAGTTTCTTGATTCTTCTATGTGGATCTTCTATCCAGTTTCTATCTTTTTTTAAGATAGCCATGACTCTCTCTGTCAGACGCTATAACCTTTTTTTGGTGTCTTTATTGTTTCTCTTTTATTTTATTTATTTTGCTTATTTTGATTTATTTTTGATTCTTATAAAAGTTGGCATTGATAGCAAATATTTCTTTACGGTACATTTGTGCAAACTTGAGCTTCTCAGATGCTGAAGGACAGGAGGGCATGTTGTAATACAGGTGGCCACAGTGTATTCAGGTCATAGTTAATAAAGAATGTTATTTTTTTTTCTTTTTACAATGCCATATCTCTCAATGAAAATATAATAAACCACAAAACATGTCAGTAAGACAGTGGATGGTGTCAGTTTAGAAGAGAAGAGAAGAGAAGAGAAGAGAAGAGAAGAGAAGAGAAGAGAAGAGAAGAGAAGAGAAGAGAAGAGAAGAGAAGAGAAGAGAAGAGAAGAGAAGAGAAGAGAAGAGAAGAGAAGAGAAGAGAAGAGAAGAGAAGAGAAGAGAAGAGAAGTGGATGGTGTCAGTAGGGTAGAGATTGGTGTCAGTAGGAAAGTGGATGGTGTCAGTCAGAAGAGCAGTGGACTGTGTCAGTAGGACAGAGATTGGTGTCAGTAGGGAAGAGATTGGTGTCAGTAGGGAAGAGATTGGTGTCAGCAAGGGCTGACTGGCAACTTTCGGCCCAAACCTGAGGTCTATGGTGCAGCGACTCTACCCCCCTCCCACTCTCCCTCTTTCAGCCCTCCTCCTGACCCCCATTCCAGGTACTGCTCCAGGTACCCTCAATTCACCGGGCAAATCCGGGTTCCTGACCTGGCCAGCAGGGGTAGTTGGGGGAGCTGGGACTGCCTGGGGAACGAGAGTCTCCAGTGGGGGATGGAACCGGCCTCTGCTTAGACACAGTTTAACATTCATGCTGGGGGGGGGGGGGGCTGTCTTTGTCTTCATCCCGCACTCAGCAGGTCAGAATTGGGGACTTTTTACTTCTCATCACTAGCAATCCTTTAGGCATGTCTGTGGCAGAAGTGGTGCAGCCTTTTTACAGGGAATCAGAGTGGCCCCGGGGGCAATTCCCCCCTGCCCCCTCGCCCAGTTCTCCACTGGGTGTCAGTAGGGCAGTGAACAGTGTCAGTAGTTTTTTATTTTTATTTTATTTTTTAAATATTTTTACAATATTTTTATTTTTTTATCATTTCTTTTTTTCTTACAATTTTTTAGGAGCCCTGGGGGGCTTTGGTGAAATATCACAGGTCTAAGCAGACTACTGATGTCTCACTTTTGTGACAGAGAAAGGGACTGAGGACAGGGATTCCCCAGTCCTTTCCCTGCAGCCTCAGCTGCACTGGACAGTGAATGAATGGGAAGTGCTCTGTGCTGAGCGCCTTCCTGTTCATTCACACACTAAAGCATAGTAAACAAGTTTACTACGCTTCAGTTATGAATGAACACAGTTAGTGATCCGAAAAGATGAAAGAATTACAACCTTCCCCTCCCTCCTACCTACATCCATCAAACCATAGGCTCAATTTAAATTTTTGATATCTTACCCAAGAACCTATAGGTATACCCCGTATTTCAAAACTGTTAAGGTTCTTACATTTCTGGCACTGTTTTTTATACCCTAGTGTGTGTTCGCAATATTGCATACATTTTTCAGGTATGTTCTTAATACATTATACTATAGCAAATACACATCAGTAACTACGACTTAGCCTGAGAGTTAATGTAAATTGTGGATATTTTTACCTTTTTCTGTGTGTACTAAGTCACATGAAAATAAAGAATATATTATGGTTTTATTGTTCATAATGAATAAAAAAATTTGCACAAAGCCACTATACATTTCCTATAGGCGTGGTCATCTTAACATCCTAACTTTGGAACTTTGGAGATGCTGGAGTTTGCCAGTTACTAATTCACCTTTTTATTGTCTTTTTATATTATTTTTGTAATAAAAACCCTTTTTTAATCTGTGTGCTGGCATTTATTCTGAGAGGAGGTTTAGCACCTTTAAAGTCCCCCCATTTTCTACTTTTCTTTTGTATTCTTTATTGGGAGGTGGCGCTGATATTTCAGCTGAGCTCATGCTTCTATGTCTTTTTAATTTAAAAAGTTTTACAGCCATTAAGCAGCGCATGTGTATGGTGTTTGGAGAATAAAGATATTGTTTCGTGTCACTTTAAAGGCTAAGTTTACCTTCATGAAATCAAATCAAATGTTTTCGCTCAAAAAATATGACAAAAAATGCACAAAAAAAGCCACGCTATGGGTTCTTAAAGTGGTTCTAAAGGCTGCAGGTCTCTCTGTATTTAGGAAAAAACCTTCAGTATTCAGCTCCCCCCGTCCCCCTAATACTTAACTGAGCATCATCTCGATCCAGTGATGTGTTCAAGAGCAGAGGCTCATCTCTCTCCCTCCTTATTGCCTTACCTACAGCAGAGGGAGCCATTGGCTCCTGCTGCTGTCAATCATAGCCAGTGAGGAGGGAGCACACAGAGTTGGCTCAAGAGCGAGCACACACAAGCCAGGAGTGCCGCTGGGGGACCCCAGAAGACGAAGATCGGGGCTTCTCTGTGCAAAACTTTTTTTTTTTTAATCTGAACAATTACAATCTTTTAATATATATATAATATTATTATTATAATATATAATATATATATGTATCAGGGGCTGAAGGGGAAAGTGTTTAGACAGAGCTAGAGGAGTGGAGAGAAAAGAAAGGACACTATTAGGGCGGTGCTGGTCATTCATTGTCCAACGAACAAGTTAGAGTTAGGGAGATAATATAGAAAGCTGTAAAACTGTAGACTCTGTATATGTGAACTATCGAGTCAGAAAACAGGACGTCTTTTTTTGCAGATTATTCTGCTGAAAGAATTTGGATAGGGTGAGAGTGAGGCTTGCGATACTTCAAAAACTTCCAACAAAACTGTAATGGAGGACTGTAAATCTGACCTGCTGCTTCACGGTGAGAATAACCCCCTTTAATATGAAAGCTAACTACTGATTCCAAACAGGGACTCCTCAACAGGAGTATAATCCTGGATGTACTGCTGTAAGCTCCCCCAAATAGTGCAAAGAAAAATCTCTGGAATCAACATGGCAGGTATTCACTGGGTTTGATTTACTAAAACTGGAGAGTGCAAAATCTGGTGCAGATCTGCATAGAAACCAATCAGCTTCCAGGTTTTTTGTCAAAGTTTAATTGAGCAAGCTAAAGTTAGAAGCCGATTGGCTACCATGTACAGCTGCACCAGATTTTGCATTCTCCTGTTTTAGTAAATCCAACCATTGTCATCTGTATACTGTATTGCCACCTGCAGTACCAGTCAGTTTCTGTACTTGGATTGCCTGTGTCCTCAGATGAGCATTCTGCATGCTTTCAGAAGGCTAGGCCAGAGGTCCCCCAGCCCAAGCAGGGGCTGGGACCCCAAAAATAATTCTTTAAAGTGGGAGGTCGGGGGCGTGGCCTGACCGTGATGGTGTGAGGACGCATCTCGTGCGAGCTCCTGCTTCCCTGAGCCTGCCGCTTGACCTGTAGCGACCACCGATCATCTACTTACCTACTGGCGATGCCACCAAAGAAGCGACCGTCCTCCCAGCCCCCCGGTGGGCTCTCTGCACGCTCCACGGACCTCCGCGATCTCTTCTCAGCAACCCCTCGGAGCCGCCGCGAGGCGGCCAAGATGGCGGCGCCCCGATCCTCCCCGGCCTCCACGCTGCTCCCGGGACCACCTTCCTCCTCTGGAATACAGCTATCCCAGGTACAGGGGCGCAGCCCCAACCCCTTCTTGCCATATACTGCGGTGTCACCTCACTCCACAGACTCTGGAGACACGGAGGAGGACTGGGACTGGAAGGCCCACATTAAGGCCTTGCCGACCAGGACGGAGATTGTGCACCTGATCACCACTACGGTGGAGCAGTCGGTCACTCAGGCATTGGAGGGGCTGAGGGCGGACACTGAGGCTCTGGGACACAGGGTGGCTTCCCTGGAATCCGGCCAGGATGATATACTGCATTCCCTGTCCTCCTTTCAGGAGGCTGCTAGCACGCACGACACTGTCCTTAATACACTTATGGATCAGCTTGATGATTATGAGAACAGGGACAGACGCCAGAACATCCGCATTCGGGGGCTTCCTGAAGCCACCAGAGCTCCTGACCTGGTCCCCTCTGTTCAGGGTATTTTCCGCCAGATTTTGGGAAACAGAGCCCCTGATACCATTGACATTGACAGAGCGCACAGGGCCTTGCTTCCCCCACCAAAAGAGGGGGAGCCACCCCGGGATGTCATATGCAAACTTCATAAGTATGCTGTGAAAGAGGACATTATGAAGGCTGCACGGTCTATGGCTGTGATCGACTTTGATGGCGCACAACTTTCTCTGTTCCCCGACCTGTCTAGGCGGACACTTATGCAACGGCGCTCCCTGCGCCCCCTACTGGATACCTTACGCTCTCACCAGGTGGTGTATCGCTGGGGATTCCCCTTCCGTCTTACTGCCTCCAGGAATGGCAAGTCGGCCGTTCTCCGCACCAAGGATGACTTGAAACGCTTCTGTACTGCCCTGGATGTCCCCTTGACAGACTTTCCTGACTGGAGACTGCAGAGTGCTCTCCCCTTGCCGCAACGCCCTGAGCGGTGGCAGCAGGTCGCCTCGCAAGGTGGGAAGCGTCGCAGAGGTTTGCGACGGGGCTCCGCCCGGGCCTCCCAGCACGACTGAACGTTGCTCACTCTCGCTGGAGACTTGCCGGACGGTGGGCTCAACTCAACTTCTGCTGCTATGGGGGGCTTGTCTGGGTCCCTCTATTGTTATGGTGGTATTTGCACTATGTTGTTAAATATGCTTGTCTTATATATTGATGGGTTCAGGGTGGGATTTTCCCCCCTGCGGACTGGGGCTGACCCGGGGCCCTCAGGGGCCGTGGGTCCCCCCCAGCCTGGCTACAGGTCATGTTTACTTCATTGTTGATGTTCCATGGCTCGGAGATGCATTGCTCCTCTCACTGGTGGTTCAGTCACTACCCCACAGTAGGTGGCCCCGTGGGTCTGGGTAATCCCGAGTCCTTGAGGGTTTTTTTCTCCCTTCTTTTTTGGTTATGGTTAGTTGGAGCTGTCCCCTCTTTTTTGAGGTTGAGGGGGCGTGTCCCTTCGGGATGGCTCTCCATGCTGGGGATGGTTTTTGTCTCCTGCTCTCTCTTTTCTACTCATTGTTTCCACTGTCCTATTTTCTCTGTCTGTCTCCCCCCTGCCCTCTCCCCTCTTTTTCCCATCCCCTTCTCTCTTTTCCTTTTCTTGGGTGGTCTGGGGGGGGGCCTGAGGCCCACGGTGGAGGTGTGGAGCAATGCGTCTTGGAGTTCTTTTTGCTTCCCTTGCTGATCGGGGCGAGGCCTTTGAGCGCATGTTGTTTACCGGTTCTTGCCGACTGCCCATCGCTGTCTTATGGCTGATGTATTGCGAGTGACCTCGTACAATGTACGGGGGCTTTGCTCTCCCAATAAGAGGGGAAGGATGTGGCAGGAACTGCGTCACTTGCGCCCTGATATGCTTTATTTACAAGAGACGCACTTCACTGCCTCCTCCACTCCCCGCTTACCTACCCAGATGTTTTCCCAGTGGTATCATAGTGTATCCCCAATTGCCAAAGCCAGGGGGGTTGCCATAGCCATCCACAAACAATGTCCCTTTGTACTCATGGACTCCCTAACGGATCCTGAGGGGCGCTTCCTATTTCTGAAGGGTACGATCCATGGCCACACGTACACTCTTGCTAATGTGTATGCGCCTAACTCTAGAACAGTCTCCTTTTTGTCCTCAACCCTTACCAAGCTCAAGGGGTTTCGGGAGGGCATTGTTCTCTTAGGGGGGGATTTTAATGTGGTACTTGATCCCTCCCTGGACTCCTCCTCGGGATGCTCTCCTCTTTCTTTTCGAGCTCAGAAGCACCTTCGGAGGCAGTTCAGGGCCCTGCATTTGGTAGACTGCTGGCGGATCCTCAATCCCGGGGTTAGGGACTACAGTTACTACTCCAAAGTTCATGACATGTACTCCAGACTGGATTTGTTCATGGTGGATCAGTACCACCTGGACTCTGTCCTTGCCGCTTCGATTGGGTCCATTACCCTCTCTGATCACTCCCCGGTCTCCCTGACGATCACGCCCCCCGGTGCTCACCGTGTGACCCGGACGTGGCGCCTCAATGAAAACCTCCTGGATGACCCCTCCATTTTGGATCAGGTTACTGGAGAGGTGCGCTCCTATTTTGAGCTTAACTCTTCGCCTGATGTCTCCCCGTCCGCTGTCTGGGAGGGCCATAAGGCTGTGATCAGGGGGGTCCTCATTTCGCACGGTGCACGATTGAAGCGGCAACGACAGCAGGAGATTTCTGACTTGCTGGATCGTATCCACGATTTGGAAATCAAACATAAGCGTGCCAGGGCTCCTGAGGATGCTCGTTCCCTAGAGGAGCTCAGGAACACCTTGTCTTCCTGCCTGGACAGACGGGCCCGGGATAAGCTGCGCTTCTGGGCACACCGTTTTTATGAGCATGGGAACAAGTGTGGTCGCTTGCTAGCCCGAATGCTACATAAAAGGTCGGAAGCCCGTCATGTCCACGCCTTGGAGACTCCTGAGGGTAAAGTTGTCAGTTCCCCTCGCATAGCCACTTGCTTCCAACGCTTTTACGAGTCCCTGTACCATCTCCCTCGGGCTGGGGGGGGTCAGCCGTCCGACATTCAAGACTACTTGGCAGACTCCGGACTCCCCAGGCTCCCGGATGGGGTCCTGGAGGAGTTGGAGGCTCCCATTACCGAGACGGAGGTGAGCAGGGTGGTATCTGGCTTGCCTGCAGGCAAGAGCCCGGGCCCGGATGGCTTCACAAACCACTATTATAAGTCCCTGCTCCCCGTTCTTGGCACCCATATGTGTACCTACTTTAACGCGGTGTCGGATGAACGGCCCCTCCCACCTGAGGCGCTGTTGGCCCACATTGTAGTACTTCCGAAACCGGGTAAGGACCCCCACCACTGTGCCAGCTATAGGCCCATCTCTCTCCTCAACGCTGATACCAAGATTTTGGCCAAAATTATGGCGCTTCGCCTCCAAGACCATATCGCGTCCTTGATCCACCCTGACCAGGCGGGATTCATGCCCCTCCGAGAAGCCCGGGACAATACTGTCCGGGCTCTCCATGTGCTCCACTGGGCTCAGCATGGACCGGACAGACTTCCCTGTCTGGCTCTATCCCTGGATGCGGAGAAGGCCTTCGACAGGGTGGCCTGGCCATACCTGTCGGGGGTTCTTCGATCTCTGGGGCTCGGGTCCCGTGTGTTGGGGTGGATCTTGGCCCTATATCACGGCCCAAGTGCCAGGGTCAGGGTGAACGGGTTGCTGTCGGATCCCTTTCCCATTTATAATGGCACCCGACAGGGTTGTCCCCTGTCACCCCTTCTTTTCGCCCTGGCCCTGGAACCCTTTTTGAGGAGAGTGAGGGCACTGTCTGACATTGCTGGTGTTACGGTGGGTGGTACGGAACATAAGGTGTCGGCATATGCCGATGACCTGCTGTTCTATCTTACCCGTCCACAGCTCTCCCTCCCTGTACTGGTACGAGAGCTGGATCTGTTCGGGCGACTTTCCAATTTCAAGGTCAATTATGATAAATCTGAATTGCTACCTATTCATGTACCCCCCGACCTGGCTTCGACTCTACGGCGATCCTTTGGCTTTAGATGGCGGGAGGACTACCTCCCATACCTCGGCGTGAACATCTCCCCTGACTTGAAAACTCTATATGACAAGAACTTCGGCGACCTGCTGGCGCGTATCCATCTTGACCTGGAATCGTGGGCGTCCCACTCGGTAACCTGGTTTGGCCGCATTAACGTGCTTAAAATGACCATCCTTCCCCGGCTGATTTATTTGTTCAACACGGTCCCCATGCATTTACCGGTATCCTTTTTTAAACGTCTGCGGCGGGCTTTTCTAAAATTCGTCTGGAGGGAGGGGAGCCCCCGCCTGGCCTACGCTGTCCTCAGGCGGACGAAAGCCGACGGTGGCGTCGGGCTTCCGGATGTTACATTGTACTATAAAGCTATGGCATTAGTTCGTATGCTGAATTGGGCGCACGACGGTCAGTCTAAACCTTGGGTCCCCTTGGAGAAAACGCTGGCGGGCCGGAATCTTGCGGGTGCCCCGTGGATTCCTTCGGGCGATCGTGGACTGTCGGCCTGGACGTCACCCCTGACTGTGGCCACACTCCGCATCTGGGATGGCCTTAATGCGTCTGGCGCCATGTCTTCCGGCGTGTCCCCTTTGGCTCCCCTGGGGGGATTTCCCTGGTTCCCCCCGGGGGAGGATGTACGCTTTTTTCGCTCTTGGAACGCTGATGGCAAACTGTACTGCGGGAAATTTGCCCCGGCAGGCACTTTGCTGCCCCTTGCGACTTTGCGCGATCGCTTCGGCGATTTTCCGATGTCTAACTGGCGCTATAGGCAACTGACTGACTTTTTCGTCACACTCCCAACTGCTCCACGCCCGATAACTGGCCTCTCGGACTTCGAGAAGTGGTTTGTCGACCCTCCGGAGTCCCGCCACCTACTGTCGCACATGTATAAATTGTTATTGAGCGGGGTCTCCTCCTCGCCTCCCTATTTCATGAAGGAATGGGAGAGAGAGCTGGGGGTGGAATTTTCCCCTCCACAACTCTCTCGCATTCTGCGTTTGACCCATGTCTCCTCTATTAGCACCAGGATACAGGAGTCGGCCTATAAATTTGTGGCCCGCTGGTACAGGACCCCTGCCAAGTTGGCTCGGATATTTCCGGGCTCGGACCCCCATTGTTGGAGGGGCTGCGGTCAGGTGGGCACTTTCCTCCACATTTGGTGGGAGTGTCCCCTACTGCAGCCCTTCTGGGACGCTGTACATCTTTGGGTATCCAATCTGTCGCTCACCCCTCCTTTCCGTGCTCCCCTTCAATACCTGTTCCATGATACACACTCCTCGATCAAACGCTACAAACGTAGTATAGTTCCTTTCCTGCTGAACGCCGCCAAGTGCCTCATACCGAGGCATTGGCGGAGTTCCACCTGCCCCACGCTCTCTGAGTGGAAAAAGGAGGTCAACCTAGTGATGGAAGCCGAAAGACGTGTTCTCACGTCACAGGGTAGGGAGGAACGCTTTAAGGACACTTGGACGGGGTGGATGTATTACTCTGATGAGATCTCGGATGAACACACTCCTAATATTAGCGGCTGAACTCTGGGACTCCTACCTGGTCTTCTCCAACCTGGGGCCCGCACCCCCTGCCCGGACCTCCCTTTCCCTACCTGTTTTATCCTTCATGTTTGTCTTTTCCCCTATACTATCTCTCCCCCCCCCCCTTTTTTTCCTTTTTTTTTCTTGTCTCTCTGAGGCCCGTAGTCGATTCTGCGGCTGTATAAACTGTAACACGGACGTTAATGTGTACAGATGCTGGAACTGTGTGTGGTGTCTGTCGGGCCCTCCGGCCTCCTCTGCGGGGATCCCTTTTTTTTGGGCGGCACTGACAGACACGGCGCATCCTGGGGGTCCATAATTGTATTTGCTGTTTGGCCGATATTGGCACACGCTGTCACAATGACTGATTAATTGACCCCTATGGACTTTTTTTTGTTTCACTAATGATGTCCGGACTGAACATAATGCCGATTGTGCCTTTTCTGTGTTCTTTTTCTCCTACATGCACTTATGCACTTCTTTGCTATTTTATATTTCTGTATGTTGTTTTGAATTTGTTAAATAAAGATTATTTAAAAAAAAAAAAAGTGGGAGGTCATCACCCAGGGATGCCTCAGACCTGGGTCTTACTCCCCCAGCAACAAAATTAAGCTTTTTTAGGCCCCAGCCTATTTATACCCCTCTCAGCCCCCTACTGGTCACTCACTCCTCTGACCAGGGATTGACTGAAGAGGCATATATATACAAGCCAGGTTGAAAGCTTATCTGCCCACTGTATCCAAGAGTTCAATGGGATGCAGGTAAAAGTAGCTGAGCATGCCCCTAGTAACAAACAATAACTGCTCTCCCTGATTACAAGGAAGACAAAAACGACATTTATCTACAACTAGTGCCTAATGAGGGGCACTAAATATATATTATAATAACTCATTTTTCAGGTCATAATGAAAAATGTATAACTATAACACAATTGTTTTTGCAAGGTAAGGACTTTGCTACTATGTTGTACTAAGAAGCACAGAATTGATGACCCCATGTACTCAGCAAGGCACAGCTATTTTATTTACAAAAAGTTGTATAAAAGGAGAGCTCTGTTTTTGATCATGCTTGCTTTCTGTTATAACCTCCTTGTGATTTTTATACATAAACACTTCTGTTGCTGTCCCGACGCTCGGCATTTGAAAGAAAGCATGCACTAAGTGGGTGAAATGTCCCTCTGCTTCTAGAGAAATTGTACATTGAAGCAAATTCTGCCTGGCAATAAATATAAACATCATAGGACTAATTGCGATTTTTGTGCTGAATTTTTAAATACTAGCAACAGTGTCAGCGAACTTCAAGACTGGTTACTAGAAATGTGAAAATGTACCAGCTGGTCCAGGATCAAATTCTACAAACTCATGGAAGCTAAAGTGCCCCTCAACTTTATGATTGTCACTGTAAAGAAATATGGAAACCGGCATTGCTGACTTTTTCTTCTCAGAATGTTAGCTGTCTGGCTACTGTGCTCAGCTTGTGCTAGGCCTGAGACTCAGAAAGTGAGACTCGGTATGGCAAGCATTTGCAGGTGAAGGTCCACAGAGCCTAAATCTGTTTTTTTTTTTGGCAAAGGGAATGATGAAGACCTATTTATGATAGGAAGGAGGCAAGCCCAATCCAGCATATCTTCCTGAAAAACACTTCAAAGAATAGCGCTAACCAGGGCTAACCCAAGACATTGTGCTGCCTGGGTCCAAAAATGAAATGTTGCCCCCCCCCCCCCACCTCCCCCAAAAAAAATAAAAAAAATCATGCCCACCAAAAGGCCCCCACATCAAATATTTTATACCATGATAATTAAAACTAAAATTATATTTATCAGGAAGTCAGATTTACATGCAACAGCTCATTGTCTATATGCAAAATCATATGACATACCATTATGTTCAATTCCAAACCACAAACTCCAGTATTATTTTATTTGTCTTAATGTCTGACGTCATTGCGCACACCACAATCACATAAGGGACGTTCCCTGTAGGAGACGCTCCACCTCCTCCAGGGAACTCAATAGTTTGCACTACGGACGGCAGTATGAGATGGGGAAATGCCACCAGTAACTCACCACAAACCGATGATACACAAAAGTGCTGGAAAAAAATGTTGGGTGTCAATTTGCTGCCCCTCTCAAAGTGCTGCCTGGGTCCAATAAACCCAGTGGGATCCATGGTAGGGCTGGTCCTGGAGCTAACCCAACATTTTCTCAATAAATACGCAAAGTAAAAGGATCTCTTGGCAAAGTCCAGTGGGCAAAAAGAGGAAATTATGTGATGGTGTTATCAAGCAAATTCACAGACATACATTATGTCCTTCTGTATTTATTGTGGTGTAGAACTGTGCTTGTCTAAAATTACCTAGAAATGGGAGCAGCCTATTAGAATGAAAAGTTTGGAGAGTTTTTTCATAGATGCTTTAAGTGGATATTTTGGAGATATAATTGATATTAATAAGGAGGAGAAGGTATATCCCAGTGGTACAGTGCTTTGCGAAAGTATTTGGCCCCCTTGAACTTTTTGACCTTTTGCCACATTTCGGGCTTCAAACATAAAGATATAAAACTGTAATTTTTTGTGAAGAATCAACAACATGTGGCACACAATCATGAAGGGGAAAGAAATGTATTGGATATTTCAAACTTTATTAACAAATAAAAAACTGAAAAATTGGGCGTGCAAAATTATTCAGCCCCCTTAAGTTAATACTTTGTAGCGCCACCTTTTGCTGCGATTACAGCTGTAAGTCGCTTGGGGTATGTCTCTATCAGTTTTGCACATCGAGAGACTGAAATTTTTGCCCATTCCTCCTTGCAAAACAGCTCGAGCTCAGTGAGGTTGGATGGAGAGCGTTTGTGAACAGCAGTTTTCAGTTCTTTCCACAGATTCTCGATTGGATTCAGGTCTGGACTTTGACTTGTCCATTCTAACACCTGTAAATGTTTATTTGTGAACCATTCCATTGTAGATTTTGCTTTATGTTTTGGATCATTGTCTTGTTGGAAGACAAATCTCTGTCCCAGTCTCAGGTCTTTTGCAGATTCCATCAGGTTTTCTTCCAGAATGGTCCGGTATTTGGCTCCATCCATCTTCCCATCAATTTTAACCATCTTCCCTGTCCCTGCTGAAGAAAAGCAGGCCCAAACCATGATGCTGCCACCATCAGTGGGGATGGTGTGTTCAGGGTGATGAGCTGTGTTGCTTTTACGCCAAACATAACGATTTGCATTGTTGCCAAAGAGTTTGATTTTTGGTTTCATCTGACCAGAGCACCTTCTTCCACATGTTTGATGTGTCTCCCAGGTGGCTTGTGGCAAACTTTAAACGACACTTTTTATGGATATCTTTAGGAAATGGCTTTCTTCTTGCCACTCTTCCATAAAGGCCAGATTTGTGCAGTATACGACTGATTGTTGTCCTATGGACAGAGTCTCCCACCTCAGCTGTAGATCTCTGCAGTTCATCCAGAGTGATCATGGGCCTCTTGGCTGCATCTCTGATCAGTCTTCTCCTTGTATGAGCTGAAAGTTTAGAGGGACGGCCAGGTCTTTGTAGATTTGCAGTGGTCTGATACTCCTTCCATTTCAATATTATCGCTTGCACAGTGCTCCTTGGGATGTTTAAAGCTTGGGAAATCTTTTTGTATCCAAATCCGGCTTTAAACTTCTCCACAACAGTATCTCGGACCTGCCTGGTGTATTCCTTGTTCTTCATGATGCTCTCTGCGCTTTAAACAGACCTCAGAGACTATCACAGTGCAGGTGCATTTATACAGAGACTTGATTACACACAGGTGGATTCTATTTATCATCATTAGTCATTCAGGTCAACATTGGATCATTCAGAGATCCTCACTGGACTTCTGGAGAGAGTTTGCCGTACTGAAAGTAATTTTTCAGTTTTTTATTTGTTAACAAAGTTTGAAATATCCAATAAATTTCGTTCCACTTCATGATTGTGTCCCACTTGTTGTTGATTCTTCACAAAAAAATTACAGTTTTATATCTTTATGTTTGAAGCCTGAAATGTGGCAAAAGGTTGCAAAGTTCAAGGGGGCTGAATACTTTCGCAAGGCACTGTATGTGAAGTTCAATGAGAATTTTCCTATATTTAGTGGTTAGTAACCTTCCATTGGGGGTAATGCTGTGTCAGTTGTTCACCTTTTGATTTGAGATACACAGTATTTGCTGAGTATATATTTACATTTTATTATTATAAATGTTGAGTTATATTCAGATGTTTGCTAATTTTTATATCCACTTGCCAACCGCAATACGTATATATATATGTTGCATTTTTTAAAGTGGTTTACCAGGGTTGTGGCCAAAGTTATCAGCCATAACCCAATTATATTTTTTTCAGAAGGTGGCTGGCTTTCTCATGAAAGCAGTCCAAGCTGCTCATTAGCTGCTGGATCGCTTTCAGAAGTGGCAGGAGGAGATGTCCCCCCCCTCCTGCCGCTAGCCGATGATCCAATGGTTCAGCCGGCTGGACACAGAGGCGGAGAGAGAATAGATCGCTTCTGACCGCCTCCATGGCCTAGGATGACCAAAGCAACATCATGACTTCACCTTTAGTGGAGGGATTGACAGAGAGGAGTAGCAGACACTGAGTGATTGGTAAGGTGGATGAGTTTGGCAGCAGCATTCATGATAGATCAAAGGGGGGATAGCCTATGTAAAGGTAAACCAATGAGAAGGGTCACTTAGTCGGTTGTAGACCAGAAGTTCAAGGAGTTTGAATAGAAAGGAGGTGCAAGCAAGGTGCAAGGAAATGGGGCGTAGGTTGTTAAATTGGTTGGGTCCAATGAGGGCTTTTTAAGTACGGGGCTGACAAGCGCATGTTTTATAGAGTTGGGGGAAGATGCCAGAAGAGAGGGAGAGATTGAAGATGTGGGTTAGAGAGTGAAGAATAGAGGCAGAAGGTGACCGTAGCATTAGTGAGGGAACAGGATCCAGAGGACAGGTGGTTGGCTGGGTGTTAGCAAGTACTTTAGCAACCTCGTCTATTGTGGTGGGGTTGAATGAGGGAAGTAATGATTGTACCTGTGGGCATGAAGTGTGAAGCATGGAGGGTATCTGAACAGCAGAGATCTCCTCACAAATTGTATCAATCTTCTGTTTGAAGTGATTGGCGATCTCCTGGGCAGTGAGTGAGTGAGTGAGTGGGTGGAGGCAGTGGAGGACGAAGTAGAAAATTGAAGGTAGAGAACCGCTGACGGGAACGGGATGATAAGTTGGTAATAAGAGTGATAAAATAGGTCTGCTTGGCAGTGTGGAGCCTGGAATTTTATTTTTGGACAGCCACAGGCACTCAAGAGCACAGCTGTGCTTTTTCAGACTTCTAGTGATATTTGTTTGCCAAGGTTGAAGGGGTCAGGGCCTGATTCTGTGTGTAGTGGGGGGGGGGGGGACAATATGTCCAGGGAGGCTAACAGTAAAGCGTTGTAGACAGAAGTGGCTAGGTCGGTGCAGGACAGTGATGAGATTTTGTCATGGAGGTGGTCAGTAGCAGAGTAGAGAAGAGAAGGGTTTAAATGGCGACTGTTTCTATGGGTAGCAGTTAGGCGGTTGGAGGGAGAGGAGGTGGAGGAGAGGAAGAGAGTGAAACTAATAAGGTAGTGATCACAGAGAGGGAAAGGATAGTTGGAGAGGTTGCACGGAGAAAACAAGATCAAGGATATTGCCTTCAGAGTGAGTAGAAGCATGTATCCATTGCTTCAGGTCAAAGGAGAAGGTTAGACTGAGAAGTTTTGAAGTGGCAGGGGTGTTAGTATTAATAGGGATGTTGAAGTCACCAAGAATGATTGTGGGGATTTCAGAAGAGAGAAAGTAGGGTAGCCAGGCAGAGAAGTCATCAAGAAAGGTTGACACTGATCCAGGGGGTCGGTAGATCACAGCTATCCTTAGAGAAACTGGAGAAAAAAGACGAATGCAGTGTGCCTCAAATGAGGAGAGTGACAGAGAGGGACGTGGGTGAAGTACCTGAAAGGTGCTATGTGGGGCTAGAAGGATTCCAACTCCCCCTCCCTTGCGTCCATTGGGTCTGGGGAAGTGGGTTCAGAGAAGACCACAGGGATGGGATAGGGCAGCAGAACATGCAGTGTCGGATTCATGAAGCCAGGTTTCGGTAATGGAGAGTAGATTAAATGAGTTAGCAATAAAGAGGTCATGGAGAGAGGTGAGTTTATTACAGACAGAGTGGGCATTCCAAAGGGCGCAAGAGAAAGGGAGTCTGGTCTTGGGAAGAAGAGAAATGGGAACTAAATTGTGTTGATTGCGGCTACTGCCAGAGGGTGCAGGGTAATGGGTGCATTGAGTACAGTTAAATGATGGAGGCCCGGGGTTTGGGGATATATCTCCAGAGGTTAGGAGAAGCAGAAGGATGAGGGAGGTAATGTGAGAGTGCGATTTATATGAAGGGACATGCTGGAGATTTTTTGTGCGTGTGGATTTAGAAATAGCAGGAGTTGGTGAGTGCAGCAATGAGGACAGAAGTGAGGGTGATATATATAAGCTGTGGGGTGGAGAAGAGGGGTGAAGGAGACAGAGTTTTGGGATAGATGACACAGCTGTCAGAAGGAGTGGTAGAGAGTGCATATTACAAGGAGAAAGAGCTGAAGGGGTAAACAAGGTAACCTGTAGTCTGTGTGGGGTTTTTCTCAGTAGTTGCTGTGTTCATTCGCTTTTTGCATTCGCTGAAGTGCAGAGTCAAAAGTGCTCCGACTCAGGGGCGTAACTACAGGGGTTGCAGGGGTTGCGATTGCTATCGGGCCCCGTGCTCCAGGGGGCCCAGTAGCAAACCAGTGGGTGAACTTCCAGGATTGCAAAAGTCACACTTGCGACCGGGCCCTGGCATAGCACCACTGTGGGGAGGCCCCAAGATTGCAGGAAGGGAGCCCACTGCAGAACTTGTGAAAGGATCCTGCTGCGGGACTGTAATAAAAGGCCATGCAACGAGAGTAAAGAGCCCCAGGATTAGTGGGAAGAGCCCTGGGCTTGAAGGGAAGGGCCCCGGCCAGGGATCTGGGGGGGGGCCCTTCATGTTTTCTTGCATCGGGGCCCTGAAGGCTCTAGTTACGCCTCTGCTCCGACTTATAGAAATACCCCCACTTTGAGAAAGAGCCTCCACTGCAAATGTGCCCCCTGTAAATGTGCCTATCCCCAAAAGATGCTTTAATGTATACTGATAGGCATGGGCGTGGGTGCGCTCCAAATATCTTATCAGGAGTTGATAAAAGAAAGCTGGCTAAACAAAGCGACAATTTTCACTTCATAAACAAACTAACAAGAGGGCACTAAAGATAACAGGCCATATTTTTTGGTAAGACAAGAGAGAAAAAAGCATTGCAATGTGGACAGGTCTACAGATGGTTAAGCAAAAATGCTATTTGATATTTTTATTACATTGTGGGTTTAAAGTTGATTTTTATGTATATAAATAAGTTACAAGATGCGGCATCCAATCACTCAATAAATACATCATTGAGACGAAATGCGTAGCACAGGCCTTGTTGGACGTGGCATCAACATGTATGCTGAGCTTGCAGCCAGGGAATGCGGCTGGAGCCGGCTTGGATTTAAAGAGTTACATGTTCATTTTGATATAGCCTGATGTAAGTGTATGACTTTACGCTTTCATAAATATATTAGAGGATTTTATACTATCTTGTTCTTTCGTTCCTATATGGGTTTGATGACATGACAAGAATTGATTGATGGTACCGCTGGGATAGTGGAAGCCCACAGTGGTGGTTTGAAGGCGGTGTTCCCTTGCAAATGTAATATATAGAAAAAAGCATCTTATGTTTATTCGCTAGCATTACGTTCTGGCGAGTTATATATAGAGCCTGGTAAAAGCGATATTTTAAGGAGGATACAACCACAGGAATTTGATTGTGGAATTTTGGACACATTTTCTCTGGAACTATATAATTTTTGGGAACACAGTGGTGTATAAGAATGTTTTTGCATATGTTTTATGGGATGGTGAAGTACTGTATTTATACATTGGACATTTATTTATTTAACTTTTCTGGTTGCACATTGTTGTTTATGCATAAGTCACATTGTAATATTGATGAGTATTATCTGTTAATGAATTGACACCACACAAAAACATTTTTACTTATAAATGTTATTTTATTTATAATTATTGATAATGACAAGATTGAGTTGCTATCACATGGAATCATTTTTAAAGATGTATTGATTGTATTGGTGAAAGCGCTGTCTTTTACACTGTTTTCACTGTAGCGGAAGCTGTTTTGTGAGATTTATGTGGCTTCTTTCCCTGCACTGGCGAATTTTGTAATACTGCCCTGAATCTAAGTGACATGTTCAGTTGAAACTGTTGACTCTTACACCACTTAGTTACAACAAGCAGGTTATTTAGTATCTTATGAATAAATGTACACGGCAAAGCTGGATATTCTTTATATAGCCTGATTTTTGGCAGAGCTGCATTCAATCCCAGAAACAATTCTCATAACCCTTAAAGGGGGGGGGATTTATATGGTGGCTATCACGACAGTGATAACAAGCTTGTGCAACCATTCGAGTGCCTGTCAACACAACATGATGGAAAATCTCTGAGATTGTTTGATGTTTTACACTGTACATACATCGGGGTATGAATGGGATATAAATGTATGCTGTGTGCCTTTAAGCACTTGCCGACCGTCGCAAGTACATATACTGCGGCTGTCAGCCCCTCACAGGCAAAGTGACGTATGGGTACGTCACTAGCCTGTGAGGCTCTGGTCACGGACCCCCCCCCCCCCCCCCCGCGCGTGTGCCCGGCGGATCCGATGTCCGCCGGCACTCACGATCGTCCGTGACAGCGGGAGAAAGGCAGGCGGCTAATGTAAACAAGCCGCCTGTCATTCTCCCCTGTGTAAGAACAGTGATCATACGGTCCTACTATGTAGGACCGTTGATCACTGTTCCTACAGCTCAAGCCACAGCCAATCACAGTTAGAATCACGCCCCTAGGGACACACACCCCCCCTCCCTCTAAAAAAAAGTTAACCCCTTCACTACCAGTGTCATTTTACAGTAACAGTGCATATGTATAGCACTGATTACAGTAGAAATGTCACTGGTAACCCCAAAAGTGTCAAAAATGTCAGTCAAGGGTCCGATCTGTCCGCCCCAATGTCGCAGTCCCGCAAAAATAATCGCAGAATGCCGCCATTACGCGTTAAAAAAAAACAACAAAAATGACAAACATCTTTTCATTTGTTAGTAAACGCGCAAACCAATCAAAATACGCTTTTTGCGATTTTTTTTACCAAACATATGTAGCATAAAACAAATTGGCCGAAAATGTTAAAAAATTTTGATTTTTACTTTTTTTGGGGTAATTTCATATAAAAAAATGTGAAAAATATTGTTATTTTTGCAAACATTTACACTCTTTTTTTGTTTATAGCGCATGATCAAAAAATCGCACAGGTGATCAAATACCACCAAAAGAAAGCTCTGTTTGTGGGAAAAAAAAGGACGTCAAATTTGTTTAGGTACAGCGTCACACAACCGAGCAATTGTCCGTTAAAGTCACGCAGTGCCGAATTGCAAAATACCCCCTGGTCAGGAAGGGGGTAAAATCTTCCGGGGCTTAAGTGGTTAAACACAGACCAAGCAGGTCTCATCTTCTGTCTCTATTGATTAGAGAGCGACGTGTTGATGGCCTTAGGCTTTCTAGAAGAACTTTTTAGCATGTAAAGTATAACTATGAAATCCAGAAGACCTGAGTTTCCAGGAACTTGAGTTCAGTTGTGACTCCTTAAAGAGGAACTCCAGTCTCTGAAGTTAGAATTAAAAGTAAGCAGCTACAAAAACTTCAGCTGCTGACTTTTAATAAACAACCACTCACCTGTTCCAGGATCAAGCGCTGTGCTCACCCCAGTCGTGTTCTCCCTGTATCCTCCCTCGCCGGCATCTTCACATGCGTGAGCGGCACTTGGCTCTGTGACTGGTCCCAAAGTCTTCTGAGATCTGTCATGTGTCCCAGAAGACTCCGTCAGGGAGGGGGGAAGGAGAACTATCACTTCTGATCGCCTAAGGTGATTGGAGCAGAAGTGGGAGCGGGTACCTGTCAAAATCGAGTACCCCCTCCCCAAAAGCTCAGTTTCACAAACAGGAGCTGAGGAGCAGGCCTTATAGAGGAACTTCCCCTTTTGGGTGGAGCTCCGCTTTAAATCATTACTGAATTTCAGACTAACATAGTGAATGCATCAAGTATGAGGAAGAATTAAAGCATATGATGAGTTAAAACGCTTTTCTTGTGTGTCCTGTTGGGGACATTACCCTTTGCTTCCTGTCTCGGAGATGCAACAGCAAGAGAGACAAAATCTCAACAAACTGAGGGAATGTTCACCAGAATCGGCCTCCTCATTAGCGGATTAACCCTCCCATCTTTTGCTGGTGACAACTGCAAAATTCTGCTTTATGATTAATATGTTGTCCCAGTAATAATGGTCCAGGTTGTTGTGTGTCGCTTCCCCAAACTTCCTGTTGGACAGCGAACACCAACAAGATAATTTCTATGCAATCAATTACATTCTTTGGTAGTGCATGACTCATTGTGTCTTTGTCAAGGTCTTTCCTTGCCTTCCTGTTGGCAGCCATCTTGGTCATGTGCAGACTGCTGTCTCTTATAAACTCTGTTTGTATCATCACTTGCCTGCTGCCTGGGTGTCGCTCAGTGATGATGTTGCACACCTGACTATAGTCATCTCTTGTTGGCTTGCAGTCCTTTGACCTTGTGTTTGTGCTCCAAGGTGCATCACTGCTAGCAGTCTTCTGTTCTCCGTGTTCCTCCATGCATGACCTGGCTTGGCTGATGACTTTCCTGGCTCTCGATTCCACATCGGCAGATGACCAGGCATCGGCAGACTACCCGCCTCTGGACTCGACCCCAGCTTCAATGACTACCCACTTCTAGATTTGATCCCAACTTGGATGACTACCCGCTCTGGACTTGACCCCGGCTGTTCCTGATTTCGCTCCTCACTCTTGCAGTGCGTTTATTGTCGTTGCTCAAATAAACTGCTTTATTTTACTTGCATCATTGTGTGGTCTGGTTTCATGGCACCCTGACAGCCTTGTGCCTATGCACATGTTTGACCATCATTCATTGAAATTCAGTTTACCTAGATGAGGGATAGAGGAAGGCATAAAACAAGTGTATTTTTCTCTCTTGAGGTACCTGTGCATGTCCTCACAGGAAGCATAAGAATATAGCCCTGTTTAAACATAGGAAGCATAAGTACATAGCCCTGTCTTTCTCCTTTCATCTCCCACAGACAACCCAGGTGCTGGCTTCCAAAGCCAGTCTGTTCACAAGAATAGGGGAGGCCAGCAGTGGTGAAACGCGTCAAGGAAGTTTGGTTTCTGGTAGAGATGTATGCAGGTTTTTTTTTTTTTTTGTCAATTATCAAACACTGTAAGAAGAGTTAGGTTTTGGAGTGTTGCTTACTTTTTTTTATACTTTTAACATAGGCTTGTTATCTGGTCTCAGGAGAGCGCTCACAAGGATGGCTCTATTGGACCCTGCAAGGGGAAGGAGCCACAAAAAAAAAAAACAGATGCTAACATCTTAAGGGTCCTAACCCCTTCGCGCCTAAGGGTAAAACAAATCTGAATGCCTAAGTACAATTATGAAATTTTGACATGTGTTAGTAAAACTGTACATATCATCACAACTACGTTGTGCATCTAGCTGGATTATATTGCATTTTTTAAAGACAAATTGGGCTTTCATTTGGTGGTAAATAGTATTGGATATCTCTTTTTTTATTGTCAAAGGTAAACAGGCCCAAAATAGTAAAAAAAAAAAAAAAAAAATTTCTTTAAATTTAGCTGTATATTTTTTGCTACGGACATAACCTTGCACCACAGAACAACCCAAATTAAATCCTCCTGCTCCTGACAATTACAGTGATACCACATATGTGTGTTATTTGTTGTTTGTACCACTAGTACAGCCCAAAAAAAGAAAGTGCCCATTTTGCTTTTTTTATCCTACCTAAAATACACGGATACTAACTGACACTGATAAAAAAAAAAAAGAAGTCCTGTAAGTCACAGCACAAAGGGAAATATGTGGCCCCACTGAAAAAAGCCCAGTCCAGTGGGACTGCATATTTGCATATGGTCGGCATGAAAATAGCCTACCCAGTCAAAAAACAATGGTAGATATTACAAACTGTGCAACTTTGTAATATGTTAACTTTGTTTAATTGTTATACCTCTAGGCCATTTGGACCCCCTTGGAAGCCTGGCCAAAACACTCCCATTTATCAATCACCATGCCCTGCCTCATTGTTAGGATGTAAATACCATTGCTTCCACTCCTGTAATGCTGGGGGTGAGCATCCAACATTTTTCACATTTTTCACATTCTAGATACCATGCAGGATGTGGAGATAGTCAATTGGGAGTTTTTTGGCCAGGCTCCCGGTGGGGAGGAGGACCAAATGGCCTACAGCTATGATAAAAGTGGATGTAAACCCTCACATATACCCAATGAAGTGAACAGCCTCAGATGATATGCAGAGATGAGACAAATCTCCCTACATAAGTTTTTCATGCATATCTGCTGTCTTCAGCTTTCTTTATTCTTTAAAAAGTGCACATCGTGTTACACATTTTTCTTCCTGTTTCAGCAGTGGTAGGGGAGTCTATGTCACACTGTGTGTGAACTGATTGGAGGAAAGGCACACACCCCCACTCAACATAGGCAGAGGAATGGAGAAACTTGCAGAGCTGTGCTGTGAATAGACCAGCTCTCTGCTTATCTGTCCCTAAGTCTCTTTCCCAACACAAATTTCCAGCTGCTGTTATCTCCTGTGTTGGAGAACTTGTCAGAGGTTTTATGGTGATAACAGAGGAACACAGCAGCAGAAAGACACAGGAGTTAGAGCTTTGGAGAAATAGATTGGTAAACAAACACTAGAATATATGGGCCCAGGTCAGGTTTTATGAATGGGTTTACATTCACTTTAATGAAAATTTTGCCATGCTGCATAGTTTATAATACCTACTGGAGCCCCTTTTTGACTGCATAGACTATTTTCTGGTAAAGATAAACTTAGCCTTTAAAGCTTGTAATACAACATGGACCAGCAAAAATATATACCGTAGGATTCCTCAAAAGCATCAGCAAACAGAGGCTTTAATATCACTTTATCGTGAGTTCTAACTGTTCTCCACTCTCTCCGTAAACTACAAATACAAAAAAAAAGTTTTTGCTATATACTGTACAGGTTAATATAAATTTCACTGAAGTGTACCTTTCATAGACTGAACAGTTGCGATTTTCCATACAATGCGTACCTATGATTATAAAGACAGAATTAGATCATGGTGACAACAACCTTTCTTTTATATCTCCCTCCAAGCTCCAGGTCAAGACACAGATAAGTGTTTCATTAGCACTTACTCTGTTATCTGTAGACAGTGATGGGAATGCAAACTACTGGCAGAACATTTTGACACATCAACTGAAATTGCCTGCCAAGAATGAGGCATTTTTTCAGCAGATAGCTGAGAAAGAACGATTTATAAACTTGTCATATTCTAAGTTACTGTGGAAACTAAAATACAATGTTGTTTAGCATAAATAATAAAACTTTTGTTTTTAGGGGGGAAATACCATGCTGCTAAGCTGGACATTGTTCATACTTCTATAAATGTACAGCAGCAATGCATAAAGATTTACATTAAAGGCATAGATGGGACAGATATCTCCCCCGAAAATGGCAGGCAGGCAAAAATGTTCTCATCTTCTTACAAGTCAGATAAGCAACGGGATTTATTGGGACACTCAACAGAGATGCACAAGGAACTAATCCTTCATTCTTCTCTGTGGAAGAGAGATGGACCAGGACCTGATCACAAGGAACATTTTTAAACAAATTATTTTTGTAACGCACTAAGAATTATCTATAGGTGGGACCTGAATTAGGTGCCTTATTACTTCCCTATGTAAACTATAGGATTCTAGATTTCTAGTGGGAGAAAGCAGCAGTGGGAGTAAGCAGCCTGAATATTTATGAGGAGTCTAGCCAATCCTTGGGGAGGTGTGTCCAGTGGGCAGCTGGAGAGCCCATAATTAGGCTGAGGCCTTAGGCAGAAGGAGAAAGTTTCTGGGTCCAGTCCTGCTGGAGGAGACCCCTGTGCAGGGCATCTGTCCCTGGGGCAGGATTACCGGAGGTGCCATCTAGAAGACATCAAGGTTCCAGCCATGGGTGTCCGCAGGTAGGGGCAAGGGGGGGCAAATGCCCCCCCCCCCCCAGAATCTCAGCTTCCCCTTTAAAGTGTCTGTTAAGCTACTTTATACCATCCTGTCTGGTCTGCTTAATAATCCTGTGTGCCCCTGTGTCTGTTTTAAAAAAATAAGCCGTTCTTTACCAGGTTTTAGAGTGCCGAGCGCAGCTCACCTAACCCGTTGGCTCTCTCCTTTCCCCGTCTGACAGCTGCCTGCCGCGGGCAGGGCAGAGGATTCCTTGCTGACGTCGGTTGGGAGGGGAGGGGAGGAGGAGGGGAGGGGGAGAGGTGGAGAGAGGCAGTGGGTCATGTGAGCATCGATTGGCACTCTGAAAACCTGTAAAGAACGGCCTATTTTTATAAAACACAGACACAGGGGCACACAGGATTATTAAACAAACTGTAGACAGGATATGAAACTTTAAATGAAACTAGAGCAACAGGAGGGTAGGGGGCGGGCACAGACACAGGGGCAGACAGGCAGGGAGGGAGGGGGGAGAGAGGACAGGGGAGGGCAGGAGAGCTGCAGATGATGGAGGCACATAAGCTGACCACAGTGTCAGGGTTCAGCAGCCATGGTATACTGTGATCAGTTTACAGGGGGGAGGACATAGCCAGGCAGGATCAGCCAGGTATTTTAGGTAATAGAAGGGGCCAAATTACACAGCACAAGCACTGTGCTGTATAACATGCTTTAAGGGAACAGGAACAATTTTTTAGGTTAACAAATGCTTTAAAAATAAATGCTGCCATTTGCCCTTTAAAAATAAATACTCAAAATAAGTAAAATGACTAAGCCCCTCCCCTTCATGACATTGTTGAAAAGGGGTGGAGCATGGGTGACCTTAAAATTAGGCCCCCCCCCCTGAAAAAAGTTCTGCGGACGCCCATGGTTCCAGCTTTAGCTTTAGCTGGGAGGCCTATTTTCAAAGACTAGTCTTAGTGTAAGAGACGTTCAGCTGGACCCAAACAGGCATTGGCGCGCTACTGGGTGTACAGGAAGAAATGTGCATATGCGCGCACGCATTGGCACCAAATGGCCTATTTAAGCTGAGCAGTGACAGGAGCACATTGCTGAGTGGTCTTTCACCTTGTTCCTGTTTACCTGTGCCCTGACCTGTACTGACCCAGCTTACCCTTGACTCTCCTTTGGATTCCTGCCTGCCTACCTGTGACCCCAGCCTGTGATTGACCATGCTCCTGTCTTATGCCTCTGTACCTCGCTGCCAGATTGTGTACCGACTTCAGCTTGTATCCTGCCACTGCTTCCGTCTCATGTTCCTGTACCCGCGCTGCCCGGCTGTTGACGACTCCTTGGCTTGTGTTCCAGCTTCACTCCTGCCTTCTCATCCAGCATCACATAGTTCCAGTTCCAGGTGCTCATCCGGTTATCCACGGCCATCAGTCTCCTGTCAAGGCACCACCTGCTATATCGGCCCTCGTGCCACTCTGTGCCCTACACCGGCTGTCATCTCTACCAGGGGTGTTGGAAAGGAGGTGCAAGAGAAGCCCCCTCTACAGCTCGATCTCCATCAGGTACGTGATACTTAGAGTCCTTTTGGGTCTCGAGAAGCTCACTGGAGAGTACCAGGAGGAAGTTGGAGGAAAGGTGTACAGCTGTCTTATGGTGGTGTGAGTCTGTATCTCCCTCACTGAAGATTGCCCGATGGATATTGAAAGGAGGCAACCGATGAGCCTGTGGCCGTTTGAGTAGATGACCCCAATTGTAAATGTTAGTGGCTGTGTGCAGCTTTTGGTCTTTTGGAAAAGTCTTAGTCACCAATCAGCATTAGAGATTCTGTGGGACATTTTGTGCAGCTTAGCAAGATAGAGGAGGAGTCCTCAAAGTGTTCAGTTAAGCAGTTTTTCAACTTTATAATGAACCCCCCCCCCCCCCAAAAAAAAAGACACCCTAGATGTTCCTTTTTAACCAATGAAGCATTGAGAAGATGTTGTGTGCCTGGCTGTGTGTGCTGTAACTGGGAGAAAAGAATCAGTTCACCAGCGGCTCTCTAGGGGGTGCACTACCTTGATATGTAGCAATCCAGAGGATATATGGTCTCAGTATTTAGCAAGATATGATACTGGAGGACAGCATCAGTTACCAGGAATAGTGCCTCTCTTGAAATATGCAAAGGATAATTCTGCAACCTGCACTAGCTCCACACCTCTGTACTGATTGCTGGAGTACATGAAGTGATGCAAGAGCTTGCCCTGAGCTGTCCCTTCTTGCTTGGAACCCTTCCCTACAATAAGTACTGTCCCTCACAAGGGACATGCTCCTGGCCATTCACTCACCTGAAGTAGGCCAGGATGATGTTCGTTCTGTTCCCTTATTTAAAAGGTTCCCTGAACCAAAATGGCCACCAAAGTCTCTAGCAAGTTCTATGTCCAACCAGACTACTTTCCCTCTTGAGGCATTTAACATGATAATCCTGAAGGGATCAATTCCCTTACGAGAATCCCTCCTCCATGCAACAATGGCACTAGGCCATTGGCTAGGAGAAGAAAAGGCTAAGACAGGTGGGAAGACCAACTGCACCTGCCTACATATCCGCTTCTGAAGGTATTATACCAGAAGATGGTAACAACTTGTTAGACATAGAGCAGTATTCTTTGCCTATGCAGTATGGCCATCTGTAGAATTTTAATCAATTAGCTGAAATAATTATCCAGTATTATGAATATACATAGTCCACTCAGTGGCGACACTGGCCTATTGGTAAGACAACAGCCTTGGTAAACCAAGGTATTAAGAGTTCTTTAAAGCTTGACTTAATAATGAAAATAGGTCATTGTGTTTTTATAACATAAAAAGGAAAGGGTTCCGCGCTAAGGTTAGTCAAAAGGCTGCAGCCTCCCTCAAAATATAACCAAAGGATATATGGGAATGTAATGGGAATGGGAGGGATGGTGGCATTGCCCTGGGATATATGAGCCAATAAATATATAAAAGTGTGTTAAAAATCGAATAGAATATCAATGAATGAAAGTGTCTGAATATGACTATGAAAGTCAAATAAAGTGTAAAGATTACATATAAATATCACAACTTTCCAAAAAATGACCATACAAACCAGTGAATAGTATCGTAAATGATTAAATATAAATAAATCTATCAAAGTGCAATCATAAGTGACTGAGTGCTAAGTATGCCAATCCAAATAAATATCATAAGTAATATAAATACAGTAAGTAAAAAGGTGAACAGATATAAAAAATCTGTTTTTTATGATTATCAGAAAGAATAACCCCACACAGGGATGTCTCACCAGAAATGTGGATATGGTGGATCTCAATCCATCCTGGAACTTCCTACGGGTGTAATGCCCTACTCCTGGGTGGATGGTCCATTAACCAAACTAGCTTACAGGTACCAAGGGTCCTTAGGCCGTAGGACAGCCCCCATAAAGAGTAATAGGATACTCACAAGTAATAGGATACAAGTAATAGGATACTCACATAGATAAAAATAACATCAAGCGCAATCAAACAATTGTGTTTGTATGTACACTGCTCAAAAAAAAAAAAAAAGGAACACTTTCAAATGTGAGTGTGGCATCAAGTCAGTTAAACTCCTGGGATATTGATCTGGTTAGTTAAGTAGCAGAGGGGGTTGTTAATCAGTTTCAGCTGCTTGGTATTAATTAAATTAACTGCACTAGATGGGCAACCATGAGACAACCTCCAAAACAGGAATGGTTTTACAGGTGAAGGTCATTGACATTTTTTTACCTACTCATCTTTTCTGACTGTTTTTCACTAGTTTTGCATTTGGCTAGGATCAGTGTCACTACTGGTAGCATGAGGCGATACCTGGACCCTAGAGTTGAGCGGACACCTGGATGTCCGTGTTCGGCGGGTTCGGCCGAACTTGAAAAAAAAGTCGGGGTCCGTGTCCCGGACTTTTTCCGAACTTTACCAGGACACCGAACCCCATTGAAGTCAATGGGGACCGAACTTTCAGGCACTAAAACGGCTCTAAAACACCAATGGAAAGGGCTAGAGTGCTGCAAATGGCAGCAAAACATAGTTAAGAGCATGGCAAGTGCTCTGCAAACAAATGTGGATAGGGAAATAACTTAAAACAACAAAAAAAAAAACAGAAAAATAAAACAATTTTCTTGATCTGTGAAGGACGAGGCCCATATGGAGTAGGAGGGAGGTTGAGGTGGTGGTGGATGTGGCGGTGTAGGTGGAAGCGGCGGTGGAGGGGGACGAGGTAGCCAACACTGCTTTTTTTCAGTCATTTTAAATGAGGGTACACCCCAAAAGAGTGAGAAAGATCAAAAATATAACAATGGCTGGGTAAGGTCGGTATCCATCTCTATTCTGCACAAGGTACGGAAAAGTCCTGTGGGATCCATGCCTGGTTCATTTTAATGAACGTGAGCTTGTCCACATTGTCTCTGGACAGGCGGCTGCACTTGTCTGTGATAACGCCCCCAGCCATGCTAAATACACGTTCAGATAATACACTGGCTGCAGGGCACGCCAGCACCTCCAAGGCGTAAAGGGCAAGCTCATGCCATGTGCCCAATTTGGAGACCCAGAAGTTGAAGGGGGCAGACCCGTCATTCACTACATGTAGACGTGTGCACACATACTGCTCCACCATGTTGCTGAAATGCTGCCTTCTGTTAAGACGTTCCATATGAGCTGCTGGTGCTGCTGTTTGTTGTGGCGTGCTGACAAAGCTTTTCCACCCTGCCTTCTGAGGTGCTGGCGGTGCCCTGGTTGCGTTGGCGACCTCTTCCTCCTCCTCCTCTGCCTTGGCCTTGTGCTTCCACTGTGGCCCCGCTGTCAGGTGGGAATGCCAGCAGCATCGCGTCTACCAGCGTGCGCTTGTACTCGTGCATCTTGCGATCACGCTCCAGTGAGTGAATTAAGGACGGTACGTTGTCCTTGTAACGGGGATCCAGCAGCGTGGCCACCCAGTAATCAGCACAAGTTAGAAGGTGGGCAACTCGGTGGTCATTGTGGAGACACTGCAGCATGTAATCGCTCATGTGTGCCAGGCTGCCCAGAGGCAACGAAAGGCTGTCCTCTGTGGGAGGTGTATCGTCTGTGTCCTCTGTATCCCCCCAGCCACGCACCAGTGATGGCCATGAGCTGGCCTGGGTGCCACCCTGCTGTGAACATGGATCCAACTCCTCCTCCATCTCCTCCTCCTCATCCTCCTCATCCTCCAGAACTGTGCCCCTGCTGGACAATTGTGTCCCTGGCGTTTGTGTGTGCAGGAACCCACCCTCGGAGCCACTTGCGAATGACTGCCCTGAAAGCCTTGGAAATGTTACCTCTTCATCCTCCTCCTCATCCTGTGCCACATTCTCTTCCATCATCGCCCGAATCGTTTTTTGAAGGAGGCATAGAAGTGGGATAGTTAAGCTGACAACGGCGTCATCGGCACTGGCCATGTTGGTGGAGTACTCAAAACAGCGCAACAAGGCACACAGGTCTCGCATGGAGGCCCAGTTATTGGTGGTGAAGTGGTGCTGTTCCGCAGAGCGACTCACGCGTGCGTGCTGCAGCTGAAACTCCACTATGGCCTGCTGCTGCTCACACACTCTTTCCAGCATGTGCAAGGTGGAGTTCCACCTTGTGGGCAAGTCACATATGAGGCGGTGAGCGGGAAGGCCGAAGTTACGCTGCAGCGCTGACAGGCGAGCAGCAGCAGGGTGAGAACGCCGAAAGTGCGCACAGACGGCCCGCACTTTCTGCAGCAGCTCTGACATATCGGGGTAATTTTTAAGGAACCTCTGCACCACCAAATTCAGCACATGCGCCAGGCAAGGGATGTGCGTCAAACCGGATAGGCCCAGAGCTGCTATGAGATTTCGCCCGTTATCGCACACCACCAGGACGGGCTTGAGGCTCGCTGGCAGCAACCACTCATTTGTCTGCTGTTCCATGCTCCTCCACAACTCCTGCGCGGTGTGTGGTTTTTCCCCCAAACGGGCACGTTTTAAAACTGCCTGCTGTCGTTTACCCCTGGCTGTGCTGAAGTTGGTGGTGAAGGTGTTACGCTGACCGGATGAGGAGGCGGTAGAGGATGAGGAAGTGGAGTAGGAGGAGTTAGGAACAGGAGGCAAACTGAAGCGCCCTGCAATCCTCTGTGGTGGAAGGACATAAGCCAAATTGCTATCCGCCTCAGGCCCATCCGCCACTGCATTTACCCAGTGTGCCATTAAGGAGATATAACGCCCCTGACCGTGCTTACTGGTCCACGTATCGGTAGTTAGGTGGACCTTGGCACAGATGGCGTTGCGCAGTGCACACCTGATTTTTTCCCCCACTTGGTTGTGCAGGGAAGGGATGGCTTGCCTGGAAAAGTAGTGGCAGCTGGGCACGACGTACTGTGGGACAGCCACCGACATAAGGCTTTTCAAACTGTGCGTCTCCACCAGACGGAATGACAGCGTTTCAAAGGCCAAGAATTTTGAAATGCTGGCATTCAGGGCCAGGGATCGCGGGTGGGTAGGGGGGTACTTCCTCTTCCTCTGAAGTGTTTGGGAGATGGAAAGCTAAACGCTTCCACGGGACATTGTGGAGATGGTTGGTGACCCAGGTGGTGGTGTTGCTGACAGATCCTCTGTTTGCGGGGTGGCAGGAGCCGGTATCACTACAGAGGTGGATGAAGAGGCCGAGACTGCAGCAGAAGAGGAAGCAGGAGGAGCCAGAGACCTTTCTTGGTTTTGAAGGTGTCTACTCCACTGCAGCTCGTTCTTTGCACTTAGATGTCTGATCATGCAGGTTGTGCTCAGGTTGAGAAGGTTTATGCCTCGCTTCAGGCTCTGATTGCACAGGGTGCAAACCACTCGTGTCCTGTCATCAGCACATTTTCTAAAGAACTTCCACGCTAGAGAAATCCTTTGAGCTGGCTTTGGTGCGCTCGGTCCCTTTCTGCGTTGGGCAGTAGCAGGCGTAGTGTCTAGGGCACGGCCGCTCCGCTTCTGCACCCTGCTCCCTCTTCTGCTGTGCTGGTGGCTCTGTGCGACCACAGCCTCTTCCTCCAAACTACTCAGGTCACCTGCATGACGTTCATTCCATGTGGGGTCGAGGACCTCATCGTCCTCCACATCATCTTCCACCCAGTCTTCACCCCTGCCCTCCTTGTCGGTCTCCACAATTCTGAGTGCCACAGCAGTTGGCACCTGCGTTTCGTCATCATCGGAGACGTGCTGTGATGGTCCTTCCATGTACTCATCTTGAGAAATAAGTGGTTGGGCATTGCTGCACTCAATCTCTTCCACTTCTGGCACAGGGCTAGGTGGGTGGCCCTGGGAAACCTTGCTGACAGAGTCATCAAAAAGAAGAAGAGACTGCTGCATGACTTGGGGCTCAGACTGCTTGCCTGATTTGCAAGGGGGTGAGGTGAAAGACGGTTGGACATCGGCTGCAGGTGCCAACTCTGACCTTTCTGCAGTAGACTGGGTGAGAGACAATGTGAAGGAACTGGAGGCACTGTCAGCAGCAACCCAATCTACTATCGCCTCTACTTGTTCTGGCCTCATCACTTCTAGAGGCGCATGATGCCCTACCAAATACTGCTGCAGGTTCTGTCGCCTACTCACACTTGAGGAAGGTGTTTCACTTGTGCGTGTAGCTGGCACAGATCGACCACGTCCTCTCCTTGCAACAGGAGCTCTACCAGCAGCACCACGACCCAGGCCACGGCCCCTATCTGACGGTCTCCTCATATTTCTGTAAATTATGATCTTGCCCTAGAAAGGTGTTTATTGAATAGCGGAACAAAACAACAACAGTATCGCACGGGTGTATCTCACAGTCAAATATGCAAACTATGCCGCAATTTAATTTTTTTTACCCCAAAAGGGTGTTTATTAAATAGAGGAATAGAAAAACAGTATACAAATACAACGGGTGTATCTCACAGTCAAATATGCAAAGTATGCCGCAAATTTAATTTTTTTCACCCCAAAAGGGTGTATATTGAATAGTGGAATAGAAAAAAGCATATAAAACGGTGTATCTCACACGTACAAACACAGACTAGGCCCCGATTACAATTTTTTGTACCCTAAAGGGAGGATGAGGATGAGGAAGAGGAGTAGGAGGAGTTCGGAACAGGAGGCAAACTGAAGCACCCTGCAATCCTCGGCGGTGGAAGGAGATGCGCCAAATAAATTTAAAAAGGTGTATCTCACACATACCGATACAGACTATGCCGTAATTTAATTTTTTACACTCCAAAAGGGTGTAGAAAAAAATTTATAAAACGGTGTATCTCACACGTACCGATACAAACTATGCCGTAATTTAATTTTTTACACTCCAAAAGGGTGTATATTGAAAAGCGGAATAGAAAAAATTTTATAAAACGGTGTATCTCACACGTACAAACACAGACTAGGCCCCGATTACAATTTTTTGTACCCTAAAGGCAGGATGAGGAGTAGGAGGAGTTCGGAACAGGCAGGAGGCAAACTGAAGCACCCTGCAATCCTCGGCGGTGTAAGATGAGCCCAAAAAATTGGAAAGGTGTATCTCACACGTACCGATACAGACTATGCCGCAATTTAATTCTTTTTACCCCAAAGGGTGAAGATTGAATAGCGGAATAGAAAATATGATATCAAAAGGTGTATCTATCTCACACGTACAGACCCAGACTAGGCCCCGATTACTATTTTTTGTACCCTAAAGGCAGGATGAGGAGTAGGAGGAGTTCGGAACAAGCAGGAGGCAAACTGAAGCACCCTGCAATCCTTGGCGGTGTAAGATGCGCCCCAAAAATTGGAAAGGTGTATCTCACACGTACCGATACAGACTATGCCGCAATTTAATTCTTTTTACCCCAAAGGGTGTAGATTGAATAGCGGAATAGAAAATATGATATCAAAAGGTGTATTTATCTCACACGTACAGACCCAGACTAGGCCCCAATTACTATTTTTTGTACCCTTAAAGGCAGGATGAGGAGTAGGAGGAGTTCGCAACAGGAGGCAAACTGAAGCACCCTGCAATCCTCGGCGGTGGAAGATGCGCCCCAAAAACTGGAAAGGTGTATCTCACACGTACCAATACAGACTATGCCGCAATTTAATTCTTTTTACCCCAAAGAGTGAAGATTGAATAGCGGAATAGAAAATATGATATCAAAAGGTGTATCTATCTCACACGTACAGACCCAGACTAGGCCCCGATTACTATTTTTTGTACCCTAAAGGCAGGATGAGGAGTAGGAGGAGTTCGGAACAGGAGGCAAACTGAAGCACCCTGCAATCCTCGGCGGTGGAAGATGCGCCCCAAAAATTGGAAAGGTGTATCTCACACGTACCGATAAAGACTATGCCGCAATTTAATTCTTTTTACCCCAAGGGTGTAGATTGAATAGCGGAATAGAAAATATGATATCAAAAGGTGTATCTATCTCACACGTACAGACCCAGACTAGGCCCCAATTACTATTTTTTGTACCCTTAAAGGCAGGATGAGGAGTAGGAGGAGTTCGCAACAGGAGGCAAACTGAAGCACCCTGCAATCCTCGGCGGTGGAAGATGCGCCCCAAAAACTGGAAAGGTGTATCTCACACGTACCAATACAGACTATGCCGCAATTTAATTCTTTTTACCCCAAAGGGTGAAGATTGAATAGCGGAATAGAAAATATGATATCAAAAGGTGTATCTATCTCACACGTACAGACCCAGACTAGGCCCCGATTACTATTTTTTGTACCCTAAAGGCAGGATGAGGAGTAGGAGGAGTTCGGAACAGGCAGGAGGCAAACTGAAGCACCCTGCAATCCTCAGCGGTGTAAGATGCGCCCCAAAAAATTGGAAAGGTGTATCTCACACGTACCGATACAGACTATGCCACAATTTAATTCTTTTTACCCCAAGGGTGTAGATTGAATAGTGGAATAGAAAATATGATATCAAAAGGTGTATCTATCTCACACGTACAGACCCAGACTAGGCCCAGATTACTATTTTTTGTACCCTAAAGGCAGGATGAGGAGTAGGAGGAGTTTGGAACAGGCAGGAGACAAACTGAAGCACCCTGCAATCCTTGGCGGTGTAAGATGCGCCCCAAAAATTGGAAAGGTGTATCTCACACGTACTGATACAGACTATGCCGCAATTGCATTCTTTTTACCCCAAAGGGTGTAGATTGAATAGCGGAATAGAAAATATGATATAAAATTGGTGATTTTTCAATAGCACATGTGAACACAGCAGTGTTTTATGTTTTATGTTACAGTCAGCTCTGCAGCAGGCTATGAAGGAAAAAAAAAAGAGAAAATTCCCCTTTAAGTTTGTAATTTTTAAATAAATTAGTACAGACTATGCCACGATTTAATTTTTTTTAACCCAAAAGGGTGTATATTGAATAGTGGAATAGAAAAAAGTGTATAAAATTGAAAATCACTCAATAGCACATGTGAACACAGCAGTGTCTTATGTCACAGTCAGTTTAGAGTCAGCACTGCAGCAAACAGGCTATGAAGGGGGAAAAAAAATCCCTTTTAACTTGTAGTAAAATATAGCTGATGAACGCTGCACACAACTGACTGATAAAAATAGATTTTTTTTTCTCCCTCCTCCTCCTCCTCCTCAGTGGGCTCAAGTGAGGGCACAAAGATCGTTCACTGCACCACCCCCCACACAGCAAAATCGATGTAGACTGTCCCTGCCTAATCTCCAGCCTGTCCCTAATATGCTCAATAAGATCGTTCACTGCACCACCCCCCACACAGCAAAATCGATGTAGACTGACCCTGCCTAATCTCCAGCCTGGCCCTAAAATGCTCTAATAACTTTCCCTGCCTGCACTCCGACCTGTCCCTGCATTCTTTTCGGACACAATTTTTCACAGAATCACTGTCTGTCTGTAAGATTCTGGTACCTCCGGTACCCTTAATCACCACTTTCTCTGTAATGCGTCCCACCTTTCTCTTCAGGTGGTACGCATATACCTTTAAGAACGATCATGTCACTGCTGAGCGCCGCAGAGCGGGTATTTCAACCACCGGCGGTCTCACTCACATTGTTCGTTCAACCGCATGGTTGGTTCGATCAAGCCATGCCTGAAGCAGCCATACCTGATGTTACTCGCTCATGTATCTCGCTACCTGGACTTGTTTCACTCACTGATCTTGTATCTCGCTACCCGATCACTCTTGGAATACTGCTTCTACTTATGGCTATCTCACCCTGCTTTCCTGCCTTGTTATCCACATGCTTTCAAGCCTGTCTCTCGATTGGAACCTCCAGCTATTCCCTTTACCTGGAGCAGACCGGAACCTCGCTACTGATCCCTGTATCTTGCTACCGGATCATTCCTTATCTACTGGACCTCTCTAAACTACTAACATTACAAGTGATAAGTACCCCGCAGGGGAACCCTCCATAACCTTATTGCACTATCTACCTATGCACATTAAGGACTGTTACTACTTATCAATACTATCTTATCATCTGCACTGTTACATAGATTGCTAGCTCTTGAGCCTACTACCATCTATCATCTGCACTGCTGCATAGATTGCTAGCTCTCCTGTCTACTACTATCTATCCTTGCACTGGGTTAGTCTATCCTGTATTTGTCATCTGCTGTCCTCACCACCTGTTAGCATACTCGATACTAACCTATCTGCATTCCTAAAAACCATCTTGAACTCTCCTATACAAACCTATCAAGTGATTACCATCCTTGTCACTGTTCACACCTGTCCCTTCAGCACATCACCTTCATACTATCATATACATCCTATCACTCCAGGAACATCTCATTGAGTGTGGATATATCTGTATGTTGAAGCTGACAGGCCCACGGTGATGAGTCCTGGAGAGTTGGATCTGGTATTCAACACATCTCTACATGACTACTGAGTGGAGATTTTGCAGCTGCAAATCCAGCCTATACTAAAAACGCAGGAGCGTTACAGATTGAACGAACCTTAAAAATGGATTCAGCAGAATTACCCACTCAAGTGACACAATTAACACAACAAGTAAAAGCGTTAATACTTGCTCTGACTGACGTACAAGAAAAGAATCAGACTCTGACACAGCAGGTAACCCAGCTCCCACGGCTTACTGCTGTTCAGCCTCCTGAACCTAAAATAAACCCTCCTCTAGTGTTTACAGGTGATCGGAAAAAATTTTGTGAATTCAAAAACGCATGTCAATTGCTTTTTTTGTTAAAACCTCGTACATACCCCACTGATCAAATAAAAGTCTGTACCGTTATTTCATACTTGACGGGTGATCCACGGGCCTGGGCAGACTCTCTCTTTGAGAATAATGATCAGATTCTCAACACCTATTCCTTATTCCTAGCGGAACTCGCTAGTTTATACGATGACCCCAATAGGCAGAGTACTGCTGATATTCAGTTGAGGGCCTTAAAACAAGGAAGGAGACCTGTAGAAGACTTTGTATCTGAGTTCAAAAGATGGACCCTTGATTCAGGGTGGAATGACACATCTTTGCGAACTCAATTCAGACTCGGGTTATCAGAAGCTGTTAAAGACGAGCTCGCCCGAGCGGATTTACCTGGCACCTTGGAGGCCTTGATACAACTTAGTATCAACATCGACAGACGACTGCGAGAAAGAAGGGCTGAAAAGATGGGAATGCCATTGTTTAGTCCTTCTCAGATTTCGGCCGTTGACCCTACTCCCATGGATGTAGGAACCATACGCCCACCTTTAACGACTACTGAACGAGCTAGAAGAACATCCAGAAATCTCTGCATGTACTGCGCGTCCTCGGATCATTTGATAAGCACCTGTCCCCTTGTCCGCAAAAAAGAGGGTGAGTGTTCACATGTCTTGCTGGGAGGATTAACGACTTCCTTTTCTAACCCCTATCTTTTTGTTCATTTAATATTACAGTGGGACCAAACTAGGATCACCACCAAGGCTATGGTCGACACTGGATCTTGTGGAAACTATATTGATACACGCTTTGTTATCTTAAATAAAATACCTATTATTTCAAAATCTAAGCCTGTTTCTGTTAGTTTCATTAATGGTATTCCACTGTCTTCTGGTCCAATCACCAACCAGACACAGGCACTCCTTGCCACTACCAACGAATCACATGTGGAGACCATCACCTTTGACATACTATCCTCACCCCATTTTCCTATTATTTTGGGACTTCCCTGGTTACACACACACCAACCAATCATAGATTGGAAAAAACGGACTTTGGTTTTCCCTTCTCACTATTGTGAGAATACGTGTAACCTCCCATCTTATGGGAAGATTCTGTCTGTGGTGTCAGATGAAATTGCACCACTATGCTATCAGGATCTGTCCGAAGTGTTCCTTGAGAAAAATGCTCAAGTGTTGCCTCTCCATAGGGATTACGATTGCACTATCGATCTACTCCCTAACAGCAAATTGCCTTTCGGTCATGTTTATCCCCTTTCACAGGATGAACTTTCTCATCTCAAGGAATACTTGGATGAGAATTTGACAAAAGGGTTCATTAGACCCTCTACTTCTTCCACTGCTGCAGGACTTCTCTTTGTCCGCAATAAGGATTCCAGTCTCAGGCCTATTATCGATTATAGGCAATTAAACACGATTACGATAAAGGATCGCTATCCTTTGCCGCTCATCCCTGAACTTATTGAACAGGTGCGTGGGGCTACTTATTTCACCAAATTAGACCTGAAAGGGGCATACAACCTAATCCGAATCCGTGACGGGGATGAGTGGAAAACAGCATTCAGAACCAGATACGGACTATTCGAATACCTTGTGATGCCATTCAGGCTATGTAATGCTCCCGCAGCTTTCCAAAGATTCATAAACGACATCTTTAGAGACTTACTTGATGTCTGTGTTGTAGTATACCTAGACGATATACTTATTTATTCTCGATCTTTGCCTGAACACATAAAACATGTAAGACTTGTGTTGTCCAGACTGCTCTCACACAGACTATATGTAAATTATCATTATTCATCATTATTCTTTTTAAGATTTAATTTCCTAGTGACCTACACGCCTGCAGACAAAAATAAAAAAGCGGATGCGCTATCACGATTAACCGAAGATAACTGCGCCGAAATCCCTTCCATTCCCATAATACCCTATGAACGCATTATTGGTGTTGTCCGTTCCTTGAAGGAAGAGATTTTGCACAGTATAAGAATGGATTCACCTCCACCACAACTAAGTACTGATGCAGAAGGCTTCCTCTATTACAATGACAAACTCTACATACCCCCTACTATGCGCACCAAGATCTTGGAGTTATCGCATGATGTGCCCATGGCAGGACATATGGGTATAACGAAAACCTTTAATTTGCTCACCAGGCAGTTTTGGTGGCCTGATATGAAGACGTCTGTACAAAAATTTGTTTCTTCATGTGACATCTGTGCAAGGTCCAAAATTGACACTACAAAACCATCTGGACTACTTTGTAGTCTACCAATACCCCAGGTTCCATGGGAAGTTGTGTCCTTAGATTTCATAGTAGAACTACCACCCTCTAAAGGATTTAATACCATCCTAGTGTCAGTGGACCACTTGACAAAGATGGCACATTTCATTGCTATCCGTAGACTACCTTCATCTAAACAAACAGCGGAACTACTGATGAAACATGTGTTTAAGTTGCATGGAATTCCAAAAACTCTTTTGTCTGACCGTGGTTCACAATTCATCTCTAAATTTTGGCAAGCACTTTGTCAAATTTTACGCATTGAGCGAAAGCTCACTTCTCCCTACCATCCTCAGACCAACGGACAGACTGAAAGAGTCAACGAGTGCATTGAGCAATATCTACGTTGCTACACATCATACTTGCAGGATGATTGGGTGGATCTCCTTCCTCTAGCAGAATTTGCTTACAACAACGCAACCCACAGTACTACGAAGCAAAGTCCGTTCTACTTGAACTATGGGTTTCATCCCACTCTTCTTCCACCACGCATCCTGCCATCGAGTAACCCAGTAGCCTCGGATTACCTTACCCAAATAAAAGACTCTTTGGGTTTACTCAATACCACTATATCACACGCTCACAGTCACCAAAAAAAGTACTACGACCTTCGTAGAAGACCTTCTCCTCAGTATGCTATTGGGGACCTTGTTTGGCTATCGACAAAGAACTTAAGATTAAAAATCTCTAGCAAGAAGCTTGGACCTTTATTTTTGGGACCCTTCCCAATTAAAAAACTTATCGGAAAAGCTGCAGTACAGCTCACCCTACCAGCAGATCTCAAGATCCATCCCATCTTCCATGTGTCGCTACTGAAGCCCCATGTTCCTAACCAAGGAATAAGGCCTACCATCTTGCCTCCACCTCCAATACAAGTTGAAGGCGGAGAAGAGTATGAGATCAAGGAAATTTTGGATTCTCGCATCCATAGAGGAAGACTCCAGTATCTCATAAGATGGAAGAACTATGGACCCCAAGACGACACCTGGCTATATACCTCTGATATTCATGCACCTAGACTTATACGGAACTTTCACTCGAAACACCCAGAGAAACCTGTCCTATAGGCCTTCCGGAGCCGGCCTTAAGGGGGGGGGTACTGTAAGATTCTGGTACCTCCGGTACCCTTAATCACCACTTTCTCTGTAATGCGTCCCACCTTTCTCTTCAGGTGGTACGCATATACCTTTAAGAACGATCATGTCACTGCTGAGCGCCGCAGAGCGGCTATTTCAACCACCGGCGGTCTCACTCACATTGTTCGTTCAACCGCATGGTTGGTTCGATCAAGCCATGCCTGAAGCAGCCATACCTGATGTTACTCGCTCATGTATCTCGCTACCTGGACTTGTTTCACTCACTGATCTTGTATCTCGCTACCCGATCACTCTTGGAATACTGCTTCTACTTATGGCTATCTCACCCTGCTTTCCTGCCTTGTTATCCACATGCTTTCAAGCCTGTCTCTCGATCGGAACCTCCAGCTATTCCCTTTACCTGGAGCAGACCGGAACCTCGCTACTGATCCCTGTATCTCGCTACCGGATCATTCCTTATCTACTGGACCTCTCTAAACTACTAACATTACAAGTGATAAGTACCCCGCAGGGGAACCCTCCATAACCTTATTGCACTATCTACCTATGCACATTAAGGACTGTTACTACCTATCCATACTATCTTATCATCTGCACTGTTACATAGATTGCTAGCTCTTGAGCCTACTACCATCTATCATCTGCACTGCTGCATAGATTGCTAGCTCTCCTGTCTACTACTATCTATCCTTGCACTGGGTTAGTCTATCCTGTATTTGTCATCTGCTGTCCTCACCACCTGTTAGCATACTCGATACTAACCTATCTGCATTCCTAAATATCATCTTGAGCTCTCCTATACAAACCTATCAAGTGATTACCATCCTTGTCACTGTTCACACCTGTCCCTTCAGCACATCACCTTCATACTATCATATACATCCTATCACTCCAGGAACATCTCATTGAGTGTGTATATATCTGTATGTTGAAGCTGACAGGCCCACGGTGATGAGTCCTGGAGAGTTGGATCTGGTATTCAACACATCTCTACATGACTACTGAGTGGAGATTTTGCAGCTGCAAATCCAGCCTATACTAAAAACGCAGGAGCGTTACACTGTCCCTAATCAGCAGCCAGCATGTATGATGTGTGCTCTCTCTCTAATACTACAGCAGAATGACGCAGCGTGCTGGGTCTCGAACTTATAAAGACATGGTCACATGCTTCAGATGGCCAATCACAGCTACTAATACATTAGTAGGCATGGCTGGGATGGCTTAAGGCACACCAGTTAAACGCTTGTTGATTGGCTGTTGAAAGCCCACCATTAAAAGCGCGCCATTACATACAAAACAGGAAATAAAATGACCGAACACGGATTTTAAACCCGAACATACAGTAAAGCTTTCGGGTCCGTGTTCGGGTAACAAAAATCCAATTATTCGGTACGAACACGAATAATACAGTCCGTGTTTGCTCAACACTACTGGACCCTTTAGAGGTTGCACAGGCAGTCCAAGTCCTCCAGAAAGGCCCATCAATTTTTGCCATTGCCTAAAGGTTTGCTGTGTCTCCCAGCACAGTCTCAAGAGCATGGAGGAGATTCCAGGAGACAGGCAGTTACTCTAGGAGAGCTGGACAGGGCTATAGAAGGTCCTTAACCCATCAGCAGGATCGGTATATGATCCTTTGTGCAAGGGGGAACAGGATGAGCACTGCCAGAGCCTTACAAAATGACTTCTAGCAGGCCACTGGTGTAAATGTCTCTGACCAAACAATCAGAAACAGACTTCATGAGGGTGGCCTTGGGCCCTACATCCTTTAGTGGGCCATGTGCTCACTGCCAGGCACTGTGGTGCTCGATTGGCATTCGCCATTGAACTCAAGATTTGGCAGGTTCGCCACTGGCTCCCTATGCTTTTCACAGATGAGTGCAGGTTGACCCTGAGCACATGTGACAGACGTGAAAGGGTGTGAAGAAGCCCGGCCTCATGGGGCGATATTATGCAGTCAGTTCCTGGAGGATGAATTAATTGATACCAATGAATGGCCCCCACGCTCGCCTGACCTAACACCAATAGAAGACCTCTGGGACATTATGTTTCCAGGTTGCACCTTAGTCTGTTCAGGAGCTCAGTGATGCCCTGATACAGATCTGGGAGAAAATACCCCAGGGCACCATCCATGGTCTCATTAGGAGCATACCTGAACATTGTCAGACATGCATACAAGCACGTGGGGGCCATACAAACTACTGAGTACCATTTTGAGTTGCTGCAAAGCAATTACAGCAAAATAGACTAGCCTTCTGCATCATTTTTTCACTTTGAATTCAGCCCTCTGTAGGTTTATAATTTTTATTACGATGTGGCGATTGAGATCTAATGTGTTTTCTTTGGATTTTCCACTTCCAGGTTATTTTTTTGTTTTTGTTGCATGTGTACAACTAGGGAAAGTTCACTTTACTTGTGTCATCATTGGAAGATTTCCCCTTACCTTTCAGGACAACACTAAAATTGCGGATCTTTCCAATGGCGACACAGACAGCAATAAAAACAGAAGGCTTAACCCTTTCCCTCTTTATCCAAAAGAGATATACACTAAGATATTTGCTGCTTGATTTGCACAATATGCTTAGCAGTTGCAACCTGTTGTTAACATTTATTTAAGTGTGATTTTTACCATTTGATATGCACAACATAATTCAAGCTGAAGTTTGTGACATTAGTGACATAAAGAAGGCAGCTGGTTCCTGTAGAAATCTTCTCTGCAGGGTGCCTGGCCCTTTTCCTGGTGCAATGGTCTGCAGGGTTTAGGAACTGAGCTGCATTGATGATGGTCAGACAGAGACCTTCCCCCCTCCCTCTGCCTTAATTGATAAAACTGCTTTCATTGTTTAAAACTGGATGTAGCACCCTCCAAGGTAGGTGCTGGGGAAAAGCATCTATTTGCTCCTTCTGCTTATCAGGGGAGACTGATCTGTTAGTTTGCCTGTCACATGTTTCCAGGTGTAAATCACTGGGTCTAAGGGAGTGTCCCCACTGTATCCAAGGGGAAGGGTTAGAACATCTGACAATATTTTTACCGCTGTCTGTGCCTTGCTGTCTCATTGACAACTACACCCTGTATTTTTTGTATGGGTGCCACTAGTAAAGGAAGTGCTGGAAAATCTCTCCCATAGGGTCATAGGCAGAAGAAAGAACCCAGAGAAATGTTAACCTTCCTAAACTATTTGGCTGGATGTAGGCCTTAAATTAATTTCATTCCCTAAAGTAACATAATGTTGAGAATCTAGCTGGAGGTTATAAAATTGTTTCAAATGACTCTATGGGGCTTTTCAACATTTTGTAGAAGAAGTGAGCGTGGTAGCTTTTGCCTGGTCATCCATAGTCATACTGGAACCTGAAGACCTTTTTCGTTTTGTTACTTGTGGTGTCACTCGTTTAACATTTTTGGTAACATGACAATGGTAGCCACTAACTTAATAGCAGCTTCTTTAACTACGCCTTGTAAAAAAAAGTAACTTGAAATTTTATTTTAATAATGTATTTAAAGCTACCACCCAGCCTAGTCTTTTGCCAACTGTACTAAGAAAGCCTGTGCCCAGGAGTAACAATCCTGAATCTGATTGCAATAGCTCTCTCTCTCTCTCTATCACTCTACTAACCCTATTCTAACCCTATTACATTTCTAGACCACAGGAAAATATACATTGGGGATTATTTGCCTTTCTTTTTGAATTTTCTAATAACTGCTGCTTAAGAGAAGAGAAAGAATTGAATATCACAATCCCAGAAGAACAGGCACAGCAATCGTGGCCATGCCTTGTTCAATCAGCCCCATCAAATAAACAATTCTACATGGTTACTTAGGCTCCATCCAAGAGCCTGGGAAAGTGTAAGAAGCCTTACATACAGCATAGACAGTGCTGATTAATGTTGGCTCCTATACCAACTGCAAACAGTTCCATTCACATTTAATTATTACTCCACTCCTCTGCAGTCAAGTGCTAGATGTCTGCCTTCAACAACTCCAGACCGTCTTGAGTCCTTTCTTATCGCTAAGAAGACTTGTCTGCAAAATGAAGGTTCCACTCTGCTTGTCTTTAGAAACTTAATTAAAAGTTAGAAACTATTTTGGTTCACTTCCTACAACTCCTACCATATAATCTGTCACATCAAGTCCTTGGGAAAGCTTCAGTGGGGATACTTTAAATTAAAATGGTAAAGGCAATCTGTTAAAAAACTAGAGCTGGTTGGCAAGGACACAAGAGGGAATTCAAGACTCAAAGTAAATGTTTGCTGTTTTTTTTTTTAAACCCTTTTGGTGAAAAGGAAAATGCTTAAGGCATGGCAATGTCTTTAAGAACAAACCCAGGCAAATACATTTTTAAAAAAATTTCAGTTCTCTAACATGTTCCCCCATAATTGTTTTTCAGTCAAGTTTATGTCATTCCTTTAAATTGCATGTATGCTTAGTTGTCAAACACCTGCTGGAATTGAAATCAGGCTTGCAGAGGAATTGCAAAAGATGGAAACATAAGAAGCAAGAGAGGAAGTATCAAAGGCTTATTCAGAGAAAGAGTGAACTGCATTTTTTACTGCCCTGTAGTTCCAAAAGAATGAGATAGTCTTTGCCTCACTGTTCATCTGTATGGGTTGACACATCTGTCATTCAAATGCAGCACAGATATGAGTCGTATTTAGCAATTAAGCATGCACAAGACATATTTCACTGCATTTCCAACCACTATTTTGCTTTTACCTATGGCATATTTGAGAGACTACTCCATTCATTGACAGATAAATTCATCTAGTTATTGGTGCACCAAAGTTTGTTGGTTGGGGAAGTGCAGGGCTGCATCTGGAATATGCAGCTTATTGCTTATCTCATCTCTTGCACTGTGTATTGCAACTCCTTTCTTGTTGACTTACCTATCCCCCTTCAGTCCAACAAGAATGTTGCTTCCAGATCCACCTTACCAACTGTTCATTGTCCACTACCACTCTCTGCCAACCTCTCCTTTGGCTTCTGCTCACCCAACAAATAAAATCCAAAATACTAACAACAACCTACAAAGTCATACACAACTCTGCCCCGAGTTACATCAGAAACCTTATCTCAAAATACCAACCAAACTGTCTTCATATCTCAGAAGGCCTCCTGCGCTCTAGCTCCCTCATCACTTCCACCTATGCTCATCTCCAGGACTTCTCCAGAGCTTCTTCGACCCAGCATATACCGGTCTGTGATGTCATGAGGGCGGTACCACTAGGTGTCGACACTAGGTGGTTCCCCCCCCTTACCTATTTAAGAACTGTGGAGCAAGCAGATGGTGGAAGCATTCGTCGAGGGTGGAGCTTTATATTTTTCTTTTTTCGGGTCCGGTGGTACAGCGGGCATCATGATTGATGATGGATCTACATCGGGGGACATTGTTTTCTTTTAATTTTTAATATTGGAATTGTTTTTAATAAGGAATTGTCAAAAACTGTGTGTGGGTTTTATTTATTTTGACACCTTTTTGGTGAATGAGTAGGGATACAATGTACTCCATAGTCATTCACATGGGGGAGGGCTGGGATTTGGGGGCCCCTTGTTAAAGGGGGCTTCCAGATTATGATAATCCCCCTGCCTGCAGACCCCCACAACCACCGCCCATGGTTGTGGGGAAGAGGCCCTTAGGTGCTTTGGTGCTTAGGTGCTTCGGTGCTTAGGTGCGGTGGGGCAAACCCCCCCCCCAATCCCCACATGTTGAGGGCATGTGGCCTGGTATGTTTCAGCAGGGGGGGTGCTCAGATAAGAGTCTAACATGGATTTTGGGGGGGGGGGGCACACCATTTTTTTTAAATTGTGGTGTGGGGGTCCCATACCAGACCCAAAGAAACCAAAGATGCTGCAACAAAAAAAAAATGTGTATACAGCACTGTATTCAGCACTAAATGTACTGCTGTTAAACACTGCAATACATTATACTCACATTACACTATACTCACACTACACTATATTCACACATAATCACATTGGGCAAAGTCATGATGACTTTGCCCAATCATGGATCAGTGTTGTAACTGTATTGTCACCCACCAAACTATTTGTGCTATATATAATATTTTGAGTAGTAGTAGTAGTAAGACCACTCAGGTTAGGTATCAGAACAGCATCCACTAGCATCTCTAATGTGGAGATGTTAAAGTACGCACACCACCTCATTTATCTCAGGAAGAGAAATGTCCATAAAGAAAGACCAGAAACAAACATAAACCCCCTCCCTCAAGGCTTTTAACCATTCCCTACTTTTGGGTAGAGTAGGAAAAATGTAAAATCCCCATGAGTTTATCTTTTGCTGTCTGTGTCCTGTTGGTGAAATTGTATTTTTCTTCCTGCTCTAGAGACACAACAGGGGGGTAAGAAAAAATATTCCCTTTTTTGTCACCAGAACAGTTAGCCCCATTTAAAGATTCCTCCCTACCACTTGTTTTGGTGACAACTCAAAAAATTTGCGTTATATTCTTACTTTCTGTCCTGTTGTCAATAGTCAACAAGACAAATAGAGAGGGTGAACCTACCATTTTGGGAAAGCAATAAAATCTTTACAGAGGTTCTACCCTTTTCTCCATCCAAAACTGAGAAAAGTAATGGCTACAGACACATCTAATTGTGTCTCTTAAAAAAAAAAAAAACATTTCCATGATAGGTTGGTTAGTTGCCATCCTCCTTACAATAGTTTGCCTTTACATACAAGCTTCCCTTAAATAGCAGGGATTTTGTCATGTTTATTTTCAACCTTTTGTGGTATATGATAAATTAAAAATTAAAATAAGAAGTATAATTAAAAAAAATCTTAAAGGAGAAATGTGGGATTTAAAAAACAAATGTTGCAGCATCGGTGTGATGCTGCAGCTGTCCCCCACCGGCTCTAAGCCAGAAAACTGATCACTTGACCACTGATTGCTCAGTTCTCTCAATCAGCTCTGTCAACTGTCCGTCATCACTCTCCACTCTGCCCCTCCATCACTCATTGGAGTGCTGAGCAGGAACAGTTGGCTTAGGCTCTCAGCTGATCCTCGGTGGATCCTGACAATATAGTAAAGCTTTGGCCATACTTCTTTTTTAATTCTTGAAACCAGTTTTGCAACTTTTTCATTTGTTAGTAAACCTGTACATGTCATCACGACTACTTATTTTATCAGGGTGATTTATACCTTGATTTTTTTCAGGAGAAATTGGGCCTTTATTCAGTGGTAATGAGTATATTTTGATTTTTTTTTCTCCTTATTAACAAAAGAATGCTGGCTCAATTGAGTAAACTTGACAAAGAACCTAAAAAAGTAGGCCACGCCTCTGAAGCATAGCAATGACCCACACACCCTATCAGCAGCCAGCTCTCCAGTGTTAGTGGCTCCAAGCACAAGCATTGGCTTGTTTGGCAGCCGTGGAAGCTTCCAGTCTATGAGACCTGTCAGTGTGCATTGGATTAAGTGCAGAGCCGGTGGCAGTTGGACTTTCTCCATTCAGTATCCTGAACTGTCAGCTGGAGTGGATCCTGGTGTGCAGCACTGTGGAGGGGTAGATGTGGAGGCAGCCGCTAGCGATAATCGCAAATGAATCAAGCAGGCTGGTTGTATCTAAGTTGATCGATCAATCAATTTGGTACAATCAGCCTGCCCACACACTGTTGGAGCTGTCTATGGCTGGCCTTAATTACATTCTGCTTGTGAGTGTATTGATTTTAGCTTTTTTATTACTTAAAGGGTAACTCCACTTTTGTGGGGAAAAAATAGCAAATAAAGAAAAAACAAAATGTTTTTTTTCTCAAAAAAGTGGAGTTACCCTTTAATAAAGGATTTTGCACCGGAGCCTATGTGCTCTACTTTCTGTTTATGTGTGTACAGTTTCCAGTGCCCACTGGCCATGGGAGCAGCAAGGCTGTTTTACTAGACAAGATGAATCCTTACAAAGCTGGAATATTCACTTGAATCTTGGGACTCCTCTGTATACAGGTCATTCCTGACTTTAGTGAACATACTCTTTATTTTGCTTATTTTGGACCAAAATAATAAAAGAATAAAAAATATTCTATTTTAGCTGCATTTCCTACCAAAAAAGAACAACTCAAAATAAATGTTCTTACGCCTATTGATTTAATCAATACCACATATAGTATGTGTATATTGTTTGTACTCATTGTAGGATCCAAAAGCATTAGTGTGCATTTTTTTAAATTGTTTTTTTTTTAATCTTACCTAAAAACACACTGACCCTGGCCGTGGCTTGACCCTGACACTGACCTAGATCAAACCCTGGTCTAGGTATTTTTATTTTATTTTTTATTTATTTATTCATTTATGTGTTTAATTATTTTTTCATACTTCTCCTCTAGCAAGGAGAAAAAGATATAATGCATCTTTTTCTCCATTCAAGAGGTGAAAGAAGACAGAAGAGGGCTGTATAACTCCCAATCTTTAGTACTGAACCCAGAGCTGTTGCTGTGCATCACGCTTGCTGCAAAAATGCCAGATTTGTGCCTGGATTCCAGGCTAATATTAACCTCTTCCTGCCTGCACTATAGGCGAAAGACAGCTACAGCGTTGGCCTAAATTGCCGCGTGGACCTAAATTGTGGGGCGCGCGTGGCTCACTCTATGATCAGCAAGTTCATGAGACTCGGCTGATCATAGATCAGAGTAAAGGCTGATCAAGGCCCCTTACCAAGTGATCAGCTGTCAGCCAATGACAGCTGATCACGTGATATAAACAGAGCCAGTAATCAGCATGGGGAGAAAAAAAAAGCCGATCATCAGCTTCTGTCAAAGGGACATCGGTACCGAAGAGAGAGAGACACTACAACCTCATCTATGCCCACCAGTGCCACTTAGCAGTGCCCACCAGTGCCATCTACCAGTGCAAATCAGTGCCGCCTATCAGTTCCCACCAGTGCCACCTATCAATGCCCACCAGTGCCATCTATCAGTGCAAATCAGTGCTGCCAGTCAGTGCATCATCATCAGTGCTACCTATCAGTGTCACTTACCAGTGCCTATCAGTGCCACCTATCAATGCTCGTCAGTGCCACCTATCAGTGCCAACTATTAGTGCCACCTATTAGTGCCCTTCAGTGCTCCCTATCAGTCCCTTCAGTGCTGCCCATCAGTGCCCATCGTGCCAATCAGTAGTGCCACCCATCAATGCCACCTATCAATGCCAGCTACCAGTGCCCACCAGTGCCGCCTCATCAGTTCCCATCATCAGTGCTTATCAGTGCCCATCAGTGAGGTCTATCAGTGCCCATCAGTGCAGCCTATAAGTGCCGCCTCATCAGCGCACATCAATGAAGGAGAAAAATTACCCATTTGCAAAATCTTATTACAAACTATAAAAACTGTTTTGTTTTTTTTTCAAAATTTTCGTTCTTTTTTTTTGTAGCAAAAAAATAATAACCCCAGTAGTGATTAAATGCCACAAAAATGATAACAATTTGGGTACAGTGTTGCATGACTGCGCAATTGTCATTCAAAGTGTGACACTGTTGAAAGCTCAAAATTGGCCTGGGCAGGAAGGGGGCTTAGGTGCCCAGTAGGCCACCTGTGCAATGTTAACCACTTTCCGCCAAATAACCTACATCATTTGACTTCAAGTGGCTGTACAGGAGTGATGCAGGCATCACCCCGATACTGTTTTTTGGAGCCTTTTACAGTCGCTTCTCTTGTAACAACAATCAATGCAGCTAAGCAACTGCTTGATTGTTATTACAAGCAGTGGGAGGGGATGTCCCCCCCCTCCCACCGCCTTTTGCCGCTCACCTAGGCTCTCCTGTTCCCCTGGGAGACCTGAAAAACCAGCCCGACATCCGCCAGCTTGCCAGGTACCCAAAGAATTGACGGGTCTCCGATGTAGTAACCTGGAAGGGATGTCATGACATCACTTCCAGATTACTGGAGTCTTAAAGGCGCCAATTTTAAAAAATGGAAAGTATTCAAAAACCTTGATCTTGATGTTTTGAATGCTTTCAAGTGCAAAGAAGGGTTTGAGGTATTACAGACCCCAAATGCCTCCATAAGAATACCTGTCACCTGCCTATTGCAGTCACAGGGGATGTTTACTTTTACATAAAAATAAAAAATAAATAATAAAAATAAATATTTAAAAAAAAATGTAAAGTACTGCCCCCCCATGCTAGCGTGCAAGAAGAATTCATGCGTTGGTCCTGAAGGCATGTAAACCGCGATCGTCCCAACATGTGAGGTATCACGGCGAACGTCTAGCACTAGACCTTCTCTGTACATCTAAAGTGGTAACCTGTAAAGGCTTTGAACCGTCGCCTATGGATAGTAAAAAAAAAAATTGACATCACAATTTTAAAGCGTGACATGTTTGCTATCTTTTTACTCTGCGTGACATCATCTTTCATATTTTACAAGAAAATTTGGTTATGTATTGTGTTTTTTTTTTTTGCATTAAAATTGACAAAAGTATATTCTTTACATTTTTTTCCCCAAAAAAACACTGAGCAAATATCATATGAAAAAAAAATGCAAAATCCACCAATTTATTCTCTAGGGCCTCTGCTTTAAATGTTTGGGGGCTCCAACTAATTTTTTAACAAAAAAAAAGAAGATTTTCACATGTAAACAAAAAATCCAGAAAATGCCTGGTCTTTAACTGGTTAATTAGTAGGGATGATCGAATGGTTCGGGTCCACCATCGGTTCGGCCCGAACATTGGGTGTTCGAGGTTCGGCTGAATTTAGAACTTTTTGCCCAAAAAGTTCGGAATTTGGCAACCAGAACCGACCAAAATGCAATGCTTCAGGAAATGGGCTTTAAAAGCCCGTGATTGGACCAGAACCATTAGCAAAAGCCAATTGAGGGGGCAGGAGAATGCTAGGAATGTGATTGGAGTGACTAGGGGGTCCCTAGACCAATCATTAGTGAATACGCCCCCCAGTATATAAGATAGCCCCCGCCATATTCCTAGCATTGTTATACTGGACATGGAAGAGAGTGGAAGCAGTTCTGTTAATTTTATTTTAAAAGTGTCATTTAGCATTTATTAGTGTGAGGAAATGGATATCTAGTGTAGTTAGAGTGCTCCTTTACACTTAAGTTAGCTTCAAAAATTTAGTTTCTGTAGGGAAAGTGTTAAGTGTAAGGGGACCGTAGTGTAGTGTAGGGTTAACTGACAGTGACTGCTATGGCAGGGTGATAAAAACCCTTCCATAGCAGGGTGACCGCTATAGAGAAATGATCATTTCTCTGAGTTGCTTCGGGACAGGAATATGGCTTCTCACCAGCAAGCATTTTTCATGCTGCAGGGGTTGCCACTGCCAGTGCTTTTTTGAGGACATGTTTGATGTCAGACATGACATCTGAACGTGTGTATAGGGGGTATATATACACGTATATGTCTGTATATATACCCCTAGACATATATAGGTGTGATAGTAGCAGAAATATATGCTTGCGCTAATGAAATCATTTACAGTAATATATTTCTGCTACTATCACACCTATATATGGCTAGGTGTCTATATACATATAGTTATGTGTGTATATATACCACTATACACAAGTTCAGATGTTTTGCCTGCCTCAAAAGAACCCAAAAAAATGCCAAAAAAACGGTAGCGTCAAAAAAAAAATGCCCAGGTGTGTTTTTGCTGGCATTTTTTGGGGGGTTTTGGAGGCAGGCAAAACATCTGAACTTGTGTATAGTGGTGTATATACACACATACATATATTTATATACACACCTAGACATATATAGGTGTGATAGTAGCAGAAATATATGCTTGCGCTAATTAAATCATTTACAGTAATATATTTCTGCTACTATCACACCTATATATGGCTAGGTGTCTATATACATATAATTATGTGTGTATATATACCACTATACACAAGTTCAGATGTTTTGCCTGCCTCAAAAGAACCCCAAAAAATGCCAAAAAAAACGCTAGCGTCAAAAAAAAATTCCCAGGTGTGTTTTTGCTGGCATTTTTTGGGGGTTTTTGGAGGCAGGCAAAACATCAGAACTTGTGCACAGTACCACTATACACAAGTTCATATGTTTTTCCTGACTGCAAAGAACCCAAAAAAATGCCTGCTATTAAACCGGCAAGGTGTGAAAACTCCTGTGCTGAAAGTGTTCTAATACAAACGATCTTTTTTTTTTATGGTTCTGGACATGCTACAGAGCTGAAACTTCACAGGTACACTTTCTAGACCCCCCAGATACGAAATCCAAAGTAAAAATCAAAAAATCTCTCTTTTTTTTTAATTTTTCAATAATTGGCTTTTTTATCAAAAATGACAATTTTTAAGAACTTTTTTTTATGTGATTTTGTGTCTGGGGGGTCTAAAAGGTGTACCTGTGAAGTTTCAGCTCTGTAGCAAGTCCAGAACCAGAAAAAAAGATCATATAGGTGTAAAGGAGGGTCCCACATCCCTGTTCTACTGAAAAATTATCTTTTTTTTTTTCATGGTTCTGGACATGCTACAGAGCTGAAACTTCACATGTACACTTTTTAGACCCCCGATACTAAATCCAAAGTCAAAATCAAAAAATCTCTCTTTTTTTTTTTTTCAATAATTGGCTTTTTTATCAAAAATGACAATTTGTAAGAACTTTTTTTTGTGTGATTAATAGTTAATGGGGCATGACCCAGAACCCTAGGGACCTTTTAGGGGCATTTATTGGGTTTTAGGGCTTAAAAATTGTGTTTTTTGATTACCGAAGTTCGGGTCCCATTGATTTCAATGGGGTTCTGAAATCCGGGCCGAACTTTCGGGAAGTTCGGATGTTCTGGCCGAACCAAACTTTTCAAAAGTTCGATCATCCCTATTAATTAGCAACAAGTTCAGGGCAGCTGCACTTTTTCAATGCAAACACATTGATTTATAAGAGACAAATGGTATAAAGTGCGCTATTCTTTTTTCACATCTACAGTATCTTTTAAAAGTGAGTACACCCCTCACATTTTTGTAAATATTTTATTATATTTTTTCATGTGACAACACTGAAAAAAATGACACTTTGCTACAATATAAAGTAGTGAGTGTACAGCTTGTATAACAGTGTACATTTGCTGTCCCCTCAAAATAACTGAACACACAGTCATTAATGTATAAACTGCTGGCAACAAAAGTGAGTACACCCCTAAGTGAACATGTCCAAATTGGGCCCAACTAGCCATTTTCTATCCCTGGTGTCATGTGACTCGTTTGTGTTAGAAGGTCTCAGGTGTGAATAGGGAGCAGGTTTGTTAAATTTGGGGTTATCGCTCTCACTCTTTCATATTGGTCACTGGAAGTTCAACATGGCACCTCATGGCAAAGAACTCTCGCTGTACACTCACTACTTTACATTGTAGCAAAGTGTAATTTCTTCAGTGTTGTCACATGAAAAGATAGAATAAAATGTTTACAAAAATGTGAGGGGTGTACTCACTTTTGTGAGATACTGTACATGTGTTGGCTATATCCAAAAACAAAAGAATCTGAATAAATAGTAAAGTTATTAAATATTAAAAATGTTTGATGCAAATATCAATCAAGTAAAATGTGCAAAAAAAAAGTGCCAGTGCCTGAATCAAAGTGCAGTCTGTGACTCCATAAAAATAATATTCATTAAACATTCAAACAAGAAAGTCCATTGTGATAAGCAACTGCAACGTTTTTATCAAAAAAAATTGATTGATGTATAGATCAATCACTTCCTTTAATAATCTATGCCAGTGCTCTTAAAGTGACAGTGCAGTGCTATTTCCACTTAAATTCACTCGATGTGTGCTGTGCCATAACCCCAATGGGTCCAAACTCAACAAATGTAGTTGACCTCTTGTGGCTTATGCCAAAAGGGATCAAAAGAAAGCTTTCCACAGCTCTGCTGTGCATAAGATGTCCTTAATGCTGTTTCTTTTTACACAAATCATTTGGAGATCAACATGTCTATAAAGCAGAAAGGGATATCATCACGCAAAAACTTCTTTATTAAAACACATCAATACATAATAAAAAGCCACTCACATTGTTAAGTGCCTCCCTGGCACCCAGGAATCATATGGGAGGCGGAAGCCAATGCTATCCATGCATGGACTGGGAGAAGCAAGAGAATCACTTGCCCCTACTCCTGTGGTGTCAGGGACGCAATCGCGGCTCTGTGGCTTTGGAGAGTAACAGACGACCGCGCATGTGCGGGATCGCGGCTGCGCAGGCACGCAGGCATGCCGGCGCGGCACATGTACATCATGACGCACAGCACGCCAGCCCCTATATAAGGAGGGCTCTCAGTCCCATTCCAGCGCTGGATTATCTTCAGCTCCTTGTACCTGTGACCTGTGAACCTGTTCGGCTTCCTTGTTTTGACCCGGCTTGCCTCCTGACCATCCGATCCTGCTCCAGTGTTTGACCCTCTGCTTGTTTGACCATCCTTGCTCGTGTGCCTTCGGCCTGACTTCTAGTGTACCGACCCCGGCTTGCTCAATGGACTTGCTTCTGCTCAATCCTCTTGTCTTGGCGCCTGTCTGGACTGATACCTGTGTATGACCCTCGGCCTGGCCTTCACTTGCACACTGCTTGATTCCCTGGAGTCCCTGAAAGTTGTTTCGGATACCCTTGTGAACCTTTACCTGCACTCCACAAGCATCCAGTGCTCCTTGGGACGTGTCACCTCCTGTCCCACTTCCAGGGGTGATTCGCACCGAGCTGCAAGGGAAGCCCTCTCAGCATATCGGCCTCTACCAAGAAGTGATCTGACATGTGGGTTTCGTCTCTCAATTAGACATCATCAGGAGGCATGCATGTGCCTGCACTTATTTTAAAGAAGTTAAACATTTCATAAAAAATTTAAAGCTGAACTCCAGCCTCACCTTCAGTCTTACACAGCTGTACAGGCTCATTTCTAGTACTGAAACTCCTTACTCTGTGAGATTCTATTTGAATAACTCCTCCCAAGAGTCAGCCCCCTGCTTGCATCAGGGCTAAGGGCTCTTTAGCTGAGTACTGAGGTAAGATGCTGTGATGATTTCAGGAAGCCATTTACAACACCCTGCTGGTTCCTCCCACCAACCACAGTCTGCCTGCATTGCATAGAGAAGCACTAAGACCTATTGATATTGACGATATCATTATAGAGGAGTCCTGGAGGTTTTTTGCTTTTTTGTATAAAATTACCCAGTGACAGTCACCGCTTAGTCTTGTCAAATTGGCTATCCTCGAAATTGCCCCCTTTTTGTTATTTCTGCAGCATTGTTTACACTTGTATCTCCTAATACACAGCATGGCCATCCTGACTGTGGGCATCTGAAGCCCACTGGGACCCTCTTCCAGGATTAGGTGCATTCTGGCTACCCAGCATGCACCTCCCGATCTCATGCATGTGCAGTGGGAACATAGCACGCCTCAGTGGGAATCGGCAAACAACAGACTGAATTCCCAATTTAAAAATGATGCCTATCTCTGCCTAGCATCGCGTAATTTCCAGTTTTGTAATAACAGAATGCTAGCTGCAGGGGATGCCCATTGACTCACAATCCCAGGAGCCAATAGAAAATCAGAAATGATATACCTCACCGCAGCGAGGTAGGATGGAAGTAAAGTTTCAAGACATCCGAAAAGGTACAAAACAACAACTACAGCAAAAACAACGTTATCCAAACATGAGTGGGGGTGGAGGCCTCTATTATTGAAGCTATAGTTGCGATTTCGTTTGGAACTCTGCTTTAAAGTAGTTGTAACCCCCCCAAAAAAATGTCACTGCCAGCTTCTCTCTTTTATGCAGCATTAACACACTGTGTACATATTTGTGGAAAACAAAGCCTCTAAATACCGTTTTTCAGATGTATTCTAGCTGGTCACGTGACTCCCAGCCGCTCTCCTTCTCCAATGTACGGGCAACAGCAGGAGGGGCCAAGATCTGATTTCAGCCAGGGAGATCACGTGACCACTGTGCTGGGTGCTCAGCCCCTCCTGCTGTAGCCCTTAGATCGGGGGAGGAGACGGACCAAGAGTCACTTTTCAGGCCGGAAGATCTCTGAAACACGGTATTTAGAGGCTTAGTTTTTCACAAATATGTACACTGTGTTATGGCTGCATAAAGGAGAGGGGCCGGCAGTGAAATTTTTAAAGATTTACTTTATTGCCAATAGCGGGGAGAGGGGCAGAGATGGCCCACAGACACAGAAGCTGACAATCAGGGAGGGAGGGGGAGTGAGGGGGAGACAGGAGAGCTGCGGATGACGGGGGCACGTAAACTGACCATGGTAATTAGGGCTCAGCAGCCATGATTATCATGAGGGGGGCACAGGAACTGGCAGGATCAGCCAATATTTTTACAGCTTACAGAGGGGTGGGTTAGACAGCACTAGCACTTTACTGTTTAACCTGCTATAAGGGAACATGATCTCTCTCTCTTTTTTTTTTTTTTTTTTTTTTTAGGGTTACAACCAGTTTAAGTCTAAAATCAGGTATATAATGAAAATGGAAGGGTTTTAGCTAAAATTATAAATAAAATGTTAATGAAGAAGGAGGATGGAACCAGGAAAATCAAAGCACAAGCAGATTAGACTTGAGCTGGGATTTTTGAGGTCTAAGCTTTCTTAGTTACAGACTGAAGTTTACTCATACTGACGATCCTTTTACAACATGATGTCATATTATGGATGTCAGTGGTGGTCACCCGGCAGAGTGAGGGTGACCTAGCAGTAAGTCTAGCATCACCTTCACTCTATCGTAAAGTCATTTATATCTTAGTCTTGGCTCAGGGGACAACTGTGGAAAGTCTGATATTGTCCTTGAATGGAGGAATCGATCTCACTGGCTGACAGGCTGAACTGACAGATCTGGTGATTCACATGATGAAGAGTCTATGATTTACTCTGAAGGTAAAACAACTTTTTTTCACTTAGATCATTGCTGCCCACAGTTATTAGTTAGCTGACGAAGTCATCTTCTAAAAGATTTTTCACATTCAATCTAGAGATGTGTAACCTCTTAGTAGTGATACCAATAAAAACTCTCAGTGAAACAATAGAGTTTATGCATTAAGCATCATTTCTGCAAGCTTTTTGCCTAGTTGCTTGTAATCTTGTTGTCCCCTTCATAAAGAGGGTAAAGCAAATCCTAATGCCTAAACACAGTTTTTCCTATATTCATTGATGCACACACGGCCTCTTCAATTCCTGACCATAGAGTTACACTGCCTCATTCATGACTAGGCCATACCAGAGGTATTGCCCCACTGTGCTCCCATACCACAATGGCCAATATTAACCCCATTCCCCACTTATACTTAAAATAATTCAACCACCACACCTTTGGAGTAAAATTTGGCCATATTGGCCTTTTAGTAACCAAAAACAACACAACAAATTTCCTTAGAACAGAAATATAGAACAAAAACAGTAATGACCCCTGGGTTGCTGATCCTTGGAGGCACTACGGAACCAACACAACAAATTGTATCTGCAGGACCACTTAAGGGCCCTCAGCTGCAGAACACTGGCTCGAGGACAATACCAAATTTCCCGCAGACACCTCCATTGCTACAAATTCCCATTAACCCACCGTTAACTGGGATTAACCATAGGATGCCTAACCATAGTCCTTACTCTGATATTACCCAGAAAATTTGGATACCTCCAAGGACCCCACCCGACACAGCTCATATTTGTAACCCCTTACACCTTTGAGACCCTCCACAGCCTAACTGCTCGCTGCATCCCGTCCTGTAAACTCAAGGACCACTTATCTGTGCAGACGGCATTCAAATGAACTCCATCACTGCGCAAATACCTCCAGTTATCTACCTCCAGCTCCCAATGCCTGATCACAAAACCACCATTTCGCAACACAAATCTACCAACCTTATTAACTTTATTGGGCAATTTATTGAGCTTCTCAACAAAACAGGCATAGCACCATGATGTTTGGCCGACAATGTTAGACCAAACAACTATCTTTTTGGGAAAATTCATTGTGCGAAGTCTGAAGAAATCACATTTGATATCCCAAAAAAGGTGGTGCAACAACCAAGTCATTGTTGCCAGAATGCAGCACCAGGATATCGTGTGCTGTGTCCAACTGTAAAAAAACAATTGACTTCAGGAACCACCCAGATCCAAAACATACCCAGGATGTTTATCCACCTAATCATAGCCAACTCCCTAGACATTCCTAATTGGCTCCCATTGGGCCGAACATCTGCCCACTTGGCCCCCAATATGCAAAGGAATGTACCAAATAAGGCAAGCAGAATCATCTTAAAGAAAAAATACAGCATACACAAACACCAAAAGTAAAAACCCAAATAAAGGACAAACATGCACTTGACAAAACTGAAATAAAGAAGAAATGGAAATACCCCCCTAACTCAAGGTCGTTCCTGAATTAAATGGGGGTGAACGTATAAATTAAATCTATCTGACTCTCAACAGCCAAGGCGCCTCAATACTGACGCATCCAAACCCCACCAGGCAGCCTCAGTGTCCGCCCAATGCGGAAGGAGTGTGAAGAATAGTCACCGGGGTCATAACCCGCCACCACCAAGCAGTGCCGAAAACACAGCACAAACTGCAAAACCGACAAAGCCGATCCATCTTGATGCATCAAAAAGGAACCCCCCCCCACACCAGTCAAAATCTCAGATACTCCTCCACTGCTAATACCGGACAAATGTCAGAGCCAAATACTCTGCACACTCATGCATACATACCTTTTCCATCCTGATCCGTTTTCGAAAGTCTAATGAACAAAGACACAGTATCACCAGAGCAACAAACATCACTCCCCTGCATGCCCCCATGTGTAGTCCTGGATGAGCTAAACAATTCGCCAGTCCGGAGAGCCACACTAAAGGCCATAGAGAATGCAGCCCTAACCACTTAAGGACCAAGCCTACTTTTGACACATGTTATTTACAAGTTAAAATTAGAATTTTTTAGCTAGAAAATTACTTAGAACCCCCAAACATTGTATATATTTTTTAGCAAAGACTCTGGGAAATAAAAAGGTAGTCTGCAATATTTTATGTCACACGGTATTTGTGCAACGTTTTTTTTCAAACTCAATTTTTTTGGAAAATTAAAAAAAAAAAAAAAAAATAAACAGTAAAATTAGCCCAGATTGATGACCTGCACTACCCCCAAATTATCACAATGAAGTCGGACCTTCTTATTCCCAAAGGATGTGCCCCAGATTTCAATGGCGACCACAACTGGGAAAAGTTCTAAGAGGACCATGTTCTCTAGGAAACCCGCTTCCCGCCAAGTATCAAGCAAACACTCAGCACTCCACCGGCCTCTGAAGTACACCCCATAGCCCGTGGAACCCGCCACATCCATGTACAATTCCAGATCAAACATACTAAGTGGCCCGTCCAACCAGAGAGAATAACAATCAAAGGAATCGAGAAAAACATGCCAAACCTGAAGATCCTCCCTGTGATCCTGATTCAGCCGGGCGAAGTGTCTGGGCGAACTATCCCCAGCCATGTTGGCTGAAAGGCATCGACAGAACACCCTGCCCATCAGCAGGATGTGGCAGGAAAAATTCAGCTTACCCAGCAACAACTGAAGCTGGCGCAATTGAATCTTGTGCTGACCTGACACTGTATCTCTGCCTAAAGGACAACCAGTTTATCCTCTGTCAAATGACACTCCATTGCCTGGGAGTTAATAACGATACCCAAAAAACTCAGAACAGGATTTAGGCCAACCATCTTATCGGGAGCCAGGGGGATCCCAAACCACTGAACGGTCACCAAGAGGACGCCGCACAAGTTGGAGGACGGCAGACCCAAAAAGTCGTCCAAGCAGTGAATGATCGAATTCACCCCAGACAGGTCCCAGGCAACCCATTCAACAAACGAACTGAAGGTGTCGCAAAGCATGCAAGAAATAGAGCAGCCTATCAGCAGGCAACGATCCGCATAAAATGCATCCTGCCATCGACAACCCTTTGTGGATGAACAGGCAGTAAACTAAAGGACGCCTCCATGTCCATCTTAGCCAGAAGTGTACCCTGCCCATAATGGCGAACCCAAAATATAGCAGTGTAGAAAGAAGTATAAGACACGGTACAAGCCGCCGGGTCAATGGCCTCTTTGACCGACCCACCTTTCAGGAAGGAAAGGTGCTGAATCAAGCAGAACCTTTTGGGCTCCTTCTTGGGGACAACCCCCAGAGGAGAGACCACTAAGTTTTCCAGAGGATGGGCCAAAAACAGGCTTCTCATGTGCCCCAAGGTGACCTTCTTGGCCAGCTTATCCAAAACCACCGAAGGGTGCAAACACGCCGAACGCAAGTTGTCCGCCATAGGCAGGACACGGGAAAGAGTACACAGAATACGGAAATCTTCAGAGAAACCCGACTCCAACAACCGCATACCTACTGAGGAAAGGAAGCATCCTTTCCACCATCACCGAAGTCTTCCTTTTTTCCCAAAGCATCTCCGGAACTTCCCCTACCCTGACTAAAACAGCGAGAGAAGGCATGTGATCCCCCACAACCCGAGCTTTTGTGTTTAAAACGACAAGTGCTTCAAACTCACACACTCCCTGATTAAAAAACCAACAGTAGCCCTTACGTTTCGCGGCGGGTTATCCTGGGGCAGGGACGCTGCCCCCCCCCCCCCCCTCTCCGAAAAAACTATGGAGAAGCACTGGCGGACGTCATAAGCTTCATTCACAAGCTGATGTCCTTGTGGTCCCAACGCAACGACAGCCGAATGGCTTTATGGTGACAAAATTGTTTGTCGTATCAAAGCCACGCCATGCCCCCGTATACTCTTTTAGCCTCACTAATGGAGTCTAGGTAGCAAAACAGTGCTCCGGGTGCTTTCCCCCAATCACGCTCGCCATAATGGCAAACACCTGCAGCCAACTGCTAAACGTGCATGGGATCAAACGATAACACTGTCACTCTTGTCCTTCTTTTTCACCTCCTCTGGTCTAATTCTATCCGGATTGAATTTATCCAATGGCAAGAGAGTGAAAACCCTCAGGCTGCCTGTTCCCACTTCCCACATACTTTGCCCCACCCACACCCTACTTTTCCCCAATACACTGTCTCCACGCATTTTCCTGCTAACTATCCTAAACTTTTAACCCTCGAACTGCTGCTTTCCTGTCAATAGCCCCCCACCTCGTTGGGAGGCAGATCTGTCACATCTTACCCACAATTTCAGCTGTATGGGTAAGTAGATACTCCCTCTCTGTGCTGGGTCAATGTAACTGGAATGGCAATCCCTGCAAATCTTGGCCAGCTGTGACATGCTTTCCAGGCAGCTGCATCCCTCTCAACGCTGCAGGCAGCTCACAGTACTGCCTATGGTTTCGCTGGTGGGGAGTCATAGCTGGGGTCCCTTCCTATCCTGCTGCAGCCTATTTGGGGTGTTTGTGTCTATCCCCTTCTGTAGGCAATGCCTGGTCTGGAGTAAAAAAAAATTGATGAAGTCTCTGCAAAACACATCTCCCCCAGACAACCTTGATGAGGCAGCAGGGCCCTCTGGGCCCTTTATTCTCCTTGATGCACTGTCAGCAGTCCTAAAGTTGTTTGTTTTCCAGGTGGAAGTGGCGTTCGGGTGTAAGGCAAGTAGGAAAGGTCCCCTGCCCTCACACTGCTTTTATGATTCTTCTCATCTGGCTCGGCTATAGCAGGCCAAGGTTATCCAGCATGCTCAGAGGATGCCACCCCTGATTTCTCCAATAGTCAGGGTGATTCCTCTGCAACCATGGAGAAGGTATAACAGGTGTTGATGGATGCACTTATTACCTCTATTACCTCTATTTGGGAAACACTAAAGGCTTTTCCCTTTGGTACTCAAAAGTCGGCTCGCTCTGCCAAGGTTTTTCCTTACCTGAACTATTTTGATCGTCTCTTTAAAAGGATTAGGAACAATTAAAGCCTCTTGTATTTCAGCAATGCTTGTGGTGCTTTACCTCTTTGACACAGTCCTTCTGAAGAAGTGGTCCTCTCCTCCTGTGTGGACCTGTCACAGTCTAGAGCAGTGTTTCTCAGCTCTGGTCCTCAGGACACACTTAGGGCTCTTTCACACACTCCGTCCGTTGGACGTAGTCCATTTTGCTCAGCGGGGGATCGAGCCGCCGATCCCCCACTGAGCAGCAGGAGGACAGCTGTGTCTCCGCGCTGTGTGCGGAGACACAGCTGACAGTTCCCCATGCATCTCTATGGGGGAAATCAGATGTCAACGGACCGTCAGTCCGTTCTCACCCGATCCCATCCGATCCGATCCGCTGGACGGATGGAAAATAGGGTTTCCATCCATCCAGATTTGACGGATGGGATCGGGTCGGATGTCAGCGATCTGAACGGTCCGCCTGTGTGAAAGGGGCCTAACAGGCCAGGTTTGCAAGAAAACTGAAATACAGCACAGGTGATATAATTTGCTGCTCAGTGATTGCAGTATTCTAGTCTGCATCTCCCCAAGGTAATACTTATAATCTGGCCTGTTAGTGTGCCAGTTCCCCATGCATCTCTATGGGGGAAATCGGATGTCAACGGACCGTCAGTCCGTTCTCACCCGATCCCATCTGATCCGATCCGCTGGACGGATGGAAAATAGGGTTTCCATCCATCCAGATTTGACGGATGGGATCGGGTCGGATGTCAGCGATCTGAACGGTCCGCCTGTGTGAAAGGGGCCTAACAGGCCAGGTTTGCAAGAAAACTGAAATACAGCACAGGTGATATCATTTGCTGCTCAGTGATTGCAGTATTCTAGTCTGCATCTCCCCAAGGTAATACTTATAATCTGGCCTGTTAGTGTGCCCTGAGGACCGGAGTTGAGAAACACTGGTCTAGAGTCAGGCTCAGTCAGTAGCTAATGCTATAGCAGTGGAGCAGCACCCATCGACAAGCGGGACAGGTATACAAGCAGGTCACCCTGGCAGATGACACGGATTCACCTGAGGTGCGGGGTCTTTTTCTTCCAATCTGAGGCTTTCACCTCCTTGTTTGCAGGCCATTCATTGGGCAGTGCAGGATCTGCTCCTTCAGGGTATGATAACCCTGGTACCAGAACTGGAGAAGTTTCAGGGTTTTACTCTAACCTGTTTACTGTCCTTAAGAAGGATGGAGTCCATCTGATACTAGACCTCAAGGCCCTGAATTGCTTTATGAAGGTACAGAAGTTCAGGATGGAACCCATCCACTCGCTAGTGGCTTTACTGCACCAGGAGGATTTTCTGGCCTCTATAGACATCAAGTATATCTACATGTTTTCATCTCTACTGGGCATCAGCGCTTCCTGTGCTTTTTGGTCAGGGACACACTTTACCAATTTGTGCCTCTCCCTTTTAGCTTAGCCTCCACTCCCTTGAGTTTTCACTAAGGTGCTGTACTCAATCCTGGCTTTGATGAGACAGTGAGGGATTGCCATGATGAGCTATTTGGAGAATCTCCTCCTGTGAGCAAAGTGTCATGCTACACTGATGGACAATGTAGAGATCACCATGTGCACTCTGTGGGAGTTTGGCTGGGTGTTGAATCTCTGGAAGTCCACCTTGTCCCCCACTAGGTGCCTGGAATATTTGGGGTGGATCTTAGACTCATTGCAGACTGAGGTGTTCTTCCCACTGGACAAGCTACGGAAACTCTGAGCTGCAGTTTGGTTGTTACTGCTCTGCAAGCCCTGGGCCTCATGGGGTTCACCTTTGAAATGGTCACGTATGCACAGTTCCATACCAAGTTACTGCAAAGAGAGGTTCTATCCAAATGGGTCAAGTCTAGTGTTGAGCGAACACGGATTGCATTATTCGGGTCCGTACCGGATAATTGGATTTTTGTTACCGGGACACGGACCCGAAAACTTTACTGTATGTTCGGGTTTAAAATCCGTGTTCGGTAATTTTATTTCCTGCTTTGTATGTAATGGCGCGCTTTTAATGGCGGGCTTTCAACAGCCAATCAACAATCGTTTAACTGGTGTGCACCATCACAGCCATGCCTACTAATGTATTAGTAGCTGTGATTGGCCAGCTGAAGCATGTGACCCAGGTCTTTATAAGCTCGAGAGACACAGCGAGGTGCGTCAGTCTGCTGTAGTGTAGGGAGAGAGCACACAGAACGGTGCTGGCTGCTGCTGATTAGGGACAGACAGGGTAAAACAACATTGTGCTGAAAAGAATGCAGGGACAGGTCGGAGTGTAGGCAGGGAAAGATATCTGAGCATTTTAGGGACAGGCTGGAGAGATTAGGCAGGGAGAGATGAGAAGACACAGGACAGAACAATCGTCCGTTAGCGATCTACATCGATTTTGCTGTGTGGGGGGGTGGTGCAGTGAACAATCTTTTTGCCCTCACTTGAGCCCACTGAGGAGGAGGAGGAGGAGGGAGAAAAAATATATTTTATCAGTCTGTTGTGTGCAGCGTTCAGCTATATTTTACTACAGAGTGCTGTTCTAATCTGCTATTTAAAAATTACAAATTTAAAGGGGAATTTTTTTTAAGAACACTTGCCATGCTCTTAACTACATTTTGCTGCCATTTGCAGCACTCTAGCCTTTTCCATTTGTTTTTTAGAGCCATTTTAGTGCCTGAAAGTTCGGGTCCCCATTGACTTCAATGGGGTTCGGTGTCCGGGTAAAGTTCGAAAAAAGTCTGGGACACAGACCCGGACTTTTTTTCCAAGTTCGGCCGAACCCGCCGAACACTGACATCCAGGTGTCCGCTCAACTTTAGTCAAGTCCCCTGAGTTCTGGCACAACCAGATCCATGTGGGATGGATGGCTAGGACATATCTCCTCAGGTGGCTGTTGTCCCCAGCACTTCGGGCCAGGAAGTAATTTCTTCTTCACCATTGGATCGTGGTTACGATGGATGCCAGCCTGTACGGCTGGATGGGAGTTGTGTATCACATGTTGGCTCAAGGCCAGTGGATGTCGTGGGAATCTCAGCTACCTATAAATGTCCTAGAGTTTTTCCTACTTCATTGGATTGAGCCTCTTCGAGGGAGCCCAGTTAGTATCAATTGGACAATGCCACGGCTGTGGCTTACCGTATATCAATCATCAAGGCAGCACGAGTAGCTCAGCTGAGGTGTGGGAGGTCTAACTCATTGTACAGTGGATGAAACTCCATGTGCTGGCTCTCTTTACCTTTTACATTCCGGGTGTGGAAAACTTGCAGGTGGATTACCTCAGTCGTCAGACTCTGGATCATGGAGAGCGAGCTCTGCATCCGGACATGTTTCATTAGATCTGTCTGCTGTGGGGCATCCCCGACATGGATCTGCTGGCCTCAAGTCTCAACAGGAAGATTATTAGTGGAAAGAAGTGGGATCCTCTGGTGGATGCAATTGATGGGCTGGTGGCACCGCAGAGCTATTACCAGCTCATTTACACATTTCCTCCTCTCATGTTACTTCCTCACCTGCTATGCAAGATAGAGGCCAAAGGGATCCTGGTTATTTTGGTGGCTCCGAATTGGACCTCAGAGAGCCTGGTGCGCCAGCGTGGTAAGGTTGATTGCAGACATCCCCTGATGACTGCCCTTACAGGATAATCTCCTATACCAAGGACCAATACTCCACCCTGCTATACCATCACTGGCTTTGACAGTTTGGCTATTGAAAGCCAAGTTCTGAAAGATAGGGGTTGTGGAGATCCCTACAATGCTGAAGGTGCATAAATACACCTCTTGAGGGATTTATCATCGTACCGATAAGGCCTACATTTTTCGGTGTGAGGCTGTGAGTTTGCACCCTGTTTGTTCTCAATGTCTTGGGTTTTGGGTTTCTTCATGAGGGCTTGGAGCAGAAACCTGCTTTGAACACCCTTAAGGGTCAGGTTTCATGCTCTTGCGATTTTCTTACTATACCCTCTGGCCACACACTTCTTGGTTCATGCCTTCATTTAATGTTTTTGACATGTGGCCTCTTTGATGTGGTCTCTATTGCCACTGTAGGACCTGAATCTTGTTCTGTCGGCTCTTCAGAAACCTCCTTTTGAGATCATTAGGGATATTTCCTTGCTAACTCTGTAACTCGCGAATTCTCTCTCAGAAGGTCTCGTTTTTGGTTGCTTTCACCTTAGTGTGTCATATATCAGAGCCTTGTCCTGTAAATCTCCCTATTTGGTGTTACACAGGAATAAGGTGGTTCCACTGTATGTCCACACCCTTTCTTCTTGCCGAAGTGGTGCTTGACTTTCACCTGAATGAGGATATTGTCCTGCCTTTCTTGTGTCTGCCCCCTTCACATTCTAAGGAGGTTGCACTGCACTCTCTAGATGTGGTCCAAGCAGTTTGGTGTACTTGTCTGCTATGGCTTTCTTCTGGAGGTCGGATTCTGTTTTTGTGATTGCAGGCAGCCCACGAAAGGGCCTGATGGCCTCCTCTGCCATGATTCCTTGCTGGATCAAGCTTACGGTTGTTAAGGCTTATGCCATTACGGTCGCCTCCCCTTCCTCTAGTCCACTCTACTAGGTCGATTAGTGCCTTTTCGGCTACCTGGTTGTCTATGCACATAACTGACATTTGGGTATCTGCAGATGCGTATTTTGGTTGGAAGATTTTGCAGGCTATGGTCTGAGTTTCTTGTTCCTCCTCTGGGGGGTTTTGGGTGGTTGTTGCATGTCTCTGCTCTGTTTTTTTTTCCACAACCCTGGCCCAGTGATTGTGGGGGTCTGCAGGCAGTGGGCTTATCTGGAAGTCCCCTTTAGCAATCAGGGGCTCCCAAATATCAGGTTCCTCTGCATGCTAGTTAACCACTTTACCACCAGAGGATTTTGCTCTCTGACGTCCAGGCCACTTTCTGTCATTCGGCACTGTGCGAATTTAACTGACAATTGTGTGGCCGTGCGATGCCATACCCAAACGAAATTTACGTCCTTTTTTCCCCACAAACAGAGCTTTCTTTTGGTGGTATTTGATCACCTGTGCAATTTTTACTTTTTGCGCTATAAACAAAAAAAGAGTGTAAATTTTGAAAAAAGAGCGTAAATTTTGAAAAAATAACAATATTTTTTACATTTTTTTCCACAATTCCCCCCCCAAAAAATGTAAAAATCTAAATTTTTTTACATTTTTGGCCAATTTGTTTTCTGCTACCTATGTTTGGTAAAAAAAAATCACAATAAGCGTATTTTGATTGGTTTGCGCAAAAGTTATTGCGTTTACTAACTAAGGGAAAGATTTCTGTCATTTTTGGTGTTTTTTTTTTTTAACGAGTAATGGCGGCGATCTGCGATTTTTTTTTGCGGGACTGCGACATTGCGGCGGACAGATCGGACCCTTGACTAACATTTTTGACACTTTTGGGGGTACCAGTGACATTACTGCAGTAATCAGTGCTATATATATGCACTGTTACTGTAAAAATGACACTGGCAGGGAAGGGGTTAATTTTATTGGAGAGGGAGGGGTTAATGTATGCCTGGTGCTTACTGACGTGTGTGGGGGGAGGGGACTATGTGACACAAGGACAGATCGCAGGTTCAGCTATGCTAAACCCTGCAATCTGACCCTGCCTGTCACCTTGGAGATCTGCCCGCTTGTGTTTACACAAGCAGGCGGATCTCCACACTCGATTCCCCGACGATCGGGGAAGAGCAGAGGTGATCACTGCCGCTCCTCCCCTGGCCCGACTCCCGCTGTGACTGAATACAGCGGGAGCGAGCCTCCGGCGGCGCACGAGCGCCGCCGAGAAAGGGGAGTGTCTGGCGACGTAGGTCTACGTCGCCAGACGATAACGAGCCACTTTGCCGCAATAGAGCTCTAGTGAGCAGTCGGCAATTGGTTAAGTAAAAATAAAACATAAATAAAAACACAGTTTTTGACAAGTCACTTGGTAAAAAAAAAAAAAAACATGCCCACTGAAAATTAGAAATCAGACAACCTAACCAGATGATGCCACTTGTTGAATAACAGCTCATAGAGTCTTTGTAAAGACATCTTTTGTTGGTATCTGTAAAGTCTCTTATTTCTTTGTTATATTTGTACCTATATATCAGAATGTCAGGGTGCCCATTGGTATGAAATTCATAGAATCCCTGTAAAACGTATGTGTAGATGAAGTGTTTTTGCTCTTTATAATACAGTAAGGTGTTTTTAAAGAAGATCTTCAGCCACACACTATTTGTTTTCCTAAACTCCTGCTTACTGGGTAGTAGGGTAATAAGTTCAGATACTCACCAACCCAGCAGATCCAGCATGGTCCTGCTTAGATCCTCTTGTCGTCTTTCACCGCTCGGCCCCACACCGCCATGTTCTTTGTAACTTAAAGGGGCTGCTGGTTCTTCCGTGTTCAGCTGGCGGGCCTCCCGACGATGCACCGCTAGGCCCACTCCTCACTAGAGATGTCCCGAACTATTCACCGGCAAACAGTTCCCGGTTAAAATCGCTTGTTCGCGTTCGCCTCGGCGGGCGAACATATGCGATGTTCGGTCCGCCCCCTATACATCATCATTGAGCAAACTTTGACCCTGTACCTCACAATCAGCAGACACATTCCAGCCAATCAACATACCCTCCTTCCCAGACCCTCCCACATCCTATAAAAAAGCAAGGACAGCATCCATCTTAGATTCATTCTGAAGCTGCAGAGTTAGTTAGAGCAGGGAGAGTGCTGCTGCTGCTGACTTAATAGGGAAATCATTAGCTAGGCCAGTGTTCTGTGTCCACTCCTGCTGTAAGGAGAGCATCCTGACAGCACCCCAAAAAGCCCTTTTTAGGGCTGGTATATCAGTCTGCCTTTATTTATTTTTTTCTATATATATACAGACTGTACTGTGTGCACACGACTCATATCGGGTGGCACAGACTGTACTGTGCCCACTGCAAATGGACTGTTTGCGGTTGTTTGCGGTGCGTTAAAAGGGGAGTTTGGTCTGTCACTGTGAAGCGGGCGTAACCCTTACGCTACCTGATCAATACAACATCATACCTGATCGTATACACACACTGGATGTTTTAAAGCACGTTATTCCAAACAATTTAGGAATGTTAGGTGATTTATGCCCTTTATGGAATAAAACACAACTCTGCGTCAACTACGTAATTTTCCATGGGAGTTTTGCCATGGATCCCCCTCCGGCATGCCACAGTCCAGGTGTTAGTCCCCTTGAAACAACTTTTCCATCACTATTGTGGCCAGAAAGAGTCCCTGTGGGTTTTAAAATTCGCCTGCCTATTGAAGTCTATGGCGGTTCGCCCGTTCGCGAACATTTGCGGAAGTTCGCGTTCGCTGTTCGCGAACATAAAATTTTATGTTCGTGACATCTCTACTCCTTACTCTCTCTTCCTTCGTGAATGAAGAACTATGCCTCCTGGATATGTGATGTGCATATCCCTGGAGGCACAGCAAGCATTTTGTTTAGAGGGTGAAACTTATATGAAGGTATTTATATGTCTCATTCTATCAAATATCCCAAAACAAGAGAAATAGTCCTCATTTTAGGACAACCTGTGCTTTATAAAAAAATAAATAAATAATAAATATTATAATAAAAAAATAAATATAGACTGCTAAAAAAAAGTTTTGGTTGTAATTGGGCTGAATGAAGTTAGGTTGGTAAACTGAGAGGAATTTCAGAATTTGTCACAGTCTCAGCATTGCCTGGACAGTGCAGTTCATTGGTTGCTTTTTGCAGAGTTGCTTTTAAATTAGAATTGTCACCTGTAGCTCCAGGAACAGTTAGCGCATGTTTTACCTTTGTTTTTATCTATTTTACAGGAGGTTTGGATGAAAATATTATTATGAAAAATTCCAAAGATTTAAAAACAGAGGAAATTGAACTTAGGCTTTCACTCAAACTCCAAGGGATGTGCCTTTGATGTCTTGTGTATATTCCTGGTCTCCACAACAGAAACACTGAGCATACAGTATAACGTGTATAATTCAAAGCAACAAAGATGTTACATGGATTGTTATGTCGGATAATAACAGATTACTGTGTAGAAGTATTAATTACAGAACAAAGAGCGCCGCGGAGAATGCTTGGGGTAGTGTAAACCCTGGATGAAAGCGTGTTGGTGATGTTTAAATTTCTGTGTCATAGATGGCCACTGTTGGGGCTGATTTATGAAAATTGAGACAAAAAAAAAAAAAACTAAAGCAAACTAGATGACACGATCATGTGCCTGCACAGTTCCTGGCTGTGTTCACAAATGTCTGACAAAGATCAGCTCCCTGCTGCAGCCTCTTCCCTTATGACTTTTTACCAAGCTGCAGTATTGCAGTACAATCACTGCAGGAGAGGAGAATTACATACAGTAGTTACATAGTTAGTCTGGTTGAAAAAAGACAATAGGCCATCTAGTTTAACCAAAAAAAGGGGGAAAAAAAATCATATGTAGCACCCTACAAGGTAGGTGCTAGGCAAAGTATAGTGGGTCTTGGGCCATGATTTTCAGCTGGGCTGTCATGTCTCCCAGGAGTTTCTACTGAGACTACCCACTGGCTCCATGAGAAGGGTTCTTATTGGGCAGTGGAGGAAACCCAATAAGTGGCCCGTTCAGGCCTGTATCTACCCCAGTAAGGCAGATTCTGCCACACAGGAGTCTGGGAGTGGATATAAGTTTGAGGGGAGCGCATGATGCGGCATCTTTGGCGGGAAGCAGAGTCCCAGGAGGGAGAGTCTCTCCTCCTGTCAGCAGGATCGGGTGTCCCGGGCGGCTTGCCTCAGAGGATGGAGTGAGCTGAGCTGAGCGGCAGAGAGGATCTGGTGTGCTGAGGACCAGCGGAGCTGAGGAGGTCCAGTTTCAGGAAAGCATTCCCAGTTCATGAGTACTGTAAACTGCCCCTGGGGATCTGCCTAGCAGAGGGGACCACTCCAGTGAAGGTCCAAGGGATCCAGGAGCCAGCTAGCGGTAAAGCGGTGCCAGTGAGAGGACCCTGAAGTGTAGAGGGGGTGCCTAGTGAGAGGACCCTGAAGTGTAAATGGGGTGCCAGCGGTTGGGCCCTGAAGAGTTAAAGTATACAGCGTGCAGTGTGCAGTGTACAGTGTTGAGAGTTGCAGCAGCACAAGCAATTATAAAGAGCTACCTCGGGCAGTGAAGGGCTGGAGGGAGCTGTTCCAGGACTTTTGAGCTCACCAGAGTGTCAAGAGTCAAGTCTCAGTCTAGTCCAGGACTTTTGAGCTAACCAGAGTGTTAAAAGTCAAGTTCAAGCACAAGTCCAGCAAGTCAGTATTTTTCAATCGCCAGCAAGAGTTGGTCGGCATTCAGCTGGCATCAAGACAGCGCCAACAGGCATTTTTCTGCAAAGTGTCCCAGTTGTACCTAGTTGAGCCAGGGAAGTATCCCACTCATGCCCTTCTCCCATCCCCATTATCAAACAAACAAAACAAACCAAAGATGCCGGAATGGTCATTGTCTCTAATCTCACACTTGGGTATTCAGCTTAAATGGGCTGAAGGTGTCACCGGTAACAATGGCAGACCCACATCAGGCCCAATGCCTGGAAAACCTGCTACACATACAATCGTATATATACAATCTTATAATCATAGTTGATCGAGAGGAAGGCAAAAACCCCCAGCAAAGCATGATCTAATTTGCTCCCGCATGGGGAAAAAACTAAATCCTTTGGAAATGCAAATTTTTGCCTGCAGCAGATTGATGACATAATCTTAGCCTGGGCAAAATCATTTACCTGGAGCTCAAGGGTGACCCTTTTAAGGAAAAAAGGTACAGCTTTTTTGAAAATGTATACTATTACTCTATGGCAGGAATTCTATTCATGCTGACTCGTAACGTTTTTAAAAAGTCTGCTTCAAGGTGGGTTGTGTTCAAGTTGTAAAAACACAGCTAAAACAAAAAATGATTACACCCCTCACATTTTTGTAAATATTTTATTATATCTTTTCCTGTGACAATACTGAAGAAATGACACTTTGCTACAATGTAAAGTAGTGAGTGTACAGCTTGTATAACAGTGTAAATTTGCTGTCCCTTCAAAACAACTCAACACACAGCCATTAATGTCTAAACCGTTGGCAACAAAAGTGAGTACACCCCTAAGTGAAGTTGTCAAAATTGGGCCCAATTAGCCATTTTCCCTTCCCGTTTTTATGTGACTCGTTAGTGTTACAAGGTCTCAGATGTGTTATCGCTCTCACTCTCTCATATTGGTCACTGGAAGTTCAACATGGCACCTCATGGCAAAGAACTCTCTGAGGATCTGAAAAAAAGAATTGTTGCTCTACATAAAAATGCCCTAGGCTATAAGAAGATTGCCAAGACCTTGAAACTGAGCTTCAGCACGGTGACCAAGACCATACAGCGGTTTAACAGGACAGGTTCCACTCAGAACAGGCCTCGCCATAGTCAACCAAAGAAGTTTGTGCTCAGAGTGCTCATTAACATATGCAGATGTATGAGTGCTGCCAGCATTGTTGCAGAGGTTGATAGGGTTGGGGGGGGGGGCAGCCTGTCAGTGCTCAGGCCATACGCCGCACACTGCATCAAATTGGTCTGCATGGCTGTCATCCCAGGAGGAAGCCTCTTCTAAAGATAGTGCACAAGAAGGCCCTCAAACAGTTTTCTGAAGCCAAGCAGACTAAGGATGAGGATTACTGGAACCATGTCCTGTGGTCCGATGAGACCAAGATAAACTTATTTGGCTCAGATGGTGTCAACCGTGTGAAGAGTACAAAGACAAGTGTGTCTTGCCTACAATCAAGCATAGTGGTGGGAGTGTCATGGTCTGGGGCTGCATGAGTGCTGCCAGCATTGGGAAGCTACAGTTCATTGAGGGAACCATAAATGCCAACATGTACTGTGACATACTGAAGCAGAGCATGATCCCATCCCTTCAGAGACTGGGCTGCAGGGCAGTATTCAAACATGATAATGACCCCAAACACACCTCCAAGATGACCTCACTAAAGAAGCTGAGGGTAAAGGTGATGGACTGGCCAAGCATGTCACCTGACCTAAAACCTATTGAGCATCTGTGGGGCATCCTGAAACAGAAGGTGGAGGAGCGCAAGGTCTCTAACATCCACCAGCTCCTTGATGTCATCATGGAGGAGTGGAAGACGACTCCAGTGGCAACCTGTGAAGCTCTGGTGAGCTCCATGCCCAAGAGGGTTAGGGCAGTGCTGGAAAATAATGGTAGCCACACAAAATATTGTCACTTTGGACCCAATTTGGACATTTTTACTTAGGGGTGTACTCACTTTTGTTGCTAGTGGTTTAGACATTAATGGCTGTGTGTTGAGTTATTTTGAGGGGACAGCAAATTTCCACCGTTATACAAGCTGTACACTCACTACTTTACATTATAGCAAAGTATAATTTCTTCAATGTTGTCACATGAATGGATATAATAAAATATTTACAAAAATGTGAGGGGTGTACTCACTTTTGTGAGATACTGTATATATATATATATAGAAAGTAAAAGTGAGGTTTTGGATTTCTTAGGAGAATATCTTTGTGTGCAGAATTATTGTGCAACTAAGGCTGCATTCACATGTCAGCGTTTGGATCGCGGGCAGAATCGCCGCGATTCCGCCCGCGATCCCGCCCGCGATCCGGAGATTATTGCGAATCGCGGGATGCCTGTGCGTTGCCCGTGATTTTCAATAGCCCCCCAAACGTTGAGCGATGTTGCCGCGATTTCCGCCTGCCAAATCGTGGTAACATCGCGCAAAAAAAATCGCGGGACGCAATACACTCCAAAGAAGCTCTTGTACTTTTTTGGGCGTAATGCGTCCTGCGATTTTTTTTTGCGCAATGTTACCGCGATTCGGCAGGCGGAAATCGCTGCAACATCGCTCAGCGTTTGGGGGGCTATTGCAAATCACGGGCAATGCACAGGCGTCCCGCGATTTGCAATAATCTCCGGATCGCGGGCGGAATCGCGCCTCGATCCATACGCTGACATGTGAACGGAGCCTAAATGAAAAACAAAGATGTTCCCATTTCACTTGTCTATTTTCATCTGTTAGTGAGTGAGGAAAATAAACAACTGAAAATTTACAAATAAACATTTCTGACATTCCCTAAAAAAATAAAAATAAATAAAAATCACTGACTAATATAGCCACCCTTCGTTTCTTTTTTTTTTTTTTTTATTTAAATTTTATTGAGTTTCAAAAGAATTTGAGAGTACAAAAATACATTTCAAAAATACAAATTTAAGCAGTAATACAGATCACTACCCCCATAACCGCTCCCTCTCCCCCCCCCCCCTTCCTTTATTACTTGTTTGTTCCTCTGATGTGTATCCTCCCTTATATCTCTGTTTACTTTAACTATCCTTCTTCCTCCCCTATTCCACCCAGATTTCTGAATATTTACTAGTATTCTTAAATTCCCATTTATTTGAGAAACTCTCTGTGTGATCTTCCTCTCTGCTACCTAGGAACTCCATATTATATATATATTAAATTCTTTTAAACCAATCTCCTAATGTGGGGCGGTTCTAACCATTTTTTTGAATTGTCCCCTATGCTGCATTTAATACATTTGGAACTATTGTGCTTTTATATTGCTTTTTTGATTGATTAGTTTTATGAAATAAACAAACCCATGGGTCATCGATGATATCTACTCCTGTAATTTTCCTAGTATATTGTTGCACCTTCTGCCAGTACTCGCAGATCTTGGGGCAATCCCACCAAACATGTGTCATTCATGTTACATCCCCTCCAACATAGCGGAGATTTCTCAGGTTGACATTTTTATGCTTTTACCGGTGTTATGTGTAATCTCAATAGACATTTATAGTTTATTTCTGTAGTATTTACATCTAACGCAAAATTATGGACTGCTCTTAATATTTTATTCATAGCTTGTTCTTTTTATCATGTTCCTATCTCTTTTTACCATGTTTCTATAAATGGAGGCTTTTTCAGACCCACCATCTCAGCAAGCATTTTACTGTATATGTCTGAGATATGCTGTGTTTTACTTTTTTTCATAGGTTACATAGTTTTTCTAATAGATTCAAGTCCTTCTTGGATCTAATGGGTTGTGGCAGGGATCCCACAACTGAAAATATCTCCATTCATTTAGAGACACTGTTTCCCCCCTTAGCTTTGAGTTTGTGATATGGCCTTATCTTTTCTCCTTATATAATATGTTTTAACTGCTGTTTTTAATCCAATTACTAAATTGTGTCTCATTCCCGGGTGCAAAATATTTTGTGCCTTCTAGTGATAACAATGGTGAGTAATATTCCCATTTAGTTTGTCTATATAACGTGTCCCATGTCTTCTATACAACTCTAATCATTTCATGTACATGTTCCTGTGTTTCCCTATATTTTGGTGGAGTCCAGATATTCCTATTCAACTGTGCTTCTGTCATCCTTCATTTCAATAGCAGTCATAAGCCTTCTATTCGTGGAGTCTGTCAGTTTCTTTATCTGTTGAAATCAACCTTTTGTGCAGCCGCAACCGTAGCCTCCCAGACACTGTTCACAGAGGTGCACTGTTTTTCATTCACCTCAAAGGGGTTGTAAAGTCAGAAGGTTTTTTATCCTAACCACTTCCATACCGCGTCATTGTAAAATGACGGCGGCAGGAAGCTTTTGTCGATCCGGGCCGACGTCATATGATAGCGGCCCGGTCTCGCTGCTACTGTGCGCCCCCGGGGCGTGCAGTGCGGCGATCAGGGATGAGGCTAGTCCCTCGTCAATCACAGCCGGTCACAGAATGTCTACAGAGAACACGGTAACTAGCTGTCACCGTGTTCTCCTCCTCACACACTGATCCTGTGTGAGGAGGAGATTGTGGTAACAGCTAGTTACCGAATACAGTGCACCCCAAAACACACTGATTGCCCCCCCCCCCCCCCCAAATAAAGAGGAACTGTCACTAGACCATCAAAGTACCTGTCACTAGCCCATCAAAGTACCTGTCACCAGCCCATCAGAGTACCCGAGTACCTGTCACCAGCCCATCAGGTACTCTGATGACAGGTATTTGGGTACTCTGATGGGCTGGTGACAGGTATTCGGGTACTCTGATGACAGGTACTTGGGTACTCTGATGGCAGGTACTCGGGTACTCTGATGGGCCAGTGACATGTATTCTGGTACTCTGATGACAGGTACTTGGGTACTCTGAAGACAGGTACTTGGGTACTCCGATGACAGGTACTCAGGTACTCTGATGACAGGTACTCGGGTACTTTGAGTACCTGTCATCGGAATACCCGAGTACCTGTCATCGGAGTACCCAAGTACCTGTCATCAGAGTACCCAAGTACCTGTCACCAGCCCATCAGGTACTCTGATGACAGGTACTCGGGTACTCTGATGGGCTGGTGACAGGTACTCGGGTACTCTGATGGGCTGGTGACAGGTACTCGGATACTCTGATGACAGGTACTCAGGTACTCTGATGACAGGTACTCAGGTACTTTGAGTACCTGTCATCAGAGTACCTGAGTACCTGTCATCTGAGTTCCTGTATCCAGCCCAGAGTGCCCGAGTACCTATCTGCACCCCATCAGATTACCCGAGTACCTGTCTCTAGCCCATCAGAATACCCAAGTACCTCTCTGAAGCTCATCAGAGTACCCAAGTACCTTTCTGAAGCCAATCAGTATACCTGAGTACCTGTCTGCAACCCCTCAGAGTACCTGAGTACCCATCTGCAGCTCATGCCTCCTAGATTATGTGTTGGGGTGTTTGCTTTCCAAAATGGGGTCATTTTGTGGGGGTTTCCATTGTCCTGGTGCTCCAGGGCGTTCAAAAGTGTGATAGGTTGTAAAGAAATTGATGCTCCTAGAACACCTGACGGTGCTCCTTGCATGTTGGGCCTCTGTATGTGGCTAGGCTGTGACAAAGTCCCACATACGTGGTATCGCCATACCCAGGAGGAGTAGCAGAATGTATTTTGGGGTTTCATTTTTGCTATGTACATGCTATGTGTTAGAAATATCTTATAAATTGACAACTCTGTGTAAAAAAAAATGCGTTTTCATTTTCTGTCCACATTTTCCAAAAACTTGTGGAAAAAAATGACATGTTCAAAAGACTCAGTATGCCTCATAGAATATACGTTGGGGTGTTTGCTTTGCAAAATGGGGTCATTTTGTGGGTAATTCCATTGTCCTGGTGCTCCAGGGCCTTCAAAAGTGTGATAGGTCGTTAGGAAATTCTATGTGTAATTTATGCTCCTAGAACACCTGACGGTGCTCCTTGCATGTTGGTCCTCTGTATGCGGCCAGGCTGTGTAAAAGTCTCGCACATGTGGTATTGCCATACTCAGGAGGAGTAGCAGAATGTATTTTGGGGTGTAATTGCAAGTATGCATATACTGTGTGTGAGAAGTAACTTGTTATTATGACAATTTTGTGGAAAAAAAATATTTCTTCATTTTCCCAAGAATTGTGGGAAAAAATTACAACTTCAAAAAACTCACCATGCCTCTTACTAAATACCCTGGAATGTCTACTTTCCAAAAAGGGGTCATTTGGGGGGTATTTGTACTGTCCTGACATTTCAGGGCCTCAAGAAATGAGATAGGCCGTCGGTACATCAGGTGTGATCAATTTTCAATCATTGGCACCATAGCTTGTAGACTCTATAACTTTCACACAGACTAAATAATAACCACTATTTGGGTTATTTTTTACCAAAGATATGTAGAAGTATAAATTTTGGCCCAAATGTATGAAAAAAAATTACTTGCAAAATTTTATAATAGAAACTAAAACACAATGTGTTTTTTTCATAATTTTCACTCTTTTTTCACTTATATCGCAAAAAATAAAAAACCCAGTGGTGATTAAATACCCCCAAAAGAAAGCTCTATTTGTGTGAAAAAAATGATAAAAAATTTGATTGGGTACAGCATTGTATGACTGAGTAATTATCATTCAAAGTGTGAGAGTGCCGAAAGCTGAAAATTGGTCAGAGCAGGAAGGGGGTGTAACTGCTGTATGGAAGTGGTTAATGCATTTTATCTTGAGAGGGAGGGGGCAGGGACGAACAGCAGCTCTGTGTCTGAATCGAGTGCCCCCCTAGCAATCTGCTTGCTGTGGGGACACTCAACAGCAGGGAGGGGCCAGGAGGTCCAGCCAGAGACCCGAGAAGAGGAGGATCTGCACTGCACAGAGGAAGTAAGTATAACATGTTTGGTTTTTTAAAAGAGAAAAAAATGAGACTTTACAATCACTTTATCACTTTAAATTTTCAGTTTAAGAAGGGTCCACAAGCTCTCAATAGGGTTTAGCTCAGGGGAGGAAGGGGGTCATGTCATTATTCTTTAATCTTTAAGGCCTTTACTGGCTAGCCATGCAGTGAAGTACTTTGATGCATGCGATGGAGCATTATCTTGTATAAATATCATGGTCTTATTGAAAGATGCCGTCTTTTTCCTGTACCACTGCTTGGTGAAAGTGTCTTCTAAAACTGGCAGTAGGATTGGGAGTGATTGAGTTGATTTTGAGTCCATCTTCAACCCGAAAAGGTCCAACTATCTTATCTTTATTAATACCAGCCCACTCTAGTACCCCACCTCCACCTTGCTGGCATCTGAATTGAAGTGGAGCTTTGTGCCCATTACTGATCCAGCCAGAAGCCAATCCATCTGGTCTATTAAGAGTCACTCTCATCTCATCAGTCCATAAAACCTTTGAAAATCTGTGTTCAGATATTTCCTAGTCCAGTCTTGACGTTTCAACTTATGTGTCTTGTTCAGTGGTGGTCTGGTTTCAGCCCTCCTTATCTTGGCCATGTCTCTAAGCACTGAACACCTTATTTATTTAAGGTTCTTATATAGCGCTGTCAATTTACGCAGCGCTTTACATATACATTGCACATTCACATCAGTCCCTGCCCTCAAGGAGCTTACAATCTAAGGTCCCTAACTCACATTCGTACACACATAGTAGGGCCATTTTTTTTTTTTTTTTTATACAGGATCCAATTAACCTACCAGCATGTTTTTGGAGTGTGGGAGGAAACCAGAGTACCTGGAGGAAACCCACACAGGCACAGGGAGACCATGCAAACTCCAGGCAGGTATTGTTGTGGTTGGGATTCGAACCAGCAACCCTCTTGCTGCTAGGTGAAAGTGCTAACCACTACACCACTGTGCCGCCCTTGAAGGAACATGTCAGCACTGGAGGATATGGGGTTCACGTTTGCTTCCTGTCAAATCTTTGGCAGTTAACATGCGTCTTTTTTCTCAACACGTTTTTTGCGACCCTGTTGACCATTTTTAACAAAACTTTGGTTCGGTGATTACGCCCCAATATCAATTTCAAGAGTACTACATCCCTTTTGAAAGACTTTTTTCAATTTTTGACTTTTCAGAGTATTCTCACTGTGTCTGCGTGGGTTTCCCCCAAGTACTCTGGTTTCCGCCCACACTCCAAAGACATGCTGGTAGGTTATTTGGATGAATTCTGTCCAAATTGGCCCTTGTATGCATGAATGTGAGTTAGGGACCTTAGATTGTAAGCTCCTTAAGGGCAGGGACTAATGTGAATGTACAATATATATGTAAAGTGCTGTGCAAATTGTTGGCACTATATAAATGCCTGTAATAATAATAAAAATAAATAAATAAATAAAAAATGTTAACTGCATACAAGATAAAAACAATTCTTTATCCTGAAAGTAATTTAACAGGGTCCAGAGGGGAGAGATCGACAACAAAAATCTCAAACTTCAAATCCATTGCAAACAATGGATTGCAGATTCTGAATAGAAAATGCAGTGGTTTGTATCACTTATAAAAAGCAATAAAGTAGTAAAAATAATACTTTTATGAAAAAAATAAAAAAAAAAAAAGACCTAACTTACCATTAAAAATTGGACATGCCATTGTCCATAAACCAACAACAGTTCCACCCCTGATACCAAAGCCAAATACCATAACTTCTGGCTTAGCATGGGATCAGACTAACATGTCCTAACCTAGTCTATAGGTCACAGTGCCCCAGTACAACATGATAAACATTCAGCTGACCACTAAAACCTATTAACTAATAAAAGCAGTACTGAAATATTACACAACAAATGATGATGCCACATACTGATCTTTCAACGCTCTTCTCCAGAAATAATATGCAGCTCTTTTCTTAAGCTATCTTTAAAGGAAAATTGAATGTAGTGACTTTTGTTAAGAAGTTCATATTTTAAATGCTTGCTCCAACATATTTTTTTTACTGTAATATATAGAGTTTAGTAGATATACCATGACTAGCGTACTACAGATAAAAGTTGTAAACCACCCTCACCCACCTATAAAAACATTTTTTTCTTTAATTATGCTTACCTTTGATAGATGTCCTCAGGTTAGTCACATGAGTCCTCTTTTGATCTTCTCCAGCAGTAAGGTCCCCTTAAAGTGATAATAAACCCTCAGCAATTTTAGCCTAATGCATTGAGCAAAAAAATAATAATAAATAAATAAATATACAGTATATAGAGGTGCGTCTGATTTAATTAAAATATCATCAAAAAGTTCATTTATTTCAGCAATTCAATTCAAAAAAGTGAAATATTTTACATACATTCGTTATACACAGAGTGATATATTTCAATGATTTCTCTCCTTTAATTTTGATGATTATGGCTTACAGCTAGTGAAAACCCAAAATTCAGTATCTCAGAAAATTAGAATAATACATAAGACCAATAAAAAAAGGATTTTAATACAGAAATGTTGGCTTACTGAAAAGTATGTCCATGTACAGTATTGTTTGCACTCAGTACATGGTCAGGGCTCCTTTTGTACGAATTATTGCATCAATGCAGCGTGGCAAGGAGGCGATCAGCCTGTGGCACTGCTGAGGTGTTATGGAAGCACAGGTTGCTTTAATAGCGGCTTTCAGCTTGTCTGCATTGTTGGATCTGGTGTCTCTCATCTTCCTTTTGACAATACCCCACAGATTGTCTATGGGGTTTAGGTCAGGCGAGTTTTCTTGCCAATCAAGCACAGTGATACCATGATCATGTGACCAGGTATTGGTAGTTTTGGCAGTGTGGGCAGATGCCAAGTCCTGCTGGAAAATGAAATCAGCATCTCCATAAAGCTGGTCAGCAGAGGGAAGCATGAAGGGCTATAGAATTTCCTGGTAGAAGGCTGGGCTGACTTTGGACTTGGTAAAACACATCCTGCCAACACATCCCACCAACACCAGCAGATGACATCATCACCGACTGTGGAAACTTCACACTGGACCTCATGCAACTTGGATTCTGTGCCTCTTTACTCTTCTTTCAGACTCTGTGACCTTGACTTCAAAATGAAATGCTACATTTTCCATAGCCCGTGATGACATGTTATGAGAGCCCAGGATTTTGACTTTGAGGACTGCCTTCAAACACCCTGAGACCCCACCACGCTGCCATGGCATAAACATTAGAAATGTATAACAAACTCAAAGCTATAGATAACAAGCAGGATTATTACAGAGGTTGGGTGGAAAAATTGCCCAATGTAGACTAACCTACAACTGTGACTGTGAGGTTCTTCTTTCCCTTCTTACCCCATCAGCTTAAAGCACCAATCAGGTAAAAACAATTGTCTCTGACCATTCCTGCTTCCAGTAAGCCCTTAAGTGCCAAAACCATAACTGCAAAGCACATTCATGTAGGCTTAGTGTTAGGCTTCTTCCCTTTCTGGGCTAAGATTTTCCATAGAGTGGGTTTTGTACCTGACACAACCGCACTCATCCTTCCTGCTTGAAGTGATTATCTTACAAAAGGTGAAAAATAGCCTGGTTAAAGAAGAGAGAAAATATGCTTATCCCATTGTTTGCATCTCTGATCTTTTGTCTCTTATAGAACCCCGCTGGCTGTCATTATCCAGCACCCCAAAATATTGAATTCCTCTGCAATGCAAGTTCTGACCAGTTTCCTGGTCCTGTTATTGGCCCCATCTCTTCCTATCCCATGATTCTTTTTTTTTTTTATATTTCTTTATTAATTTTTCCAGGTAAAAAAAAATATTAAAACACTCCAATCACTGGAGAAATTATCCATACACATTATGAACATACAACCCTTTATTCCCTTTATTCCTCCTCCCTCCCTCCCTTATCCCTCCCCTCCCCCTATCTCTTCTGTCGATCCAACTCCTATTAAATCTTTATATTCCTTTGAGCTCTTAAATTTTAACCATTCAACCCAAATGTCCTCTCCATTCCCCTGTTCCTCCTCTTCCCAGCTATCCCATGATTCTACTATTGGTTCACCACTGTGATTAATGGCCCCACTAACTAATAGTGAAGTATTCAGAGAGCAAGTGACCAGGGCCAGCTTCAGCAACCAGGAGGTATCCTGGTCTATGCATTACAGACCAACATTAGTGAATGGGATTCAGGGATGATGTACTGGGGATCAGATGTAGAAGTGCCTGCTAAAAAAAAAAAAAAAAATTTTCACAGGTTTGCTTAAGAGACTAAAAACTTGCATTGGTATGAAGCATAGGCACATAGACCTTGCCTGAATATGGTTTGCAGGTTCCACAAAATGCCAGGACATTTTGACAAGCATCCCACCCACTCAAGTTCCTATTATACCATAAAAATGATGGGCTTCCACAGTGACCAATAGGATTGTGCAGGAAGCAGAAAGGAATGACCAAGCTTGAAGCACTATGAGAAGGTTGCAAAACAAAGCTTAATAGAACAGCCCAGCATTTGGCCATATCTGCAGGCTTCCTCCACTTTCTAGCTGTAGTGTTTATCCCGGAAAGATGCAAGCTTCCTCCACTTTCTAGCTGTAGTGTTTATCCTGGAAAGAGACACTTGATGTGTCGGGTCCTCTGTTCCAGTGCTCAGGACTCTGCTAACAGCTTTGTACTCTCTGACACACCTGGCAGAGCTGAGGATATAGATGCAGACACTTATTTATATAAATACCCCCAACACAGCAACAGAAAATGACACAGACCCATTTTAGTATTAACCAAGTATATTGCAGAGGGTGAAAAAAAAAGGAAAGAGGTTTTACAAGAATATATCAGAAAGGAAATATTATACTGAAATGGATTCAGCAGCATTGGTTATAACACAGCAGATCAGACATCAGCAACAGGTAATATCGTAGTACTTTTATCTGAGATGATAGGCAGGCTCCAAACATCAAATGCTGAATAATTCACCTCTTTCCAGAACCTACACAGGGTAGCCTAACTAAAAGGGGGTGGATAAAACATATAGGTGATTACCGCAGCAAAAATCAGCAGTCAGTAGTCAACATGTACTAAACTTTCTGCTGGCCAGCTCATTGGGGCTCAAAACATTGCATTGCATTTAAGAGTTGGTGCATGTAAACAAGTCTGTTCCTCTGTTAGACTTCAGTGTATGGTTGGCCAGCAGACCACTCAGCAGTCCTGTATATCCCAGCTACAGGAAAAAAGGGCTTCCCTCTATCTCTCTGGTGGTATCCCCAGTGTTAGGCTCTTTACTGCACAGCAGGCTCCCCACAGCCCAGTTTAGGATCCAAGGCTCAAGGATAGCATCCACTCTGCTTCCCTTGCAGCACTCGATCTATTGACTGTAAGTTATGGACTATAACTCTTAGGTCCAAGCTCCTTTCAATGACCTTGAGCATCTGATGTAGCCTGAGTTCTTCTTTTGACAATCCACAAACCCTCTATAGGACATCACATATGTCTGATCCTGTGACATGCCAAAAGTTAAGTTAACCAGCAACTTGGCTTCTCTTCCAAACATGAGTATATATCAGGAATACCCTGTGGCATCATTCTCCGTGCTGTTGTAAGCATGCAAAATTATTGAGATATACCTTCTGCAGTGTTGTTTCTGCTCTATCATAACAGTCCCAAGCATGTCAAAGAGGGTGCGGTTGAACCTCTCAGGCTACAGATCCCCTTGTGGATGATAAGGGATTGTTCTCGACTTGTGAACACCCAACATATCCAGAAACTTTTTAATGAATCAGCTTTCAAAGTCTCTTCCCTGAACAGAATGGATTAGTTGGGGCAGTCCATAATGGATGAAGAATTTCTCCACCAAGACTTTGAATGCTATGGATGCTCGCTGGTCTTTTGTTGGGAACCTCTGGTCATATTGGGTGAAATGGTCTATCACCACCAGGACATTTTCCTGTCCACTCGAGTTGGGTTCTAAGCATAGGAATTGAATGCACACCAACTTCATAGGTCTTTGGCTTTGGAGACGGCGCATTGGGGCAGCTCTGGTAGGCAAAGTCTTTCTTTGCATGCAAAGTATGCAGAAATGGCAGTAGCTTGCAACGTCAGCCTGCATACAAGGCCAGGAAAATTGACCTCTCAATAATATGAATGTCCTTTAGGCCCTAGGTTACCATGGTCATTATGCAGGGCAGCCAAGTCAGTTTCTCTGTGGTTTTCTGTCAGGAAAATTTGCAACTTGCCTTCAGGATCATCCAAGGGGGCACTCTGTCATGTAGTTGTAATAGATCCTATTTTTTATGGACCAGGCTTATTTCATTTGGAGCATTCTCTAGCAGTAGATCTGATCATATACTTTCAAGGTCAGACTGCAGAGAAGGTCTTCCATCTGATCCTTTCTCAAATCTTTCTTAGAAAGCTTAGGCAGACCTTCATCTCTGACTTGGGTGGGGTCACAGTAGAGCTTGAGAATACCTGAAGCAGAAAACCCCAATAACTTCAGCCCCTGTTGCTCCCTTGACATGATGTTCCACTTCTTGACACAAAGTTTGAACCCCTTTATGTAGTCAGCTGGGTCCACTCTTCTGAGGGATTCTCAGGGTCATAAGGTCCCCTTGACAGGGTATCAGGTGGAAACAGAAACCAGATAGGGTGGCCAACCATCTATGCCCCTGTGGCATCCACCTGGGCTATAATGAGTATCAATGTGAGCAGATTATTATTTGTCTTGACTTCAAAATCTGCACCATACAGATATTCTTTCAACTTATCCACTGCTGCCCAAATCAGGGCAAGGAACTTCAGCTTGTGGGTGGGATAGTTCTTAGGAGTTGGTCTCCAGCTAACACAGGCATGTGATCGTAGGTATCTGTTGTGTTCTTAGTAGAACCCCCCACTTAGTCCATCATTGCTGGCATCGACATTTAAATCATAGGGCCGGACAGGATCAGCATAGGCCAGGACAAGATCATTTATTCAATTCTGCTTTAATTGACAGAAGGCATGCTTACACTGAATGGTCCATTGGTTTTGTATCAATTCTCAAGGCTTCCTGGGCCCTCTAACTTGACTAGTCCATCTCAGCAATTCAGAGTCATCTTCCTCATCCTCACTCCTCAGCAATTTATTGAGGACTGAACAATACAAACAACTGCTGCAATCAAACACTCCTTGAATAGTGAGGAGAAAAAGATGTTGTAAAAAAAATAAGATGCACTGTTTTTGACTAAGATATTATCCTAAAAATGATTAGGTAACAGATGCAACAATAATAAACCAATAGGGCAGTGCTAATAACGATAGAAACATTAATATAACATGATTATAAAAAAGTTATAATAAAATTGATGAAACAGAAATAATAAATAAGTTCATAAAAAGTCCATAAATGGTGATCAAATCCAGGAGAAAAAAGGGGGTAGATGACACCACCGATACCAGAGGAACCACAAAACGGGGGACTGGAAAGTCAGGAAGAACACTTCACACCCTCTGTGATATGATAATCTCCTTACCAGATCAAGTGGACCACTAGGTTATAGGCGGTCAAACCAGGTATCTCATCTATCCACAAAAGATGGTCATATATCTTCCAGTATGTCAAACAGATCATTGGACGTTAAATACCTAAACCAGATGATCGATTGAACCTCCATCCAACAACACTAAAAGCAGTCATCAATCCTCACAGTCATATGATATGAAAGAGAGAAGAAGCTCCAACAGTGCATTAAAAGAGTATAACGTTTATTAAATAAAAAGCAGTTGCACTCACAATAAACTGGGCAAGAGTCAGGCATACAAACAGCAATGGTGTTGCGGTGTTCCTGCTGGCTTCGTTCCACTTAGCCCCGCTTCTGGGAGGGATACCGGCCACCCTCCAACCAGAACCGAGAAGCATGAACACGCTTTATCTGCAGCTTCAGCTTCCTGTTTATTCACAAATGGAAGCAGTGTAAACACAGGGGGATTGGTTCCAGTAATTGCAACCACTCCTGCAGCTCTGGGCCCACCTGTTGAACTTATAAGGCCTGGGCCCCATATAGCAGGGCAGGTGCTACCCTTATCAGTGGCTATGAGACCATACATGTGATTATAGAAAAAAAGATAACACTTAAGATAAAAGTGTATATCTCCCCGCGCCTAGGAAAAAGGGCTGCTAAAAATCAGTATAGATGGGTTATAAATTAAATTAAATAAATAAATAGTGTATGGCAGCAGCTGTAAAGTGAAGATGAGTGACAAGAAAAATAGCCTAGGCTATATACAGTGCTTGCCCCCAAACTAATCAAATGACTTATAAATATTAATATATAAATAATGACAATAATTCAGTGCAATATAAAGTGAAGATTCAAAGCAATTAAAAGCATATAAAAATTTATATTAATATATTATATAATCCCAAAATAAATAAATTATGAAAATTGTAAATAGATAAAGTCTCTTCAAATGGTGATCAGGTGCAAAGTGCTTCGTGCTCAATAAACAAAAGTTTGTGACTTTCGTGATGTGGATTCCTTTTTTCCAGTGGCTTGTGGTAAAATTGAATGACTTACCGAAAATATTGGGTCTTATGTGCTGTATAGCACTAAGACCTACAGCGCTTGAAGGCCTTCCAGGGCAATAGGGGATCCCCTTTTGAATGCTCCTGGTGGGATGCGGGTCGGGTCCCTCCTCACCCGGTTACAATCCTCAGGATATGGGGTTATGAAAGAAAGGATAGTATAATACCGTTTTATAAAAGTTTATTTCTCAAGCAGAGTTAAAAATAGGAGCAAAGAAATAGCTCCGGAATACAGGCAATCGCTGTCTAGCACTTCCTGGCAGAGTGGCGAGCGGAGTTCTCCGGCTTGCGTTCCACGTGTGCGTAGCGTGCGTTCCAAAACCTTGACGCGTTTCGTCACGTCCTGTGACGTTGAATCTTCACTTTATATTGCACTGAATTATTGTCATTATTTATATATTAATATTTATAAGTCATTTGATTGGTTTGGGGGCATACATGTGATTGTTTAGGGAAGCTTCCGTGTGCTGGAGAGAAAAGTACAGTCAAGTGCCATTGCACCCAAGAGAACATTAACGTATTGGGATCCTGAGATAGACATTTAAAGAGGAAGTAAACCCTCCTCAGGAAGTTGTACCTATAGGTAAGCCTATATTAAGGCTTACCTATAGGTACTGTAAATATCTCCTAAACATGTACCGTTTAGGAGATATTTACCTTTAATGCAGCCAGTGACGTCACTGGCGCATGCGCTCTGAAGGAACGGCTGATCGTGCCGTTCCTTCAAAGCCCCGTGCCGTGACCGTCGGCTCCCGCGCGCGTGCGCGGGAGTGACGTCACCGCGGCTCCGGCCAATCAGATGACCGGATGCCGCGATCCCGGAAGACGAGCGACATGTCATGTCGCCCGTCATACAGGTAAGAGAGCGGCACGGCGGGGGCTCGTTCTAAGGTAAGTATTTCATAATGAGCTAGTATGCGATGCATACTAGCTCATTATGTCTTTCTCTTGCAGGTTGTAAAAAAAAAAAAAAAAATTTTAAACAAGTTTACAACCTCTTTAAGGAGGAAGACTTTTATGTTGATGCAAAATGCCAGATACACCGACTAAACTTTGGCATCAGGCCCTCTGTGCTCAAAGGCCCTCTGTGCTCAAAGGCCCTCTGTGCTCAAACTTGACAGGTGACCCAGTTGTTTCAGGCAATGTTCAGAAAGTAAGCATCTCTTTTAAAAGTCAGATGTTTATAGTCAAACTAAGTATACTTATTTTCAGAAAATGAGCATTATTTTTATAAAAAGTATATCAGACACTTTGCCTGGCTAATGTCATAGCATATGATTCTAGAGAGAAACTAGTTATGACATGAATTGGTGCTTAGGATGTGGCATCTCCAGGAAGGAAGATGCTCATCTTGTCATAACTCGATGTGTGACACAATTCCAGCTGTTTCACTGGGGAAAGGAACATTGTCTTTCCTCTAGTCACTTTGCTACCATAAAGAAGAGCTGCTGAAAATTAAGAGATTATGGAGGAATGTGTGTCCAGGTCACTATAAATCTGTCAATTCAAAGCCTTTCCTTTTCACAAAGCACAAAATAAGTCACTCAGCCTTGGAGTGTAATCCAACTCACAGGAGTTATGGATCACCACTTAGTAGTAAATACTGTTCCCAATGAAAGTGGATTAATGAAGAGTAAATAGTGTGTCAGTCAGACATTACTACTCAGTGTATATGGGGACTTACGGAAACTGCTTCAAGTGAGAGCCTGACCAGGGATGAAGCAATATAAGATGATTTATTACCATGTCAAGGAGTGATGTAAATTTAATGAGATGAGGTGCAAACAAAGGGATTTTTAAAACCTTTTTTTTTTTTTTCAGTTTTAGATTAGTGAGGAGGGGTTGGTAGGAAGGGTTAGAATTGACGCTAGGTATTTAATGCTGCCTGGAATGTCATTAGAACAAAAATACCCAGCAATAATATCTTGACAGAGGTTCTAATTCCTCTTCACATTACCATAAACATGTTTTTATTTCCCTCTCTGATTCCAATGGGGAAGTTTCCTATCACTTTTGCGTTCCGTGAAACCCTTTTGCCCAGACTGGAAATTCTCCCCAGTAGGGACATGGGCAGCAATAAAAATCTGAAAAGGATTAAAAAACTACAATGGTTTGGCTTTAAATTTAGGCAATCTGTATATAAGACAGTGGTCTTTAGAAACCTTTCAATTTTATTGGATTGCCTAAGGGCCTGATCGCAGGTTGTTATTGCAGTAACACGTGTGTTTACAATGGATTTTACTGCAATTTGCAGTTAAATGTGTTGGTGCAATGTTGTGCAATTCATACTGAATGGCACCCAAAGGCACATTTCAATAGGCATGCATTGCAGTGCTACAAGTGGCAATCTTACCGCAGTGCCAATCTTACCGCAGTGCCATAGTGTTAACATGCCCTAAGAAAATTCTTGAGATTCCTAGAGAAACAATGTATGCAAAAGACAGGTAGACAACAAAACTATGAAAAACTTTGATAAACGTGATAAACGTGGGCGGTACCCTAACAAAATATCGTGCAATATAAAACATCATATATAAATGCATTACACTTTATATATATATACTGTATATATGTATAAACATATATGTATATACATGTATACTAAACTAAGCCGGAGACAGGGATACCCAGGGACAGCCTAGTGGATTTGTCCTGCACTTTTATTCAGCAATGCAGTAAACAAACAGGTCAATGCAGGAGGGCTTTTTAAACAAACAAAACATGTTGATTAACCAAACTCAGATCAGTTAATGGTTTCCCGAAACAAACAGCACATGTACCTTATTGTCCCCTTTCACACATGCGGACCGTTCAGATTCGCCTGTCAGTTTTTTAGGCGGATCTAAATGGATGCCCCATGCATCTCTATGGGGCAGCGGATGTCAGTGGAGACATGTCCTCTGACATCCGATCTGATCCTGTCCGTCAAATCCGGATGGATGGAAACCCTATTTTCCATCCGTTTGGCGGATCGGATGGGATCGGATGAGAACGGACAGGCGATTCGTTCTCATCCGATTCCCCCATAGAGGAGAGCGGGGACCTGACAGCTCCGTCTCCACACACAGAGCGGAGAGGGAGCTTCCATCTGCCTGCTCAGCGGGGGATCGGCGGATCAATCCCCGCTGAGAAAAACAGAGTCCGCCGACGGAGCGGACAGTGTGAAAGGGACCTTAAGTATTCGGTCAGCAGTCAGCCTTTTCACCCAGCTATGAAAGTGATCGAGAAAGCATTGAGCATCAGTTCTTCTCACATATATATATGGTTCTGTGGACAACTGAGACTACAAATAGGGTTTGTTTTCCGTTTAAAATGCGGACTTAGGAATGGATTAATGGAGACTTTATCCCACCCAAGGATCTACAAAGCCTCACAGTTCTGGAACCCAGACCTGGACTTATTAAGTTTGTTTTCTCCATATCTGTCATAAATCCTGGAGCTCCTCACCATGTGTAGAAATACAGATTATTTACACCACATACTGTATCAGTTGTTTTTTCTGTAACAGTCTACATTGTCAATATTACCTATAAATGCAAAAGTTTATATATTTAACTCTGTACATTAAGTTAATAGAATGCAAAAGAACAAGATGAGAGCAATTTTCTTTCTAATTTATACTAAATTCTCTCTTTTTCTGTGATTTGTTATTCTGTTTACATCAGAATAATACATTGACGTATTTATTGTTATAAACCTTTTTACTTATTTTTTATTGCATTATAATTAAAGTTATTAAAATTGCACGGAAGTATTGTAACCCAGGTTAAAGTAAGTAAAACAAGAAAAAGTTGTGTGTAAAAGTGGTAATCCTACAGAGAAATGTTGCTTTTTTAGTTTATATATTTAACTCTGTCCATTAAGTTAATAGAATGCAAAAGAACAAGATGAGAGCAATTTTCTTTCTAATTTATACTATATTCTCTCTTTTTCTGTGATTTGTTATTCTGTTTACACCAGAAAAATACATTGACGTATTTATTGTTATAAACCTTTTTACTTATTTTTTATTGCATTATAATTAAAGTTATTAAAATTGCACGGAAGTATTGTAACCCAGGTTAAAGTAAGTAAAACAAGAAAAAGTTGTGTGTAAAAGAGTAAATCCTACAGAGAAATGTTGCTTTTTGGGCACCAAAGGTTGTGTGCTTCAGTGATGCCTGAAAGTGGTCGGTTCACGCATGCACATTTAGTATCAGTCAAAGTTCTATGGGCACCTTAACCACTTGCCGACCAGTCACGTTGACTGTACTGCGGCAAAGTGGTTCGTTATCGTCTGGCGACGTAGACCTACGTCACCCGACATTCCCCTCTCTCGGCGGCGCGGCTCCCTCTGTATTCAGTTACAGCGGGAGTCGGGCCAGGGGAGGAGCGGTGGTGATCACCGCCGCTCTTCCCCGATCGTCGGGGAATCGAGTGTGGAGATCCGCCCGCTTGTGTAAACAAAGCGGGCGGATCTCCTAAGTGACAGCTGAACCTGCGATCTGTCCCTCTGTCCCTGTGTCACTCAGTCACCTCCCCCCACACACGTTAGTAAGCACCAGGCATACATTAACCCCTCCCTCTCCAATAAAAATTAACTTTAATTAACCCTTCCCTGCCAGTGTAATTTTTACAGTAACAGTGCATATGTATAGCACTGATTACTGTAGTAATGTCACTGGTACCCCCAAAAGTCAAAAATGTCAGTCAAGGGTCCGATCTGTCCACCGCAATGTCGCAGTCCCAAAAAAAAAATCGTAGATCGCCGCCATTACTCGTTAAAAAAAAAAAAACACCAAAAATGACATAAATCTTTCCCTTAGTTAGTAAACGCAATAACTTTTGCGCAAACCAATCAAAATACGCTTATTGCAATTTTTTTTACCAAAAATATGTAGCAGAAAACAAATTGCCCAAAAATGATAAAAAATTTTGATTTTTACATTTTTTTGGGGGGGAATTTCATATAAAAAAATTTGAAAAATATTGTTATTTTTTCAAAATTGTTGCTCTTTTTTTGTTTATAGCGCAAAAAGTAAAAATCGCACAGGTGATCAAATACCACCAAAAGAAAGCTCTGTTTGTGGGAAAAAAGGACGTAAATTTCGTTTGGGTACGGCGTTGCATGACCGTGCAATTGTCAGTTAAAGTCGCACAGTGCCGAATCGCAAAAAGTGGCCCAGACGTAAGACAGCAAAATCCTCCGGTGGTAAACTGGTTAACCTGATCCAGGTTGCAAATAAACCCTTTAGAGGTTATTATTGTAGTAAAAGCAAAATATTAGCAGAGGGATATTGGAACCATAGCAGTTATATCGTCTACAAATTCCTACTTATAGCAAAAGCGTCTTCCTCCCCTATGATTTATTGCAGATTAATATACTGTAAAACAGGAATTCAACTGGATGCTTTGGACAACACTGTTCTTTCAGACACCTGGAGGTATTTTGTGATGTTCCTCTTACTATTCAGAGTGAAAAAGTACAGAGCAGATGATTCTGGACAAGAAACACTGTTCAGATGAAACTCAGAGGGCAGAAAGACCACACTAGAAAGTGAATTTGTACCCAGAGGACACTAACAGGAGCCAACCATAGTGTCTGCTGCATAGAGTGGGGCATAAATAAGAAAGGTGTAGAGCCAACAGCATATGAAGATAAACAAATGCCTGGCTTTGCAAGACAAATAAATGGTTTTGACAAGATGTATGAAAAACAAGTGAGCAGCAGCTTTGAGACCACCTGGCTGTGAAGCAAATATAACAGGACCGCATAGTTGATTTTGAACAGAGGACAACAATAACACGCCAAGTCTTGGAAAGTACTGTTAAATATTAAACCAACTTCACTTAACCTCTGTGTCATATTTAAGATCTTTTCTGTAATATAATGTGCATGCATATCATTGGCTTATTGGGATTGAAACAAAAAAAACAAAAAACAAAATAAATAAATAGAAAACTGAAAAGGGGTGTTGTTTCCCAAAGTCAACCAATCAACTTTAAAGTCATTGTCCACCCAAAACCCATATTTTACCAAAACACTAGGTAAGTTCAGGTAGACTGAAGCACTTGCTGGATGCATAGCTCACAGGAAATCTAAGGAGAGAGATTGTATTGGTTGTGTTCCTGGCTCAACTTCCTTTCACGTCAAGTATTATTTTGTTTTGCATTTTTCCAAAAGTAAATTAGTTATGACAATGTATGTTTTATTGGTGAAGAAGATTTAGGTATTTTTAAAGGGAACCATAGAACAACTTTTTGAAATGTAACAGAATGGGTAACTGGCTGAATTATTTGACAAGGAGTAATTGTAACTTGTAGTTTGCTAAACAGGTGCAAAATTGGAATCAATAATGCAAAACAGTGTCAGAATGGCAACAGCATGAATACATAATAAAATAATACAATACAGATTATGAAAGCTGCACAAACATGGACTCTTCACAGCAATGTCTCTGTGGCCCAATCAAGGTAAAATATGGCTACAAAGCATAGTATCTATAAGACTTTATCGCAACAGAGAGTAAAGATGAGGATCACCACTTCAGCAAAACAGCACAGAATACAGCTACTTGAGAAAATCATAAACATGAGATGTCCCTCATCATGAAGCCCAGGGTAGCTCAGGTAACACAGGTGAACAGTTGAAGGCATCCAAGGTCCAATGACAAAACACCACCCCCCTGGAAGTGCAGAAATCTGGTAGCAATCAGGGAGGGGCTTCCCACAATAGCTGGGTCCTTTGGAGAAGTTGCATCCTTATGTGCTCTGACCCGGCTGCCCGCACACCGGTTCTGACAGTGGAGGGCTTCCCACCTGGCTGCAGATCACTTGCTCTGCTATAGGGCCTGCTGTAAGATGACTTCTCAGGCCTCCTCTGATTACCAGCACACAGTCACTTGAGGTACAGTTCACACATCCCTCCTTACTCCTGATGGCTCGTCATTCAATAAACAGTCCAGGGGTATTGGTTTTTAGTGTTTATTTTGGAACCTGGATGGGAGAAGGGAATAGTGGGATACTCCAACTGTAACTATTTACAATGGGTAAGGACAACTCTCACTTGGTCTCATCAAGTTGCTTGTGGAAGCAGCTGCCCTGCCTAATCCATACTGCCACATGTATGGAAAGGGTTAAGTCTCTTTGCTCTTTTCTCTCCAGCAATAGACTTGGTGAACCTATATCCTCTTCAAGGTACTCACTAGCATCCCTCCCCTTTACTGACACTCATCCACTAACTCTTCTAGCTGCAGGGGTGGCCCCACTCAGGTCAGGCCCCTTGACACAGATCTGTACTCACTGTAATGCAGAATTAGATCCTCCAGTGTCTCCACTCTAAGTCAGCTTCCCTGGACCTCACTGGCACTCTCTAGGCCCTCAGGTCAACCACCTGAGGCCTCAGAACCCCTCTACAGAGGAGGCATCTGCCCACTCCCTCCGGGACTCTGCTATCCAGCCGAAAGACCCCAAGCACATGTGCTCCTGGCTTTTATACAGTATCCTAGCATTCACTGAGGCACTTTTCCTCTGCCAAATCACCAGGGCTGTATCAAAAGCCTGTGCACTCATTTGTCAGGTTTCCTCCCACTGCCCAATATGCCTCCCTATTGGGCCAGTTTGAAACACTCTGCAGACGAACGAGTTGCACCAGAGCACAATTTGCACACCTCACTAACAGATCCTGCTTTTTGGTAAGCAGGGAACAGTATAGATTTATCTGCTGTCCTTCTGATAAGCAGACAGGACCCAAAACTATACTTTCTCTCTAGCACACCTACCTAGGAGAGTGCTAGATCCACCCCCCTGTCAAACTGAGCCATGTCCTCATTGGCTCTGGGCATCCGCCCCTACAAAAATACCTGTGCAAAAATTTACAAGGAGTATCCCACAAACTTGGAAAGGGGGGAAAGAAAAATAACATATGTACAGGGCCATGGTTCATACCCCAGTGTGGCCAGTGAATACAATAAGTTACGTGAAAAAAAATATATATCTCTGCTGTACAATATTTACACATAGAATGGTACCGGGTGCCTTTGGACCAAACAAAAATCAGCTTGAAAGGTACACATACTTTACATATGTACATTGAGGACAGTGGATGGCCTCTCCAAGGCCCGAAGGTCCTCGGTAAGCCTGAAAAGGAGAGTACACAGCAATTTGCACATCCTACATACTCACAGTGAGACTGCCCTCTCTGCAGAGGCGACCTTCTCACCAGCATCATCTCTAGCTCTAACATTCTCGTAGAGATCTCCAACACTGCTGGCCTCCAAAGGGCTGTACATACTAGGGGATGCTAGTGAGTGATCCGAAGATAATATAGGTTCACCAAGTCTGTTGCTGGAGAAAAAAGAGCAAGGAGACCTAACCCTTTCCATACATGTAGCAGTATGGATTAAGCAGTGCAGCTCCTTCCACAAGAAACCTGGTGAGGCCAAGGGAGAGTTGTCCTTATCCATTGTGAATAGTTACAGTTGGAGTATCTCACTATTCCCTTCTCCCACCCAAGTTCCAAAATAAACACTAAAAACCAATACCCCTGGATTGTTTGAGTAACAAGCCATTGGGAGTAAGGAGGGATGTGTGAACTATACCTTAAGTGACTGTGTGCTGGTAATCAGAGGACGCACAAGAAGTCATCTTACAGCAGGCCCTACGGGGACAGAGCTACATAAATTAAAAAATAAAATGTCTTTCATCCCTAATTGCCAAAGTGAAAAACCATCACTTTTTATGGAACAGTGGCACCATGTCCAAACACTGTCCCATAAATCTATCCAACCACTATGTGTCCACGATAGTAATAAATCAAAGTATCCACTGTTCATTATGTCAATATAAATCCACATTTTCACTTTGATTTTAACTATTTTAGTTGAATCCTTATCCATGTGTTATTTTCTCATTATTTTTCCAAAATTGAATCAACAAAATACATTTTAGTAACAGCAATAGTGTGTTTCTATATGTTGGTGAATATAGTAGAGATTTCCTATTTCTTCCACAGCCCTTGGTCCAATAACACAGCTGGGAGACTTGGTAAACATAGCCGAATTCTTCACCCCATTGGAGAGCCATAAAATTTATCACATGTATAATTATTAGGCTTGCTGCCTGTGTTACCAGCCCACGTGTTAGAGGCATATAAAAGCAAAAGAGAGAGCCATTTAATAAAGTGAACAAGACAGAAATATTTTCAACACATTTTAATTTACAACGATGGGGACTTATTGAAGTGGTAAAACCTACTTGGATGCCCAGAAAATGTCGAAACCACACGGTGTCATTTCCAGAGTGCCATATAATGAGACTTCAGAGGGATGCTTGAATCCACACCTTGGGTGGCTGACAACCACACTCTTACCAGCACACTTCTCCCTCTAAGATCAGGTCGGTGTATCTTCAGTCTGGTAGCAGCTCTCAGTTGAAAGTAAATATCCCGCTTATTATTAGGTGACATCTCTCAATCCCACTCTTTGCAATTTTGAAGATGCTGCAGCAGGAAGCAATATGGGTGATCAGGAGGATTGGCAATGGGTACAAAGAGGACCACACTTCCAGATGCAAAAACCCACTGGATGGCGATTATACATTTTCCATTGGCCATTCCAGTGGCTTTTAATAGCATCTCTTCTGCTTTGTTTGCCCTTTTAAAATTGTGCCATGTAAGCTCTTTAGACTTCCTTCAAAATAACTTAGCTGGTGTCCTGAAACCTCTTAATGATGCCTGAGTTTACTGAATTATAGGACATGCTCACCTTTTTAAAAAAAATCCCTAAACCCCTTCATAGCGCCATAAACTTGAATAAGAAATAATTGTACTGCAGGAGCAACATCCCAACCTTCATGACAACAGGGAAGGCTGCAGTGGGATAGTAGTGCAATAGGAGCAGGTAAGTAGGCACTTCTAGGGAGAGAGCAGATTCGTGTATTCAGAGGGCTAGGAGATTTTTTATTTTCTAAAGGTTGAACATATGCTTTATGTAAACCAGCTATAGCAAAAATATGGAGACCGACATTGCAGGCTTTACTTTTTGGAATTTTTTTAGCAGCTCACAGATTATTTGATTTTCTTTTATTCCACCACACAGTCAGCATTGATGGGGGAATCACTTCCACAGTGCTATTGTGTTCTAGGGATGGGAGGGGGGATGGGCGGACGTGGGGAGCCGTCTTGGCCGGCAGAAGACATTGATTAGTGCTAGTGGCTATAGACACTGGTAGTAATCTAATGTAAAAAAAAAAAAATACAATAACAGGTTTGTTATACTCAAATCGATTGATGGATTGACTTTGGTACAATCAGCCTGTCCATACATGGTTTGAATCTCAGCCGGTTCCTACTGATTTCAACCCATGTATGGCTGACTTAAGTTGTTTGGCAGTCATGCTAAACCTCTGGATTCAATTAATGTGAATAATCTGGAACGAGTGTACAGATAAGGATTTCTGACTTTTCTCTGACTTTCCTGATTTAATTATTTGTTGTGGATCAGTGACTCAGAAAGTATTCAGAGCCTCCCATATACCCTTAGGTTTACTCTGGGGGGGGGGGGGTAATGGTTTGGGGTCTCTAGTGCTTTTTTTTCCCTTTATTTAATTTATTGTTCTAAGATTTTGCATAACATCAGTATTTTGTATTATTTATTTACAATATTTATTTACATTTAAATATTTAAGATAGTGTAGACCTATAACTAAAAATGCCCAAAGTCCTATGGGCCTTCTAAAACCATCACAGCAAAAGCATCATCCTTTCAGACCATCTCTGATTGAAACCTAACAATTTGAAAAGAGAGGGAGAGGATTTATTGTTCTGACTTGTTTATGCTTTAAGCTGTGAAGGCAACTTTGTTTCAAAAAGCGAATAAGAAAAAAATAAACTAGGTATCTTGTAAGGCAGGTGTCAAACACAAGGCCCGCGGGCCGAATGCGCCCCCCCAGGCCATTTCATGTGGCCCTTGCACCTCTCCTGCAGCTGCTGCACCCCCCTTATCTCTGCCCCCTACCTTGTCTCAGTAGTCCACAGCAGAGAAGACAGAACTCCTTTGCCAGATCCTGCACTCCTCTGTACAGCTGCAGAAAGGCTTGTCATTGCCCCCCCCCCTTTCTCAGCAGTCCGCAGCAGAGAGGAGGGCAGAACTCCTACAGATCCTGCACTTCTCTGTACAGCCCCAACACCACCTTGCCTCTGCCTTCCCTGGTCTCAACATTCAGCAGACTGTGGAAGCTGACTCCAGCCCTCCTCTGGTTCTATTCCAGACCCTGCACTTTCTTCTTCCAAGATCCACCCGCATCTTCTTCCTGGCAGCAGCACAAGGTAAGGGGGTGCATTGTGATTTAAGAAAGGGTGAGTGACTCTTGACTTCTGATGGTGGGGGCTCTTGACATCCCATGTAAGGGGGCGTGGGGTGCTCTGGATATCTTATCCTACATATATAACCAACCCTTTGAGGGCAACCATAATGCTGATGTGGCCCGCAATGAAATTGAGTTTGACCCCCCTGTTGTAAGATAAAACATGTGAAACATCTGAAAAGGAGCCGAGTGCTCCACATGCTGGCAGTATTTGTGAGTATAAACTATCCATAAGAAATGCTTTACAACTACTTTATCAAACAATAAATATTTAATAATTTTTTTGTACTGATCATATATATAAATGAAAACCATATACAAAAATACAATATTTTCAAAGCATTACTTTGACCTTTACACTTTTTTTACTTGTTATTGATTCCTGTTATTGATTGAATTGCTAATCTTCATATTCACGTATATTTAATTACATTTCTTTCTACCATTTGACCTTGTAGTGTTCTTCTGTCCTGCCCCTATGTGTATAGAATAAAATGGTTGCTGTAACTAACTTGATATGATTTGGTCCACAGATTATAGTGGGGAGAACCGAAAAGGATAAAAAAAAAAAAAAAACTCTTCTAAGAACTGGAAATGACAGCGTGTCTTCTTCAAATAGAAACTATTTGCATGTCAAAATTTCCAACATAAACCAAAAGAACAATGGAGTTGATTTACTAAAAGCAAATAGACTGTGCTCTTTGAAAGTGCAGTTGCTCCAAATCCTAGTAAATGAGGGAAAGCTCTGCTGACTTCCATTATCCAATCACGTGCAAGCAAAAATGCATTTTTTTTTAATTTTCCTTGCGTGTGATTGGGTATTCTTTGCAAGTGAAGCCTAACCTCATTTACTAAGCTCTGGAGCAACTGCAGTTGCAGAGTGCTCAGTCTATTTTCCTTTAGTCAATCAACCCAAATGTATCTAGAACTGTTGTTCTTCCTGCTAACAATGCTATATTCTTCCAATGGCACTCAAGTGTTTAGTTTCTGCTTTTGTCTTTGCTTCTCCACTAAATGCATCTTCCAGTGTGTCCAGGCACATACACATCATTGCTCATGTAGGTCAGTATGTCTTTTAAGGAGCCCCAGATTCCTGAGTTGGATTGCAGAGTGCTGTTTGAGTTTATTCCTATATAGTCAAAATTGCTAATTGTTTGACTTTGACTGTCTTGACATTAAGTGATCTCTCCCTACCCTGACCTTTGATATGACCCCGATTTCTGTTCATATTTCTTGTTCTGGTGTCCAGCTAGTAATACTGACCTTTAGCTTGATCCTAACTACATTTCTGCAATATTCCTTGGCATTACATCCAACCTGCAGGCTTGACCATTGGACTGACTTTGACAACCCATTGTCTAAAAGAATGGTACAGTCTGGCTCTTAGGTATTAGGTTCAGCCTTTTAAGGCATATTTAGTTTAGCTCTCATTTGGGGTTGACAACTCTGTTAAGGTTCCCCATAAGAACCTAGTGGCAACAGCATATGGTTCCAGTGCATGCATCTTCCCCACAATGTGATTGCTAAAGATTAGAAGCAGAAGCTATGGACTAAAGCTGATATACAGTTTAAATGTACTTTATTTATGAGCACTGTGAGTAGCAAGACAGAAGAATGAGGGATAGGGAATGCAGGGCTTGCTGGGAAGGGTCTACAGATCTAATACCATGAAGCCTAATTTATATAGCAGGCATTGTTTTTATATATAAAAAAAGAATCCAGTAACATGGGTAAAGTAGGTCTAAACTCTAACTAGATGAAATTAATTTTGGTAAAGCACTGTGGAGTACATTTACTAATACTGGTGCAGCTGTGCATGGCAGCCAATCAGCTTCTAACTTCAGCTTGTTCAATTAAGCTTTGGCAATTAATAACTGTTAGACAGGTTGATTCAGTTGGTAAGCAGACTGGTTGGTGAGTTGAGCTGGGAATTTTTCTGATTTTGTTTTGCATGCGTTGTCCTTCCATGTGCTCCTTGCTGTGAAGGCCAGTTATAGGTGGGGGCAGGGGCCATTTTGTTTGTTATTACTGTATACTGGTGAGGGGACACACTGGACGCCTTTGCTGCCATTGTGCTATGTGCTGGCTGTCCATTGTGCCCCTGTGCCTTTAACCACTTAAGCCCCGGAAGATTTTACCCGCTTCCTGACCAGGGGGTATTTTGCAATTCGGCACTGCGTAATTTTAACGGATAATTGCGCGGTCATGCGACGCTATACCTAAATGAATTTGACGTCCTTTTTTCCCCACAAACAGAGCTTTCTTTTGGTGGTATTTGATCACCTGTGCAATTTTTTGATCATGCGCTATAAACAAAAAAAGAGCGTCAATTTAGCAAAAATAACAATATTTTTCACATTTTTTTATATGAAATTCCCCCCCAAAAAAATGTAAAAATCTAAATTTTTTTAACATTTTCGGCCAATTTGTTTTATGCTACATATGTTTGGTAAAAAAAATCGCAAAAAGCGTATTTTGATTGGTTTGCACAAAAGTTAGAGCGTTTACTAACAAAGGGAAAGATTTTTGTCATTTTTGTTGTTTTTTTTTTAACGCGTAATGGCGGCGATCCTGCGATTTTTTTGTGGTACTGCGACATTGGGGCGGACAGATCGGACCCTTGACTGACATTTTTGATACTTTTGGGGTTACCAGTGACATTACTGCAGTAATCAGTGCTATACATATGCACTGTTACTGTAAAAATACACTGGTAGTGAAGGGGTTAACTTTATTTGAGAGGGAGGGGCTGTGTGTGTCCCTAGGGGTGTGATTCTAACTGTGATTGGCTGTGGCTTGAGCTGTAGGAACAATGATCAACGGTTCTACATAGTAGAACAGTATGATCAGTGTTTCTACACAGGGGAGAATGACAGGCGGCTTGTTTACAATAGCCGCCTGACTTTCTCCCTCTCCACCGACGATCGCAGAGTGACTGGCGGACATCGGGTCCGCCGGTCACACGCGCGGGGGGGTCCGTGACCGCGCGGGAGCGCCTCAAGCGGCACGCGCGCGCTCCCCAGAGCCTCACAGGCTAGTGACGTATATATACGTCACTTTGCCTGTGAGGGGCTGACCGCCGCAGTATATCTACTTGCGGCGGTCGGCAAGTAGTTAAGGAGGGTTGGGCTACCTCCAGGCCCACCTACCCCTTATCTATCCATTAGAATGCATGTGCTTCCACTGTGGAGACTCTCATAGATTTACAGCAGTTTGGATTGCAGGTAATACGGGATGCCGTGAAGTGGCCCTGCAGCTTACGGATGCGTTTGCAAATGTGTGCTAACTAAACCCCTGTTTTTGAGGCAAACTGTTAGACAGGTTAATTCGGTTAGTAAGCAGACTGGTTGGTGAGTTGAGCTGGGAATTTTTCTGGTTTTGTCTTGTAAACCTTGACAATTAAACCTGGAAGCTGATTGATTTCTAAGCAGAGTTGCACCAGATTTTGCACTCTCCGGTTTTAGTAAATAACTGTGTTTAAAGAGTTTGTAATTAGAATTAAAAATATGCTATATTTACAGGCACTGAGCAATAGTATTGCACAAAGCGGCCCTTTCCTTCCTCTTCTGGGGTCCACCGCTGGTGTCTTCTGCTCCTCCTCTCATGCATGTGCCCCCATAGCAAGCTCTGTGCTATGGGAGCACGCCTGTGGGAGAGATCACGAGCCAGAATGTGTGCGTCCATAGACACACACAACACGGATTGGCTACACCTCTCACTCCCTCCTCTCAGGATTTGATTGACAGTAGCAGGTTACAATGTCTCCCATCGCTATCAGTACAGCCTCCTGATCTGATGGGCAATGGTGGATCATGTCTGCTTATTATTTGTATGGACAGTGTTTTGCAATCATCACTAGTGGGGCATGTGACAGCTTAACAGCATAGAAGTACAATTAAGAGACAGTTATCTCTCTATAACAGAAAGTGTCTGAACAAGGGCCTCCATTACAAGATCACTAAGTATTCTTTTAAAGAAAGCTGCAGATTTAGAGAAAAATGTACAGTAAAACCTTGGTTTGAGAGTAACTTGGTTTAAGAGCGCTTTGCAAGACAAGCAAAATTTTCAAATAAATTTTGACTTGATATACAAGCGATGTCTTGATATACAAGTAGCCTCAAGTCACAGCTGAGTATAAAAGAGAAGAGAAGCGCCTCTAAGTGTAGCAATATGGTTAAATTTAAGGAAGGTTCAACATTTAGCAACTCACATAGTTGATGATTGGAACAGGCACATCTAAGTATGCAGGCATCTGGGGTAAAGCTGTCCACATAGACCATCCTCCACACTGCTATCTACGTCATCCCTTCCATGTTGCCCCTCGCTTTCAGATCGCTTTACTCCAGGGTGGTCTTCCCGGTCAGGATTACAGACTGGCAGCCGGAGGTGCAGAAGATAGTCTATGTGGATAGCTTTACCCCGGATGCCTGCATACTTAGATGTGCCTGTTTTATTGATCAACCATGTGAGTTGCTAAATGTTTAACCTTCATTAAATGGAACCATATTGCTACATTTAGAGGCGCCTCTCTTCTCTTTGATACTCTGTAGCTCCTGCTGCATTTTGCTTCTAATCCCCTTGTGGAAGCGGCTATTTGTGGATGGACATTTATGGTTACACAACCTATCGCAATGCTATAATCTTTTTATATGGACTATAAACTGAAGGACTTATGGTTGTGGAACGAATCATCTGAGTTTCCATTATTTCTTATGGGGAAATTTGCTTTGATATAAGAGTGCTTTGGATTACAAGCATGCTTCCGGAACGAATTATGCTCGCAATCCAAGGTTTTACTGTATTTGAAAACAGGTACACATCCATCCTATTTGATCTAGGGGTGCAGTACAAAAGTCAGGGGGCATAATGTCAACATTATGAGTGAGTCTCTGACTGTAACAGAGTGTAACAGAGATGCTGGGAACCAGTATTCCCTGTTTACTCTCCCCATTTCTGGGCCACAAGTCAGGACCTGAAAGTAATGTCTGACAATACTTCCAGGTAGTGCAGGAATGAACAGGAAATGCTAGTTCCATGCATCTCTATGCCCCTTATCTATCCTTTAAAATGGATATTCTAAAGAATAGATAAGGGGCATAGAGATGCATGGAACTAGCATTTCCTGTTCATTCCTGCAGGAAAATGCTTGTTCCATGCATCTATATGCCTCTTATCTATCCAGTGCATAGTTAGGCCAAAGTGCATATGTTAGGCTGTCATTGGATTAGGATGATTAAACAGAACCTGTGCACCCTTATATCAGGCGCCCCCCTTGCATCAGAAGTCCTCACCAGGGTCCCCTCTTTACGTTCGTTGTCCCATCAGATATCTGCCATAGATCAGGAGCTCCCCTTTACCTCAGGGTATCTATCAATGTGCCATATTACATCAATTTCCCCCTTCAGAGTTCCTACTTACATTAGCTGTCCCCATCACAGCACCCCATTACATCAGTTGTCTCTATCACAGTACCCCGTCACATCAGTTGTCCTCATACAGTACCTCATTACATCATCTGTCCCCATCATAGTACATAATTTTTCCTATCAAAGTATCACCTTAAATTAATTACCCCTATCCGAGTGGCCCCATACATCAGTTGTACCCATCAGAATGCCTGTGTATCTTTTAATGGGAGGCAGGCGGAGGGTAGGAGCTGGATGGCAGTGCAGGTTGCAGGTCTGGGTGGACGATGTTCCACTTACTTCTTTTTGTGAATTCTGTGGGTGAGGAACGCACTTGACGTCATTGGTTGTTAGTACGCCAGAGGTCCCACTGCAGAGGATGGGGGCCTGCACTGGGAATTGGGGACTAGGTCTTGGTGCAGTGGATGCACTGGTCTTGGAGACCACGGGGGTACAGTTTAAGTCTGGGAGGGTGCAGTCCACCTCAGCACCCTCTAGATCCAGGCCTAACTGAAAACAACTTTTGAAATCAAATTAGCTGGTTAAAACCGTTGCTGATTTTAACTTCTTCCGATCCGCGCTATAGCCGAAGTACGGCTACAGCGCGGACTCGAATTTCCGGGAGGCCGTCTTTAAACGGCCTCCCAGAGACATGCTCCCCGCAAGCTCCCGCGAGTGCGCATCGGGGAAAATCTGTGTCGGCCGTGTCCCTTGGACACAGCCAATCACAGATCGTGGTAAATGGCCAATCACAGCGGCCATTTACCACGTGATCGGCCCATGCAATGAGAGATGATCTCATATGTAAACATATGAGATCATCTCTCATCGCCAGCTCTCCTTCCTCACACAGAGACTGCGTGTGAGGAAGGAGCAGAGCCGATCAGCCGGTCGGGGACACAGAGGAATGTAATCAGGGCACTGATCACCAGTGCCCTGATTACACAAGGTAAATAAAATACACTAAGTGCCCACCATCAGTGCCCACAATCAGTGCCCATAGTGCTGCCAGTCAGTGCCCATCAGTGCCTGCTCATCTAGGCACTGATGAGCACTGACTGGCAGCACTATGGGCACTGAGTGTGGGCACTGATGGTGCTGCCCATCAGTGCTCATCAGTGCCGCCCATCAGTGCCACCCGTCAGTGTCCAGCAGTGCCGCCTCTCAGTGCCCATCAGTGCCGCCCGTCAGTGCCGCATCTCAGTGCCCAGCAGTGCCACCTCTCAGTGCCCAGCAGTGCCATCTATCAATGCTCATCAGTGCCGCCTATCAGTGCTCATCAGTGCCGCCTATCAGTGCCACCTATCAGTGCTCATCAGTGCGGCATATTAGTACCTCCTCATCAGTGCCACCTCATCAGTGCCCATAAGTGCCACCTCATCAGTGCCCATCAGTGCAGCCTATCAGTGCCGCCTCATCAGCGCACATCAGTGAAGGAGAAAAATGTATTTATTTTCAAAATTTACTCGCAGAAAATAAGAAAACTTTTTTTTTTCAAAATTTTCTGTCTTTTTTCTTTTTTTTTTTGTAAGAAATAAAAAACCCAGAGATGATTAAATACCACCAAAAGAAAGCTCTATTTGTGTGGAAAAAATGATAAAAATGTCATATGGGTACAGTGTAGCATGACCGCGCAATTGTCATTCAAAGCGTGAGAGCACTGAAATCTGAAAATTGGCCTGGATAGGAAGGGGGTGAAAGTGCCCGGTAGGCAAGTGGTTAATGATTTTGGTAATTGGTTTTAGACTTCAAAAAGAGTTGCACCTGCACGGACAGTGTTTTTATTGCACTTGTGACTAGTGCAGCAGGTTACAAAAAATATATATTTTTTCCCCTTGATCAATAGTGAAAAGTCCACTTTATATCGTCCATAACTGACTGTAAATTTCTCAGTCAATGGCCGTACCCCCGTCGAGATTTTTCTAGTTTTCTGCAGGTTCTGCATTATAAACCTGGATACTTCTTTCTCTGGATAGTGTCTACCAGCTATGGTATGCTCATAAGACTGCTCTTGAAAATGTCATCAAATTTAATTTAAATGTTCGATGAGATTAGGAAAAGGCTGAAGGGAAATAATTATTGAATTTCTACATCAAAATGCTAAGTTAAACTGACTTTCTTTTTTTTTTCTTTCTAATAAATATCACACACTACATTAAACCAATTTACAGCTTAATGATTTTGGTACAGTGCAATGTATCAAATTATTTTCAATTATCTTCCATTTCACTTTCTGTTCCAGTTCATGAAATAAAAGCTTAGAGGGAATTTGTGTTTTTATGGTTAGTCTCAGTGTCTATCAAGGGATAAAGGAAAAAAAAATTTGATATTTTAATAAACTACTTAGCAAACATGACCTCCAGTCAAATGAAAGGTCCAAAAAGGTCTTGTTTTTTGGGTTTGTCACTGTCTGTTGGTATGTGTTCATCAATATCTGTCAGTCTGTGTCTGTCTAATATTGTGTCAGACGGTGTGTGTCCATCTGTCACAATCTAGGACCATTAATAATTTTCAGCCTGTTTCTGAATTTAAAGATTGATGTATTGCTGAAGGTTAATTAAGCAGAAATCCATCTGAAATATTCACCTTCAATCTAAAGATTTCCTTTGCATTACTTTATTTTATGCCAATGGATATTCTCAGTGCCATAGCAAGCATCATTGAAACTTCTTCTTCTTCTGTGCCCAGGTAGACCTGAACCCTTCCAGCTTGTAACTGGACAGTGAATAGAGGTGCGGTACAGTAACAGTTTTTTTTTTTTTTTGCTTTTAGCATCGGTGGACTACCCCAGTCCGTTTTGGGCAGCAAGACCATAGCCATTTGAGACGCCAGTTGTGAGTCCCGTGGGGAGTGTGGTCGGGAGGCTTGGATTCCAAGCGCAGGAGAAGGGTGATATCACCCTATTGTTTTTTGGAAATGCTTTAAACCCTCTTGCTCTGCTTTCTCCACCTATCAGCATTCTTACTATTTGCACATGGAGGAGTCAGTTCGCGTCTGACTTCACAAGCCGGAAGAAGTCCGTTGCCGCTCCAGCGGCTCTGATACATGATTGGGAACTTTCTGAGCTATTTTATCTTATGTGTGGTGAGTGCACTACTTTTAATAAATATTTCTGTTTGAAACATACTGCACCATCAGTTTTCTTTTATTTTCATGGTACCACCAACCTTATTGGAAATTTGCAAGGACCAATACATTACACTCATCTTGAGGATATAGGACCAAGTGCCCCCCAGTATGATCTCCTTTGGGATTTAAAGGCATTTTTGATCACTGTGAGAGCAGTAATCAACTCATTCTGGTAAGAGGCTAACAGATTTATGTGGTGGAGGTGCAAGCTATTCCTATTCACCCCTATTCAAGGGGTTAAAGACCTGGACTTATATTTTGTAGACTTTTTACCTTGATTCCATCTTTATGTATTAGCGCTGCATTTTATTTAATATTCTTGCTGTCATTTGTTGTTATGCTGGCCGCTATTTTTTAAACTTGGATGCGCGGTTTTCTTTTATTATATGTGAGTACTCAAGGATCTGCCCAGGGGTCTGCCTAAGAGAGGGGACTACTCCAGAGAGGTCAAGGGGATCATGGAGCCAGCTAACCCAGAGTGTTACAGTAAAGGGGGTGCCAAGTTGTTAAGCCCTGAAGATTAGGATTAAAGGGGGTGCCAGGAAGGGCCCCGAAGTTGTTCAGCAGTACAGTCTACCTCAAGGAATAGCTTGTCTTAGGACAGAATTACCTCAGGAAGCTTAAAGAGAACCTTTCACAGCCAAGAGCAAAGTAAAGCAGTGTCCTAGCCGTGACTAGCTCAATCAGCGTTAACCAGCGTTAGCTAGCGTTAACCAGCGTCAATCAGCATTTTTCTTGATCGTCCTGCCTATTGTGCATAGTTCATTTCAGTTGGAGTATCCCACTCATCCCTTCTCCTATCCAAGTTGCTAATAAAACATAAAATCCAAAGAAACCAGACTGGTCCTTGTCTGAGGTAAAAACACTTGGAAATGTCAGAATGTTCTACCGTTGCTAATGGTAACCCAGGGGAACTCGTCACCAGCAGCTCCCTTGGGAGAAGTGCTACACTTTAAAAAAAAAAATAAAATTCTCAACTTTAAAAAAAATACAAACTTTTTTTGGTCCATTTGAGAGCCTATAAGTATAAAACCTTTATTAAAACATTTTACCCAAAAATATTATTATATGTTCTTATTACAACAATGTAAAAATAATTTAGCTGGGCAACTTAGTCATAAAGGTATTCTTAAGTGAACTGGCGCATAATGATGATGTTAAATTTAGTCCCGACATCTAAGCTTCAGTGACCTTTGGTAAATAAAGGGTTTTATAATTGATTATAGGGTGTATATCATCCCATGTACATTACACACCTACTTTAAATAAACAATCATTTATAGTGGGTTTTTTTTTGGTAGACCATTAGCTATACCATTAACTTAGCTATTATTCCACATCCTTTATATCTTAAACCATTTTTTTTTGTTTTGGATAGAATGTGGGTGGGTTAGAACCTCTGTTGGGTTTTCACTTCTGTTCATGTTCCTGCTGTGGAAATTCCCCATCTCTACTTATCCTGGTAATCAAAAGGTAATTGGTCACCGGAACAGAAATAGAGGTGAGATCTTCCACTGGGGACACCAGAGACAAGTGACTAAAAAGAGATTCCTCTTACTTTGGAGAGATTTCCTCTCAAGTCCTGTTTCTTGTGTTCATAGAGCAGGAAATTATAGCAAATCCCTCAAATAGGACTGTCACGATTCGTCCACGCCCACGGCGACTAGCTAACGGAGACGTGGTTTCGTGACTGGGGAGTATAAGGGAATAAGGGAAATTCCTACTGCGTAATAAGACTGGCTGTGACACTTTCACAGCCCGCACTGCCTTTGGTCACCACTAGAGGGAGACTCCACTCCAATCCAGCTGGCTGACCACACACAGGCAGATACAAATCTTACATACAATGTGGTGCACTGTAAGGGAGCAGTCTAGCAATTATCACACACTACTAGGATTCCTCCAGCTATCCTACAAGCTAGAACTCCTGTGTTAATCACTCTTCCCACTGCCCACACACCCGCACACCACAAACGATAGCCTGCCACCATCCAACAGTTTGTCTGCAGACTGGTCTGCTGGGACACCACACACACGCAGATCTCCGTCTGGTTTACAATCTGCATGCAATCTGCCAACACACAGTGCAATTGCATACAGATTGGCATGTAGCGTAGACCAAGCAATTAGGCACTAAAATGCAACAATCTCTTCAGAGATATGAGTCCTAGCTTAGTACACAGAAGTCACTTATTAATTTTATAATTTAATATCCCGAAAGTTGGCAGTGCATAAAAAATATATACAAAGCAAAAGCAGTTACAAGAAATACAAAACAGATAAAAAGACACACAATTGGCAATTTGCTATTAAAATAAAAAGGAATAAAAAACAGAAATAAACTTTTCCGAAGCTTATCCCTTGGTAGAAGCATACCGGAAACAGTGTGGGGACTCCCCAGTTTAGAACTGGCTTCTTGGAAGAACCATATCCAAAACTCAGGTTTCCCAATTTATTGGAATATGAATGTGGGCTGGACTTTAGCCCTTGACCAATCAACCTCAGGGGGTTGTCCCCATCTCAGCCCACACAATGTTTTGTGTTCTGAACTGACCAGAGTCGAATTGACCCAGAACGGCGCTGACCGCTGGGTCAGGGATAGGAATTCTGACACCAGTGCATCGGTCTGATTGCGACAGTACCAAACACTGCTTGCCTGCCACAATCAGGCGCCATATAACGGTTTTGTGCAATTCTCTAGGATTCCACGCACGCTACAATTACAGATTTACATGTACTTGTAGCCCAACACGTGAGCCATAAGAAGGATATATTTTCATCTCTCTGTCACTAATATTTTAGCTTTTATGAGAGATAAAATACATTCCTTAGATCTGATAATACCAATCACAGCTTGTCGACCATTTGGAGCCTCTCACTGACCCCCTGCGGATCCCTGCAGCCAAGATGACCAGCAGTCCTCTTTGAAGCTCCAGGAAGGTGACAATTCCTGTCCATTTGTATGGGAGACTTTATTGGCATGTAGGTGTCACTTCCATCCCAGAGACCAGTTCGGTCCTTTTCAAATGCTAATAAAAGGACATATGTGTATGACTGAGTACTGAATACTACAATTCTTAATAACCCAAAATGACACTACATCTACAATTATACTATTTCTACAGATCCCTTCATATCTCGCTAATGCAAAGCTACCCTACTCTTACATTTGTGTTACAAGGGCAAAGAAGTAAAAGAACAACAACAATAAACTAACAGTGCTTTTATCTTTTTCCCTACTCTAAAGAGAAAAAAAAAGTTTTGGCTTTAGATATACTTTAGGACACCCCTGTACTTGGGTACAAAGTTTTCTGTGATGGTGCTATCCTAAAAACATTTTGCTAGTTTGACTTTCCTGCATGCTACTAGAACTTTTTATCATTAGAGATAGAAGTGCAGTACAAGTACAGAAAGCTGGCAACTCCTTGCTGCCCCCTAGAGAGCGCTGCCTTCAGTGAGTCATTCCTGAGGTACGGACAGCACTTTCTAGCTTTCCAAGTTGAAGTTGCTTCAACTAATTCTCTGTATTAACATTGACACAAGAAGGATGTAACAGCTGACAGCATTGTAAATGTGTTTTCCTCCCTATTTATTTTCCTAGACACAGGCACACGATAGTAAAACAAGATTCTTGGCTCTAAGTTTCATCACAGTCATTACTAAGGCATTCTGGTCCATTTCTGCAAATATTGTTTCTTTTCCTGTCCATGTCTTGAACAGGTTTTTTAGCAGAGGACGAAACCTGAGGAATCCAACAGACCTCTCTAACTGGCTCCTATCATGCACTTGAGGTTTGGACACGTTCATGCATAGAATTAAGAACCCAATCACTTCTGCTTTCTTTGGATGGTGAAACACATTAGCAAACTTTACAAAATTTCTTCTTGCATGCAAATTTTAAAGTTTTGCTTCCTGAGCGATTTTAAGTATATTTATTTAGAGCTACATGAACACCTAAAATCTGTATTTCATCTTCCAGGGATAGATACAGGTACGTATTACACAGCAGGTAGGTCTATTCCTTTCATTTGAAGCCTTTGGATTGACTTTGAATTGTAAATTCCCCACATACGTGTTTCTAAGTGTAATTGACTATCTGGAGTTAAAAAGATGGGGGGCTAATGATTACATTTACATAGCCACTGTACATAGTTATTTAGAACAACAAAGACAAATGTCCTTCAAGTTCACCCTCTTGCCAATTTCAATGTTTCGGCCCAAAGGAAAGACACACAGAACCCCCGGGGAAATGCAGCAAATTTTTCTCTCTGGTCCAAAAGATTTCAGCCAGATTGGTTGCATGTTTACCAATTACAATACTATTCCTAGTAATAGCTTCTTTGCATACCAATCATCCAATCTGTAAATGTTCCCACAAACCCCAAACGGGTACCCTATCTAAAACCTGACCACAGAGAAAACCAAAGGGCAGTCAATTAATCAGTTTTTTGTGTGAATTTCCTAGGTTAAATTATTTCACCTAAAATATCTGAAAAGAGAGGATTTAGTAGTAGTCCGTTAACATGATGGCTGCTACCCAGTCAGGACATAGACAGCTACTCCTTGCACTCTGCCCGTCCAATGATTCCTAAATTTCAATTAACACAATTAAAACTGGAGAGTGCAAAATCTGGTGAAGCTGTGCACTGTAGCCAATCCACTTCTAAATTCCTCTTATTCAATTAAGCCTTGACAAAAAAACTTGAAGCTGATTGATTTGGTTTGGTTTCTATGCACAGCTGCACCAGATTTTGCACTAGTTTTAGTAAATCAACCCCAATATGTGTCTAGCCAAAACTTTTATTTTAGTTTTTGATTGCATTGGGTAGGTAGGGTTAAAATCCCCATAAGTTTGGGTGATTTTGCTTTCTGTGTCCTGCTGGAGAGAGTTCCCTTCATTCCCTGTCTTAGAGACACAACAGCAAGTGAGAGGAAATCTCTACAAATTGAAGGCAGTTTTCGCTGGAGCTGTCCTCTTTGGAAGAGTTACTCTCTCTTGACATAACCTTTGGGTTTGGGTTGAATATGAGTTTGACCCAAACCCAGCCTGTGCGCCTCTGAGACAAAAAGATGAGTGAATCCTCCTAGCCAAAACATAGACAACAATAAAAAACTTGAGAATAGAAACAAGCATGTAACCTTATCGATCAATATTGCTAGGAAACATAAGCAGCGCTATTCAAAGTCCTTTGTTAAACCTTAACAATAAAAATAAATATAAGTCCATAAATCCCAAGACTTTTAATAGAAGATCTTTAGCCCGTTTGTTCAAAGAGATGTTTCACTTCATGCACCTTCACCACACCTCCTGTGCATCCCCTCTAAGGCAATGGCCACTCACCAGAACCACGGTCAAACAAGCTTGTAATCAAAAAGCACTAGCATCCAGGTGTCTGCCTCCACTCCTCCATACTCCTGCAAGTTCTTTCCCCCTGCTTTACAAATGTACCATCTCATTCGGAATGTCGTCATGCAGTGGTTTGTAATACAGGGAGAGAGGACCAATAGTGTGATATTGCTAAAACTCCATTTATTGAATAAAAGTACCCCTCTCCCCTCATATAATGTACTTACAATTACAAAAAACAATCTGTACATATCACATCAGAAACAATGTCCTAGAAAGGCAACTCACCGAAACCGCCTCAGCTCTCACCGCTCGTCCTTCTCAGCATTAATCACGGTGTAATAAAAACTTGAGGGTTCTAACCCTTCTACACCCTATTCTAAGTTTAAAAAAATGTTTTTTACACACACTTAGGATTTTAAAGGCAGAGTTCTCTCTACATGATGTGGGAGAGAGGTAGGCATGGATGAAAAACGTCCTAGTGCTTTAGACACTTGTCTGTATATTAGCAGCTCTCTTTTTGGAAGAAAGGGCAATATAAGTAGTTGTATTTAGTGATATTAACAGGCTTTCCATTTTCAGAACACTTATTTAATAACCATTCTCAATGTTCAAAAAAACCATCTACCTAGTTTATTATTTCTTGTATCTCGATTTATATGTAAACCCAATCAGCAATGTCTTACATAAGCTTTAACATGGAATTTCAGAAGTCAGTTTCAATATTCTTAACTTGAGGCTTTCATTAAAATAATACCTGGTGATCCTGCCATGAAAGTACCTATTCAGGGTGACAATGCTTTGTCCTTGTCTCCTAAATGGGCTCCTGCATTGTCACTCTGTCAAATGGGCTTACGATGGAGTGACTGTTTTAACACACATTACCCAAGCACAGTCCACTGTTGTCTCCATCAGAAAACCCTATATGCATTGCAGCCATCTCTGGAGTGTATATAGACATAGTTACATAGTTACATAGTAGGTGAGGTTGAATAAAGACAATAGTCCATCCAGTTCAACCTGTGTAGGTGTGTGTGGCTGTAATCATCTAACATAGCCCTTTATCTCCTGATCCTTGAGATGTAAGTCTAAGAGTCTTTTGAAAGTCACCATACTACCCGCAGAAACCACCTCTTGTGGTAGAGAATTCCACAATCTTGTAGCCCTAACAGTAAAGAACCCCCCACGTTGCCTGAGGTTAAAACGCTTCTCCTCTAATCGCATTGTATGTCCTCGAGTCCTCATGCAATTCTTTCGAATGAACAGCTTTTTTTCTAAGCTGAGATCCCCATTAAGATATTTATAAATTGCTATCATGTCCCCTCTCAGACGTCTCTTCTCCAGGGAAAATAAATCGAGCGATTGCAGCCGCTCTTCATAGGTAAGGTCCTCCAATCCCCTAATTAGTTTAGTTGCCCTTCTCTGGACTCTCTCCAGCTCCAACACATCCCTCCTGAGGACTGGCGACCAGAACTGGACAGAATACTCCAGATGCGGTCGGACCAGAGTTTTATAAAGTGGAAGGATTATAGTCTTATCTCTGGAATACATCCCTTTCTTTATGCATGCTAATATTCTGTTGGCTTTGGAAGCTGCCGCTTGGCATTGCATGCTGTTGCCTAATCTATCATCAACCAAGACTCCCAGATCTTTCTCCATTTTTGAGTCCCCCAAGGGTTCCCCTCCTAACATGTATTGTGTTTTTATGTTTTTGGTCCCCAAGTGCAAAACCTTACACTTCTCCACATTAAACCTCATTTGCCATGTCGTTGCCCACTCCGTAATTTTGTCCAGGTCATTCTGTAGGATATCTGCTTCATGCTGTGCAGTTATTGCCCTGGCCAATTATTGCCCTGGACATGACGTGGTTGCAAAGAGAATGTGAATAAGCAGCAGCGGGGAGAAGCAACAAAAAGGTAGGAAAAAAAGGTAAAAACGCGTTTTTTTTTTTTTTTTTAAGGCAAATGATTTAAAGCGTATTTATAGCAAAATATTAAAATCATGTATTCATTTCCACATTGTATTTCAAGCGTTCATTCAAATTAATCTACATAATCTTGAAGTTTGTAAATTTACTTTGGAAATCTCTTGAATTCTGTGACACATATTCACTATGCCCTGCTGCTGTGTCACACATTTCACAAAGCCTATTAAAAAATGGCCACCAGCGCTATGGTATATATGAATGTTATCTACATGGGTAAGCTGCCACCAACCTACCCTTGAAAATCCAAGGGTACAGGAAATGATAAATAGGAAGAATGTTGGTATATGGCGCTACCCGATAAAGGGGATTTAGAGTTGAAAAGCCAAATGGTGTAAGGTGCAAAAAACGTAAACATATATATCCATAACATATATATCTATAACTGATTATATTTTGTTTTATAAAGTGCACGTGCCAAGTGAATTGCTGATTGGGCATATGCCGATGCCCTTACCAAGTGCTCAGTGCCAGTGTAGCCAGAGGCTGTAAAAAATTGTGATAAATAAATAGTGCCCAATAGGTGTTAAAAACTTTATTAATTTTTAAGGTGCTTATAGTGTTTTTGGTGATAACCTTCCTCAGAGGGAGTACCGGTGTTGAGAGTGCTATTTTATTGTTGTCCTCAATAGGGTGTTGGAATAGTAGTGCTCTCATAAAAGAAAAAATATATCTGAATAAAACATAAAAGATAAATGAAATAACATAAATGGGGAGTTCCCTCCCCCTTGTGTATACCAAATAGTGCAAGTGGATCAGTCCAGTATTAACTTTATAGCAATAACGGTGCGGTTGACCTGTGTGCCTATACCCTTGCCCCCCCCCCCCCCACTAGGTATTGCACTCACCCCTCCGTAATCCCTTGCACCAGGGTTTTTTAGTTCTGATGTTAGGTAGTTCCAATGGGTCCTGGGCGTTCTGAATGTCTGAAGTTGAGTAGGCTAAGGTATGTCTCCAAGATGTCCTTGTGATCAGCCAGCTCCTAGGGAGGACACAGGGACGAAGCCGGTCTTCAGAACTCAGCAGACCAGAGCACACACACCTGGAAAAATCTGGTATATATGTTCATGACTGCAAGGAAGCCATATACTGATGGAAGACCACAAGTACAGTGTGGGTCGGCGGTTCCGTTACAGTTACATTTAATGAAGGTACAACATTTAGAAAGTCACATGGTTGCTGATCAAAAGAGGCACATCTAAGTATGCAGGCATCTGGGGTAAAGCTGTCCACATAGACCATCCTCTGCACCGCCATCAACGTCATCCCTTCCACGCTGTGCTCCACGAGCGCTTCCAGCCTCGCTTTCAGATCGCTCTACTGCAGGGTAGTCTTCACGGTCACGACTGCAGACGGTGAGAGCCGGCAGTGCGGAGGACAGTCTATGTGGACAGCTTTACCCCGAATGCCTGCATACTTAGATGTGCTTTTTAATCATAAACCATGTAAGGTGCTAAATGTTATACCTTCAGTAGATGTACCCATATTTCTACACTTGGAGGCACCTCTCTTACTTGAGCCTGAAAGAAGTTAAATATTAAAGTGGTTGTAAAGTCAGAAAGTTTTTTATCTTAATGCATTCTCTGCATTAGGATAAACAGCCTTCTGTGTGCATCAGCCTCCCTCAGCCACCCTAATATTTACCTGAGCCCCCTCTCTATCCAGCGATGTCCACGAGTGCCTCAGCCATAAGGGACTTTCTCTCCTGATTGGCTGAGACAAAGCAGCGGCACCATTGGCTCTTGCTGCTGTAAATCAAATTCAGCCAGTCAGGAGAGAGAGAAAGTGGGGCCGAATGGCAGCTTTGTGTCTAAATGGATATGTGGAGCTGCCCTCCACTCAGCAGGAGGGAGGGACTAGGAGTTCCACCCAGGGACTCGAGAAGAGGAGGATCCGGGCTGCTCTGTGCAAAACCACTTTACAGAGCAGGTAAGTATAACATGTTTGTTATTTTAATAGAAAAAAAAAATGAGACTTTACAATCACTTTAACCCTTTGCTAAACTTTTGTTCATAACATCACTGCTCCTCCCTGTGACATGTACAGCCCCTCTCACTGAAGTAGCACTGAAGTCATATCAAATTTTCAAAAATCTCACTGAAGTAGTGCTGAAGTAGTGGTTGAAGTCGGATTTTGAATCACACTACTTTAAATTGTATCCAGTGTGACCGCAGGCTTTCTACTCTGTAGGCTACTTGTATTGAAAGACAGCTTGTTTATCAAGTTGAAATTTAAAAAAAAAAAATTGCTCATCTTTATAAACACTCGCAGACCAAGTTACTCGAAATCCAAGGTTTTTCTGTATTTGAATAGGTTAACATCCACTTTAAATGTACCAGTATCTGATCATTCCCTCGGTAAGTCACTGGGAAAACTGGAAACTCTTTGGATCTAGATTTCTCAGTCATTAACCGCTTCCGGACCGCCCACCGCAGTTTTACTGCGGAGGGCAGCCCCTCCTGCACGAACCGACATAGGTATATGTCGGTTGCACGCCTGCAGCTAGGGGACATCCGATGCATGGGGCAGGCAGCTCTGATTGCCACCGGCCACCGGTGATTGCTCCCCGCTGAGAGAGAAGGGCGGTCAGCTGTTGTAAACACAGCTGACCTTCTTCTCCCTGGAATGATCACAGAGCTCCTGTGATCCTTCTATATAGGATCACATATCTCTATTAGTGTTGAGCGAACACGGACTGTATTATTCGTGTTCGTACCGAATAATTGGATTTTTTGTACCCGAACACGGACACGGACACTTTACTGTATGTTCGGGTAAAAATCCGTGTTCGGTCGTTTTATTTCCGGGTTTTGCATGCTTTGGCGCTCTTTTCATGGCGGGCTTTCAACAGCCAATCAACAATCGTTTAACTGGTGTGCCTTAAGCCATCCCAGCCATGCCTGCAAATGTCTCAGTAGCTGTGATTGGCCGTCTGAAGCATGTGACCAAGTCTTTATAAGTTCGAGGCAGCCGCAGCGGCGTCATTATGCTGCTTAGATTCAGGGACAGAGCACACATCAACGTGCTGGCTGCTGATTAGGGAAAGATAGGCAGGAAAAAACCATTTGTGTCCGGATAGAATTGAGGGACAGGTCGGAGTGTTTAGGCAGGGCGAGTTGTAGGCATTTTAGGGATAGAGTCTGCTGAATTATATAGGGTCAGTGTCTTCTACAAACTACAATCGATATTGCTGTGTGGGGGGTGGGGTCTGCACTCAATCCTGATCTACGATCTCTTCTCAATCCTGTTAGGGACAGAGTCTGCTGAATTTTAGGGAAACTGTGTTCTACAAACTACAATCGATATTGCTGTGTGGTGTGGGATTGGAGATAGGCAGGTGTCAGTGATCCACATCCATTTTTCTGTGTGTGAGCTGCAGTGAACACAATCTTTTTGGGCTGCAGTGAACACAATCTTTTTGGGCTGCAGTGAACACAATCTTTTTGGGCTGCAGTGAACACAATCTTTTTGGGGTGCAGTGAACAAAATCTTTTTGGGGTGCAGTGAACACAATCCTTTTTGGTGTGCAGTGAACACAATCTTTGTGGGGTGCAGTGAACAAAATCCTTTGTGGGGTGCAGTGAACACAATCTTTTTGGGGTGCAGTGAACAAAATCCTTTTTGGGGTGCAGTGAACAACATCCTTTTTGGGGTGCAGTGAACACAATCTTTTTGGGGTGCAGTGAACAAAATCCTTTGTGGGGTGCAGTGAACACAATCTTTTTGGGGTGCAGTGAACACAATCTTTTTGGGGTGGAGTGAACAACATCCTTTTTGGGGTGCAGTGAACAAAATCCTTTTTGGGGTGCAGTGAACAAAATCATTTTTGGGGTGCAGTGAACACAATCTTTTTGGGGTGCAGTGAACACAATCTTTGTGGGGTGCAGTGAACACAATCTTTTTGGGGTGGAGTGAACAACATCCTTTTTGGGGTGCAGTGAACAACATCCTTTTTGGGGTGCAGTGAACACAATCTTTTTGGGGTGCAGTGAACACAATCTTTGTGGGGTACAGTGAACAGAATCTTTGTGGGGTGCAGTGAACACAATCTTTGGGGGGTACAGTGAACACAATCTTTGTGAGGTGCAGTGAACACAATCTTTGTGGGGTGCAGTGAACACAATCATTGTGGGGTGCAGTGAACTCAATCTTTGTGGGGTACAGTGAACACAATCTCATACTGAAGGTTTGAGGGTGCTGCCTGTTCCATACTCCCCCTACTCCTCATCTAGCCTTTTAGGGGTACAAACAATAGTAATTGGGGCCTAGTGTGGTTGTGTACGTGTGATATACATACACTTTTTTGGGATCATATTTTCTATTCCGCTATTTAATCAAAAACCTTTGGGGATCAGTTAAATTGGGGGATAGTCTGTGTTGGTACGTGTGAGAGAGATCCACCTTTCCAAGTTGTTGGGGTTCATCTCATACTTCTGAAGGTTTGAGGGTGCTGCCTGTTCCATACTCCCCCTACTCCTAGCCTTTTAGGGGTACAAACAATAGTAATTGGGGCCTAGTGTGGTTGTGTACGTGTGATATACATACACTTTTTTGGGATCATATTTTCTATTCCGCTATTTAATCAAAAACCTTTGGGGATCAGTTAAATTGGGGGATAGTCTGTGTTGGTACGTGTGAGAGAGATCCACCTTTCCAAGTTGTTGGGGTTCATCTCATACTTCTGAAGGTTTGAGGGTGCTGCCTGTTCCATACTCCCCCTACTCCTAGCCTTTTAGGGGTACAAACAATAGTAATTGGGGCCTAGTGTGGTTGTGTACGTGTGATATACATACACTTTTTTGGGATCATATTTTCTATTCCGCTATTTAATCAAAAACCTTTGGGGATCAGTTAAATTGGGGGATAGTCTGTGTTGGTACGTGTGAGAGAGATCCACCTTTCCAAGTTGTTGGGGTTCATCTCATACTTCTGAAGGTTTGAGGGTGCTGCCTGTTCCATACTCCCCCTACTCCTAGCCTTTTAGGGGTACAAACAATAGTAATTGGGGCCTAGTGTGGTTGTGTACGTGTGATATACATACACTTTTTTGGGATCATATTTTCTATTCCGCTATTTAATCAAAAACCTTTGGGGATCAGTTAAATTGGGGGATAGTCTGTGTTGGTACGTGTGAGAGAGATCCACCTTTCCAAGTTGTTGGGGTTCATCTCATACTTCTGAAGGTTTGAGGGTGCTGCCTGTTCCATACTCCCCCTACTCCTAGCCTTTTAGGGGTACAAACAATAGTAATTGGGGCCTAGTGTGGTTGTGTACGTGTGATATACATACACTTTTTTGGGATCATATTTTCTATTCCGCTATTTAATCAAAAACCTTTGGGGATCAGTTAAATTGGGGGATAGTCTGTGTTGGTACGTGTGAGAGAGATCCACCTTTCCAAGTTGTTGGGGTTCATCTCATACTTCTGAAGGTTTGAGGGTGCTGCCTGTTCCATACTCCCCCTACTCCTAGCCTTTTAGGGGTACAAACAATAGTAATTGGGGCCTAGTGTGGTTGTGTACGTGTGATATACATACACTTTTTTGGGATCATATTTTCTATTCCGCTATTTAATCAAAAACCTTTGGGGATCAGTTAAATTGGGGGATAGTCTGTGTTGGTACGTGTGAGAGAGATCCACCTTTCCAAGTTGTTGGGGTTCATCTCATACTTCTGAAGGTTTGAGGGTGCTGCCTGTTCCATACTCCCCCTACTCCTAGCCTTTTAGGGGTACAAACAATAGTAATTGGGGCCTAGTGTGGTTGTGTACGTGTGATATACATACACTTTTTTGGGATCATATTTTCTATTCCGCTATTTAATCAAAAACCTTTGGGGATCAGTTAAATTGGGGGATAGTCTGTGTTGGTACGTGTGAGAGAGATCCACCTTTCCAAGTTGTTGGGGTTCATCTCATACTTCTGAAGGTTTGAGGGTGCTGCCTGTTCCATACTCCCCCTACTCCTAGCCTTTTAGGGGTACAAACAATAGTAATTGGGGCCTAGTGTGGTTGTGTACGTGTGATATACATACACTTTTTTGGGATCATATTTTCTATTCCGCTATTTAATCAAAAACCTTTGGGGATCAGTTAAATTGGGGGATAGTCTGTGTTGGTACGTGTGAGAGAGATCCACCTTTCCAAGTTGTTGGGGTTCATCTCATACTTCTGAAGGTTTGAGGGTGCTGCCTGTTCCATACTCCCCCTACTCCTAGCCTTTTAGGGGTACAAACAATAGTAATTGGGGCCTAGTGTGGTTGTGTACGTGTGATATACATACACTTTTTTGGGATCATATTTTCTATTCCGCTATTTAATCAAAAACCTTTGGGGATCAGTTAAATTGGGGGATAGTCTGTGTTGGTACGTGTGAGAGAGATCCACCTTTCCAAGTTGTTGGGGTTCATCTCATACTTCTGAAGGTTTGAGGGTGCTGCCTGTTCCATACTCCCCCTACTCCTAGCCTTTTAGGGGTACAAACAATAGTAATTGGGGCCTAGTGTGGTTGTGTACGTGTGATATACATACACTTTTTTGGGATCATATTTTCTATTCCGCTATTTAATCAAAAACCTTTGGGGATCAGTTAAATTGGGGGATAGTCTGTGTTGGTACGTGTGAGAGAGATCCACCTTTCCAAGTTGTTGGGGTTCATCTCATACTTCTGAAGGTTTGAGGGTGCTGCCTGTTCCATACTCCCCCTACTCCTAGCCTTTTAGGGGTACAAACAATAGTAATTGGGGCCTAGTGTGGTTGTGTACGTGTGATATACATACACTTTTTTGGGATCATATTTTCTATTCCGCTATTTAATCAAAAACCTTTGGGGATCAGTTAAATTGGGGGATAGTCTGTGTTGGTACGTGTGAGAGAGATCCACCTTTCCAAGTTGTTGGGGTTCATCTCATACTTCTGAAGGTTTGAGGGTGCTGCCTGTTCCATACTCCCCCTACTCCTAGCCTTTTAGGGGTACAAACAATAGTAATTGGGGCCTAGTGTGGTTGTGTACGTGTGATATACATACACTTTTTTGGGATCATATTTTCTATTCCGCTATTTAATCAAAAACCTTTGGGGATCAGTTAAATTGGGGGATAGTCTGTGTTGGTACGTGTGAGAGAGATCCACCTTTCCAAGTTGTTGGGGTTCATCTCATACTTCTGAAGGTTTGAGGGTGCTGCCTGTTCCATACTCCCCCTACTCCTAGCCTTTTAGGGGTACAAACAATAGTAATTGGGGCCTAGTGTGGTTGTGTACGTGTGATATACATACACTTTTTTGGGATCATATTTTCTATTCCGCTATTTAATCAAAAACCTTTGGGGATCAGTTAAATTGGGGGATAGTCTGTGTTGGTACGTGTGAGAGAGATCCACCTTTCCAAGTTGTTGGGGTTCATCTCATACTTCTGAAGGTTTGAGGGTGCTGCCTGTTCCATACTCCCCCTACTCCTAGCCTTTTAGGGGTACAAACAATAGTAATTGGGGCCTAGTGTGGTTGTGTACGTGTGATATACATACACTTTTTTGGGATCATATTTTCTATTCCGCTATTTAATCAAAAACCTTTGGGGATCAGTTAAATTGGGGGATAGTCTGTGTTGGTACGTGTGAGAGAGATCCACCTTTCCAAGTTGTTGGGGTTCATCTCATACTTCTGAAGGTTTGAGGGTGCTGCCTGTTCCATACTCCCCCTACTCCTAGCCTTTTAGGGGTACAAACAATAGTAATTGGGGCCTAGTGTGGTTGTGTACGTGTGATATACATACACTTTTTTGGGATCATATTTTCTATTCCGCTATTTAATCAAAAACCTTTGGGGATCAGTTAAATTGGGGGATAGTCTGTGTTGGTACGTGTGAGAGAGATCCACCTTTCCAAGTTGTTGGGGTTCATCTCATACTTCTGAAGGTTTGAGGGTGCTGCCTGTTCCATACTCCCCCTACTCCTAGCCTTTTAGGGGTACAAACAATAGTAATTGGGGCCTAGTGTGGTTGTGTACGTGTGATATACATACACTTTTTTGGGATCATATTTTCTATTCCGCTATTTAATCAAAAACCTTTGGGGATCAGTTAAATTGGGGGATAGTCTGTGTTGGTACGTGTGAGAGAGATCCACCTTTCCAAGTTGTTGGGGTTCATCTCATACTTCTGAAGGTTTGAGGGTGCTGCCTGTTCCATACTCCCCCTACTCCTAGCCTTTTAGGGGTACAAACAATAGTAATTGGGGCCTAGTGTGGTTGTGTACGTGTGATATACATACACTTTTTTGGGATCATATTTTCTATTCCGCTATTTAATCAAAAACCTTTGGGGATCAGTTAAATTGGGGGATAGTCTGTGTTGGTACGTGTGAGAGAGATCCACCTTTCCAAGTTGTTGGGGTTCATCTCATACTTCTGAAGGTTTGAGGGTGCTGCCTGTTCCATACTCCCCCTACTCCTAGCCTTTTAGGGGTACAAACAATAGTAATTGGGGCCTAGTGTGGTTGTGTACGTGTGATATACATACACTTTTTTGGGATCATATTTTCTATTCCGCTATTTAATCAAAAACCTTTGGGGATCAGTTAAATTGGGGGATAGTCTGTGTTGGTACGTGTGAGAGAGATCCACCTTTCCAAGTTGTTGGGGTTCATCTCATACTTCTGAAGGTTTGAGGGTGCTGCCTGTTCCATACTCCCCCTACTCCTAGCCTTTTAGGGGTACAAACAATAGTAATTGGGGCCTAGTGTGGTTGTGTACGTGTGATATACATACACTTTTTTGGGATCATATTTTCTATTCCGCTATTTAATCAAAAACCTTTGGGGATCAGTTAAATTGGGGGATAGTCTGTGTTGGTACGTGTGAGAGAGATCCACCTTTCCAAGTTGTTGGGGTTCATCTCATACTTCTGAAGGTTTGAGGGTGCTGCCTGTTCCATACCCCCCCTACTCCTCATCTAGCCTTTTAGGGGTACAAACAATAGTAATTGGGGCCTAGTGTGGTTGTGTACGTGCGAGATACATACACTTTTTTTGATCATATTTCCTATTCCGCTATTCAATAAAAACCTTTGAGGATCAATTGAATTGCGGGATAGTCTGTGTCGGTACGTGTGAGAGAGATCCACCTTTCCAAGTTGTTGGGGTTCATCTCATACTTCTGAAGGTTTGAGGGTGCTGCCTGTTCCATACCCCCCCTACTCCTCATCTAGCCTTTTAGGGGTACAAACAATAGTAATTGGGGCCTAGTGTGGTTGTGTACGTGCGAGATACATACACTTTTTTTGATCATATTTCCTATTCCGCTATTCAATAAAAACCTTTGAGGATCAATTGAATTGCGGGATAGTCTGTGTCGGTACGTGTGAGAGAGATCCACCTTTCCAAGTTGTTGGGGTTCATCTCATACTTCTGAAGGTTTGAGGGTGCTGCCTGTTCCATACCCCCCCTACTCCTCATCTAGCCTTTTAGGGGTACAAACAATAGTAATTGGGGCCTAGTGTGGTTGTGTACGTGCGAGATACATACACTTTTTTTGATCATATTTCCTATTCCGCTATTCAATAAAAACCTTTGAGGATCAATTGAATTGCGGGATAGTCTGTGTCGGTACGTGTGAGAGAGATCCACCTTTCCAAGTTGTTGGGGTTCATCTCATACTTCTGAAGGTTTGAGGGTGCTGCCTGTTCCATACCCCCCCTACTCCTCATCTAGCCTTTTAGGGGTACAAACAATAGTAATTGGGGCCTAGTGTGGTTGTGTACGTGCGAGATACATACACTTTTTTTGATCATATTTCCTATTCCGCTATTCAATAAAAACCTTTGAGGATCAATTGAATTGCGGGATAGTCTGTGTCGGTACGTGTGAGAGAGATCCACCTTTCCAAGTTGTTGGGGTTCATCTCATACTTCTGAAGGTTTGAGGGTGCTGCCTGTTCCATACCCCCCCTACTCCTCATCTAGCCTTTTAGGGGTACAAACAATAGTAATTGGGGCCTAGTGTGGTTGTGTACGTGCGAGATACATACACTTTTTTTTATCATATTTCCTATTCCGCTATTCAATAAAAACCTTTGAGGATCAATTGAATTGCGGGATAGTCTGTGTCGGTACGTGTGAGAGAGATCCACCTTTCCAAGTTGTTGGGGTTCATCTCATACTTCTGAAGGTTTGAGGGTGCTGCCTGTTCCATACCCCCCCTACTCCTCATCTAGCCTTTTAGGGGTACAAACAATAGTAATTGGGGCCTAGTGTGGTTGTGTACGTGCGAGATACATACACTTTTTTTGATCATATTTCCTATTCCGCTATTCAATAAAAACCTTTGAGGATCAATTGAATTGCGGGATAGTCTGTGTCGGTACGTGTGAGAGAGATCCACCTTTCCAAGTTGTTGGGGTTCATCTCATACTTCTGAAGGTTTGAGGGTGCTGCCTGTTCCATACCCCCCCTACTCCTCATCTAGCCTTTTAGGGGTACAAACAATAGTAATTGGGGCCTAGTGTGGTTGTGTACGTGCGAGATACATACACTTTTTTTGATCATATTTCCTATTCCGCTATTCAATAAAAACCTTTGAGGATCAATTGAATTGCGGGATAGTCTGTGTCGGTACGTGTGAGAGAGATCCACCTTTCCAAGTTGTTGGGGTTCATCTCATACTTCTGAAGGTTTGAGGGTGCTGCCTGTTCCATACTCCCCCTACTCCTCATCTAGCCTTTTAGGGGTACAAACAATAGTAATTGGGGCCTAGTGTGGTTGTGTACGTGTGATATACATACACTTTTTTTGGATCATATTTTCTATTCCGCTATTCAATAAAAACCTTTCTAGGGCAAGATCTTAAATTACAGAAATATGAGGAGACCGTCAAATAAGGGCCGTGGCCTGGGTCGTGGTGCTGCTGGTAGAGCTCCTGTTGCAAGGAGAGGACATGGTCGATCTGTGCCAGCTACACGCACAAGTGAAACACCTTCCTCAAGTGTGAGTAGGCGACAGAACCTGCATCAGTATTTGGTAGGGCATCAAACGCCCCTAGAAGTGATGAGGCCAGAACAAGTTGAGGCGATAGTAGATTGGTTTGCTGCTGACAGTGCCTCCAGTTCCTTCACATTGTCTCCCACCCAGTCTACTGCAGAAAGGTCAGAGTTGGCACCTGCAGCCAATGTCCAACCGTCTTTCACCTCACCCCCTTGCAAATCAGGCCAGCAGTCTGAGCCCCAAGCCATACAGCAGTCTCTTATTCTTTTTGAGGACTCTGTCAGCAGGGTTTCCCAGGGCCATCCACCTAGCCCTGCCCCAGAAGTGGAAGAGATTGAGTGCAGCGATGCCCAACCACTTATTTCTCAAGATGAGTACATGCAAGGATCATCGCAGCATGTCTCCGATGATGACGAAACGCAGGTGCCAACTGCTGCGGCGTTCAGCATTGTGGAGACCGACAAGGAGGGCAGGGGTGAAGACTGGGTGGAAGATGATGTGGAGGACGATGAGGTCCTCGACCCCACATGGAATGAACGTCATGCAGGTGAACTGAGTAGTTTGGAGGAAGAGGCGGTGGTCGCACAGAGCCACCAGCACAGCAGAAGAGGGAGCAGGGTGCAGAAGCGGAGCGGCCGTGCCCTAGACACTACGCCCGCTACTGCCCAACGCAGCAAGGGAACGAGCGCACCAAAGTCAGCTCAAAGGAGTTCTCTAGCGTGGAAGTTCTTTAGAAAATGTGCTGATGACAGGACACGAGTGGTTTGCACCCTGTGCAATCAGAGCTTGAAGCGAGGCATGAACCTTCTCAACCTGAGCACAACCTGCATGATCAGGCATCTAAGTGCAAAGCACGAGCTGCAGTGGAGTACACACCTTCAAAACCAAGAAACGTCTCTGGCTCATCCTGCTTCCTCTTCTGCTGCAGTCTCGGTTGCTCCAGCCACATCTGTAGTGATACCGGCACCTGCCACCCCGCAAACAGACGATCTGTCAGCAACACCACCACCTGGGTCACCAACAACCATCTCCACAATGTCCCGTGGAAGCGTTCAGCTTTCCATCTCCCAAACACTTGAGAGGAAGAGGAAGTACCCCCCTACCCACCCGCGATCCCTGGCCCTGAATGCCAGCATTTCAAAATTATTGGCCTTTGAAATGCTGTCATTCCGTCTGGTGGAGACGCACAGTTTTAAAAACCTTATGTCGGTGGCTGTCCCACAGTACGTCGTGCCCAGCCGCCACTACTTTTCCAGGCAAGCCATCCCTTCCCTGCACAACCAAGTGGGGGAAAAAATCAGGTGTGCACTGCGCAACGCCATCTGTGCCAAGGTCCACCTAACTACGGATACGTGGACCAGTAAGCACGGTCAGGGGCGTTATATCTCCCTAACGGCACACTGGGTAAATGCAGTGGCGGATGGGCCTGAGGCGGATAGCAATTTGGCGCATGTCCTTCCACCACCGAGGATTGCAGGGCGCTTCAGTTTGCCTCCTGTTCCTAACTCCTCCTACTCCGCTTCCTCATCCTCTACCGCCTCCTCATCCGGACAGCGTAACACCTTCACCACCAACTTCAGCACGGCCAGGGGTAAACGACAGCAGGCAGTTTTACAACTTGCCTGTTTGGGGGACAAACCACACACCGCGCAGGAGTTGTGGAGGAGTATGGAACAGCAGACAAATGAGTGGTTGCTGCCAGCGAGCCTCAAGCCCGGCCTGGTGGTGTGCGATAACGGGCGAAATCTCATAGCAGCTCTGGGCCTAGCCGGTTTGACGCACATCCCTTGCCTGGCGCATGTGCTGAATTTGGTGGTGCAGAGGTTCCTTAAAAACTACCCCGATATGTCAGAGCTGCTGCAGAAAGTGCGGGCCGTTTGTGCGCACTTTCGGCGTTCTCACCCTGCTGCTGCTCGCCTGGCAGCGCTGCAGCGTAACTTCGGCCTTCCCGCTCACCGCCTCATATGTGACGTGCCCACAAGGTGGAACTCCACCTTGCACATGCTGGAAAGACTGTGCGAGCAGCAGCAGGCCATAGTGGAGTTTCAGCTGCAGCACGCACGCGTGAGTCGCTCTGCGGAACAGCACCACTTCACCACCAATAACTGGGCCTCCATGCGAGACCTGTGTGCCTTGTTGCGCTGTTTTGAGTACTCCACCAACATGGCCAGTGGCAATGACGCCGTTCTCAGCTTAACTATCCCACTTCTATGCCTCCTTGAAAAAACAATTCGGGCGATGATGGAAGAGGATGTGGCACAGGATGAGGAGGAGGAGGAGGATGAAGAGGTAACATTTCCAAGGCTTTCAGGGCAGTCATTCACAAGGGGCTCCGAGGGTGGGTTCCTGCACACGCAAACGCCAGGGACGCAATTGTCCAGCAGGGGCACAGTTCTGGAGGATGAGGAGGATGAGGAGGAGGAGGAGGAGCTGGAGGAGGAGATGGAACCATGTTCACAGCAGGGTGGCACCCAGGCCAGCTCATGGCCATCACTGGTGCGTGGCTGGGGGGATACAGAGGACACGGACCATACACCTCCCACAGAGGACAGCCTTTCGTTGCCTCTGGGCAGCCTGGCACACATGAGCGATTACATGCTGCAGTGTCTCCACAACGACCGCCGAGTTGCCCACATTCTAACTTGTGCTGATTACTGGGTGGCCACGCTGCTGGATCCCCGTTACAAGGACAACGTACCGTCCTTAATTCACTCACTGGAGCGCGATCGCAAGATGCGCGAGTACAAGCGCACGCTGGTAGACGCCATGCTGCTGGCATTCCCATCTGACAGCGGGGCCACAGTGGAAGCACAAGGCAGAGGAGGAGGAGGAGGAGGTCGCCAACGCAACCAGGGCACCGCCAGCACCTCAGAAGGCAGGGTTAGCATGGCCGAAATGTGGAAAAGCTTTGTCAGCACGCCACAACAAACAGCAGCACCAGCAGCTCAGATGGAACGTCTTAGCAGGAGGCAGCATTTTACCAACATGGTGGAGCAGTATGTGTGCACACGCCTACATGTAGTGAATGACGGGTCTGCCCCCTTCAACTTCTGGGTCTCCAAATTGGGCACATGGCCTGAGCTTGCCCTTTACGCCTTGGAGGTGCTGGCGTGCCCTGCAGCCAGTGTATTATCTGAACGGGTATTTAGCACGGCTGGGGGCGTTATAACAGACAAGCGCAGCCGCCTGTCCAGAGACAATGTGGACAAGCTCACGTTCATTAAAATGAACCAGGCATGGATCCCACGGGACTTTTCCGTACCTTGTGCAGAATAGCAATGGATACCGACCTTACCTACCCATTGTTCCATTTTTGCTCTTTCTCACTCTTTTGGGGTGTACCCTCATTTAAAATTTGTGAAAAGAAGCAGTGTTGGCTACCTCGTCCTCCTCCTCAGGGCCAGATTAATGTAGGGGCTATTGGAGCTGCAGCTCCAGGCCCCTACCTTTTATATAGGCCCCGGGTTGGCCATATTCACTGTTACCGCTCTTCTGTCACTTGTAAACACAGAAGTCTGGCTTCTATGCTCGCTTCCCCAGGCAGCACCCTCAGAACCTCCCCACACAGCGTGAAGGCCGGACAAGGAGGGACAGTTGGCGATGCATGGATGTGTTTATGGGCTTCAGAGACAGCATCCCATGTTGAATTAGGCATGCATGGCTGCACCCTTCCTCCTCTGGGTGCATGGCAAGGCACGGCCCTAAGGCCCTTCAAAATCCTCAGCACCAAGCCCATGATGCTGTTAATCCGGCCCTGGTCCTCCTCCACCGCCGCTTCCACCTACACCGCCCATAGGTGTGCGCAGCCTATTGCATTAAGGTGTGCACCCCAAAGTTGAAATACACATGCATGTGTTTGCCAGCAGGGAGAGTAATGTATCGGGGCCATGTACCTGTAGGCAAGGAGAAATAGAGCAGAGCAGGTCCCAGGGAGATCTTTCCCATCTCCTCACTGGCAATGCTATGTGCCCTAGGTGATTAGGGTGTGCCCAGGCACACCCAGCACACCCTGTGCGCACGCCTATGTCACCGCCACATCCACCACCACCTCAACCTCCCTCCTACTCCATATGGGCCTCGTCCTTCAGAGATGAAGAAGAACATTGTTTTATTTTTCTGTTTTTTTTTGTTGTTTTAAGTTATTTCCCTATCCACATTTGTTTGCAGAGCACTTGCCATGCTCTTAATTACGTTTTGCTGCCATTTGCAGCACTCTAGCCCTTTCCTTTGGTGTTTTAGAGCCATTTTAGTGCCTTAAAGTTCGGGTCCCCATTGACTTCAATGGGGTTCGGTGTCCGGGAAAAGTTCGGTAAAAGTCCGGGACACGGACCCGGACTTTTTTTTAAAGTTCGGCCGAACCCGTCGAACACGGACATCTAGGTGTCCGCTCAACCCTAATCTCTATGGTCATTTCAAAAGTCCACCCCCCACAGTTAGAATCACTCCTCTAGGCTCACATTTAACCCCTTGATCACCCACAGTGTTAACCCCTTCCCTGCCAGGCCAGTGTCATTATTGCAGTAACAGTGCATATTTTTAGCACTGATGTGCTAAGTGTCAATTAAGAGTCCTATCGGTCTGCCGCAATGTCGCAGTCCCGCAAAAAAATGCAGATCGCCGCCATCACTAGTAAAAAATAAAAACAATAAAAATGACATAAATCTTTCCCGTAGTTAGTATATAACTTTTGCGCAAACCAATCAAAATACGATTATTGCGATTTTTTTACCAAAAATATGTAGCAAAAAACAAATTGGCCTAAAATGTTAAAAAAATTTCATTTTTACATTTTTTTTTGGGGGGGAGGGGTGTTATATAGCAGAATGTGAAAATTATTTTTTTTTTTCAGAATTGTCGCTCTTTTTTTGTTTATAGCGCAAAAAATAAAAATTGCACAGGTGATCAAATACCACCAAAAGAAAGCTCTATTTGTGGGAAAAAAGGACATCAATTTTATTTAGGTACAGCGTCGCACGACTGCAAAATTGTTCGTTAAAGAGTAACGCAGTGCCGAATCGCAGAAAATGGCCTGGTCATTAAGGGGGGCAAATCCTTCCGGTCCAGAAGTGGTTAAACCTCATTCACAGAAGTTGTCATATTATTATAAGAAGCATTCATCTACTTTATACCATCTCGTCCCTTTTCCAGACAAAACATGAAGCCGGCTGTTTATTTTTACAGACAACCTGTTCCCGCCTCGTGAATGGGATATTTTCTGTAGCAAAACAAACTACTTGAAACCAATAATGAAAAGTGCTAACAATTCCTGCATTATTACTGAGGCGGAACACATGTCATTGTTCATGGAACGCCTCGCCCCGATTTGTCCGTGACTACCGTCTACGCTAGAAACATCACACCTAATTTATTGCCTTTATTGGAACATTTACTATTATGCTTTGCTCCGTGGCTTGTGTTCATTTCATGGTTAGCAGTCATTTATTAAGTTTTGCATTTGTCAAGTTAAAACATGATTTGAAATAAACCAAAAAACAAATAAAATGTAAGCAAGGGTCATTAGAAAAACCTCTGCAAATACGTTTCTTCAAAAGAGAAAATGAGTTCTGGGTAAAATGCTGAGTTCACTTAAAATGTATGTCTGAACAAAAAATAAATGCAGTACATCGCTGCAATACATAAATATTTTCCCACTTTTTGCCTCTTTAAAAACGTAACAAGCAAGGAGAAATACTTGTTGATCTGCCAGAAATCCAGTGCGGCCCTATCTTCTTTTAAAGAGCTGAGCTTTACTAAACCACTTGACTTACAGAAGATTTACCCCCTTTCATGACCAGGCCATTTTTTGCAAAACGGCACTTTAATTGCGCGGTCATGCAAAGATATACCCAAATAAAATTGTTTGACTTTTTATTTCCCCACAAATAGAGCATTTCTTTTGATGCTATTTGATCACCATTGAGTTTTTTATTTTTTGCGCTATAAAAAAAAAATACTATTTAAAAAAAAAATACCACCAATTTTGGAAAAAAATATATTTTTTACTTTCTGCTATAAAACACATCCAATAAAATTTTTTTTAAAAATTCAATTTCTTCATGAGTTTAGGCCAATATGTATTCTGCTACATAATTTTGGTAAAAAAAAAAAAAAAAAACCCTGATAAGCATATATTAATTGGTTTGCGCAAAAGTTATAGTGTCTAAAAACCATGGGATATTTCTATTTACTTTGATTCATTTTTTACTGGTAATGGCGGCGTTCAGTGACTTATAGCGGGGCTGCGATATTGCGGCAGACAATTTGGACACAGACTGACACTTTTGACAATTTTTGGGTACCAGTGACATTATTACAGTGAACAGTGCTAAAAAATATGCACTGACACTGTACCAATGACACTAGTTGGGAAGAGGTTAACACCAGGGGCAATCAAAGGGTTAAATATGTGCCTAGCCTGTGTTTTCCTAAACTGTGGGAGGTTATTTTTCTAGGGGAAGGCATGGATTCATGTCACTGCTTTGCAGGAACACAGGATCCATGCCTTCCCTACTGACAGAACGGAGATCTGCCTTGTTTACATAGACATACCGCTATTCTGCCTCTCTGCTGAATCATCGGCAGGTGTCAGCGGACAACAAGTCTGCAGTACCCGCCGCTGGGCTCCCGCCGTGTGTGATCACAGCGGGAGCATGATGCAGCACCCAGGTGCCACCTTGTAGCAGTAAAACTACCATGGAGTGGACCTGAAGCAGTTAAAGAAGAATTACAAGCATGGTATAGTTTTACATTGGTCCAGCTTGGATCAATGTAACTATGTGTATATCATACCTAGCTGATGCCTTTGGAGGCTGGAAATTACTGAAGTAGACACCACTACTCTAGTGATCTCCACTTGCTTCCTGGTCCTATACTGAGCAGTTGGTCTGATGCATTCTGAACACAGGAGGTCAGCTACTCGGTATAGAAGTCATTCTGAATTAAAGAGGTTATAAACACTTACTTATACCCAGTGAAGTGACTAGCATTAGGTAATCCACAAAGATTAAACAAATCCACGTACATAAGTTGTATCTGGTTATCTATAGCCATTTCTTCTGTAGATTGTTCTGAAAAGACACAGGGGGTGGGAATCTAAAGTCTTCAAAAAGCCAACCATTCTGATCCCTGATTGGAGGGGAGGGACACGCTCCCTTCACACAGTATGGAGAACAAGCACTGCTGTGGATTTCAGTCACAGGAAGAGTGCTGCAGCACCCTCCCCATCACCTTTTTAAAGCTTGGTGTTGGAAAAAAGAAACTCAAACTGACAACAAAGAAACCAATCATCAGAGAGAAATGACACTCAGCGCTTTGAAAAGAGACAAGTACACAGTATAGAAGGCTGTGCTTTTTTCATATTTAATGTCTGAGGTTTACAACCACTTTAATGCAAAGTATTCTCTGATTGGACAATGTGGAGAGGCTGGGCAGTGACATTACATTCTCCTGTTAGGAATACAATGCATTTTTGGCTGTATCATTAACATTTTTCCGAACTTGCAGCAATTGTAAGGGTATAAAACACGTGGAAATATGCAGGTATTGTAGAGACATTCTAAATAAGTAAACCCTTTAACCTTCTTAGCGGTATTCCCGAGTGTGGCTCGGGGTTACATTTCAGAGCCAAAAGCGGTAACCCCGAGCCACACTCGGGGTACCGCCAGAAGCATCGCTGGATCCTGTAAAAGAGGTTACTTACCTTGTCACCGGGATCCAGCGATGTATGCGAGCGGTATGCAGCGGGGGATCTTCCTCCCGATCCTCTCCGTGCCCTGGCTTCCGTCTCCTGCAACGTGACGTTTGCAGGGGGGTGGAACCGGAGGCAAATTCAAATGTAAAACACACCAAACACACTGATACCATTCAAAATAAAATAAATTCACATTACATTGCCCCCCAGTGCCCTTTCCTGCAGTTTTACTGTACTTCTTATGTATATATATATATATATATATATATATATATATATATAAATAAAAATATATATATATGTATGTATATATATATATATATATATATATATATAATGTATATATATATATATATATATATATATATATATATATATATATATGCATACATACATACTTTAACTTATTTATAGTTTTTTATTATATTAAAATTTATAATTTTGTGTTTCAAACTTTATCATACCCGAGATGTTATAAAGAATGCACAGTAAAAAAAAAAAAATATGTAAATAGTTGGTTTGGGCTGCTCATTCTCAAGAATTACATGCAAAATAATGGTACCGCTTTCAGCACCTAAAATCCAAAAGAATCATACCGCCAGGGAGGTTAATTGATCCTCCTCCCCACTGCTTGTACTTCTCTCCCCTTTGAGCCATTGTTCACAAGTCAGAGAAACATTAATAAGACCTTTAAAAACCATGAGTTGGTCTTTTTAAAGAGTACACAGGGATAAAACTAACTATACATGGCTTGAATTTTGGCATATCTCTGATTAATCAGCCAAAATTTGAGCCATGATTGGCCCTGGTGGCACTACCTGGCACCTGGACTATTATTGCCTGAACATGCTGCCCGATGCATATATAGAAAAGGAAGTGATTGGCGCTGCCAATATAGGGATATATCAAAAAAATGTGTGAAGTACTGTATAGGAGGTTACTACTCAATTCTCTGTAATGTATAGTGGTATACAGACTAAACTCGCACTGGTGTGGGATATAGGGAGGGGTAAGTGGCCTGTGCAATGTATATAAATATATATGATGTGCAGAGAGTCCCAAGTAATAGAAATAAGTGCAAAGTCCACAAAATGGTAAGGTGCTCTTTTTTGAGGTGACACGGAGTGGATGTGGAGGTGAGGAATCGGGTGCTCCCCTTTCAGTAAGTCCCGCGCTTACCAGAGCTAGGTCCCCCTACAGGGGTAAATCGCAGGTCGATACTAGGGATCGCTCCCATACAGCGGGGGTCTTTACTAGTTACTCCTGCGGCGGTCATTCTCCAAAGTAATTCAAAAAAAGGACTTAAACCGGCATCAGTACTCCAGGGGTAATATATAAGGGCAATCCCAGGAAATGTATGAGAAAAGATGCCTCATATAGTGAAGAATTGTTTTGTAAAAATCCCTTTATTGTTATGAAAATCACATTGGTAGAATCAAACAAGCGCGTCCGTCTGACTTAGGAACCGCAACTTCCTCTCTCGCGGTGTGTGTCCGGAACGCCCTGCGTTCCACCCGCCGGATGTGCGTCCCAAGCTGACAGACTAAAAGGCTCTCGACGTCGAGAGTGTAACCACATCACTTCCGCCTTTTGGTCTGTCAGCTTGGGACGCACATCCGGCGGGTGGAACGCACGGCGTTCCGGACACACACCGCGAGAGAGCATCCGATTCCTCACCTCCACATCCACTCCGTGTCACCTCGAAAAAGAGCACCTTACCATTTTGTGGACTTTGCACTTATTTATATTACTTGGGACTCTCTGCACATCATATATATTTATATATATATATAATTTTTGTATTTTTTCTGTATTTTTATAGCATTTACAATTTTAGTTTTGCTATAATTTTTTTGGTTACATTGCACCTATTTGATCCTGCATCTCTCTTTTTTCACCTTATCTAATTTATTTGCGGTTTTATATATATAATATTTTCTCGTGATCTTTCTAAGCAACTGCTATTTCCCATCACCACGGTTTTACACACATGGTTGTGTGAAGCCTTTTGCACTATAGGTGGTTTGACCCATCCCACTTTATTTATCTATATATATTCTTTGGTCTAATTGATCTGTTAGATCAATTTACACCAGCACTCAGCACTTTTATACTATTTATGGTCCAATTTCTAGTGTTTCACTACTTATTCATATTTATCACTTGGCACTTTATTGCACTTATTGCACATGATTTTAAGTTTTTATGTATATGATATGCACTGCTGATTTATATTTTATGTGACATTCATTTTAAGTGATTTGATACCTATTTATATACATTGCACAGGCCACTTACCCCTCCCTATATCCCACACCAGTGCGAGTTTAGTCTGTATACCAGACTTGGTTACAGAGAATTGAGTAGTAACCTCCTATACAGTACTTCACACATTTTTTTGATATATCCCAATTTTGGCAGCGCCAATCACTTCCTTTTCTATATATTTACCATATAACCCTTTCAGGGCTAGATTTTGAAGTGGTCTGCAGCCAATTTTTCACTCTTCATCCTAAGCGCGGATTCCCCCTTGTTCTTTGAATTATGCTGCCCGATGCAGTCACTATTGGCATATTCAAACAGTCATGGTTATCATGGCTGTCTATATACAGTTACCGGCTGGGAAGATCCCATGCTATTTACATGGATAAGGGACTCAAGTGATTTTCTCTCATTCAGCCTACTGGCCAGCTTAAGGATTTTCCTTTTGCCCTTTGTGACTGGGATCTAGTCTTTGGTAAATCAGACACTGACTTGTGTGAGGAAGTGGAAAGAATCACATACTTGTTATACTAGGAAGTACCTGGTATTTAAAATAGCTTTGTTCTGAAAATGGCACAGCTGGAATAGCTCTGATGGACAAATGGAAGCGCAAGAGTAAAGCACATATTCACCCTATTGTGATCTCTCACCAAATGGGCTAAAATTACACTATTGTAAAAGCCATTAAAGTGGAGTTCCCCCCATTTTAATAACTTTAGATGTATGTAATCCCCTTTAAAACGGCTTTTACCAATGGAAACTTTTTTTTTTTTTGCTAGTAAATACCTTATTTTCTTCTTTATTCATCCTCTCCTCCCTTCCGAGTCCGGAAATAAAATATATTGACGTTTTTGGTTGTAACATGACAAAATGTGGAAAATTTCAAGGGTTATGAATAATTTTTAAAGGCACTGTATATGCCTAAAAAGTGTAAAAATGTATGTTTCATTTCACACTTTGCCTCATATTGGCCAAAGCCAAAAAATATTCAGAACAGCATGTAATGGCTCAAACCATGGAACGATAGTTGTCAGTGAAATATCAACATTCTGCCAGTGACTAACCCGAACATCTGAAATATTCTGACCACAAAGCCACTAGAAAGTCTACGGAGGTTTTTTCTCCTCTATGATTCGCTTACCACTAAGACTAAGACAAGGCTTATCTCTCTTTCCATAGTAACCTCAGTTACTGACCCCAGTAGAAAGCTATTAACTCACAAAATTAGATTATTTTTTTCTTTAACCGCCTCAGCATCTGAAGATTTTACCCCCTTCATGACCAGGCCATTTTTTGCTATTTAGCACTACACTACTTTATCTGGTAATTGCGCAGTCATGCAACACTGTACCCAAATGAAATTTGTATAGTTTTTTGCACACAAATAGAGCTTTCTTTTGGTGGTAATTAATTACAACTGTTTTTTTTTTTGTTTTATATTTTATTATATAAACGAAAAAATACTGAGAGCCCATTCACATTAGCGCGACTTGTCAGGCGACTTGTCAGCCTGACAAGTCGCGCTCGGTCGCGGTCCATTGATTAGCACAGGACCCGTTCTAATAGGAGCGACACAAGTCCTGTAATACTTTGGGGCGACCTCGGAGCGACTTGCATAGACTTCCATAATGTGAAGTCTCTGCAAGTCGCGCCGAAGTCGCGGTGCACAGCGGTGCACGTGACTTCACAGGTCGCCCCCCAAAGTCATCTCGCGCTAGTCTGAATGGGCTCTGAACATTAAAAAAAAAAAACTAACAATATTATTTTTTACAAAAAAAAATTCTTCATAAATTGGCCAAAATGTATTCTGCTACATGTCTTAGGTAAAAAAAAAAAAATGCCAATAAGTGTATATTGATTAGTTTGTGTGAAAGGTATAGTGTCCGCAATCTATGTTATATATACTGGCACTTGTTTTTTTTTTTTTTTAATATACTACTATGGTCTTCAATCAGCGACTTACAGTGGGGCTGTTATGGTGTGGCGAGCAATCAAATGTTAGCCATACACCAGTCAAAAAATTGTTCAAACACATTTTCGAAAAACTAACAGGTGAGAACAAACAATATTGCAATCATGTAATGACTGACGTTCAAATGATTAATCGTTCAATGGACATAAATAAATCAGTTTCTCATTTGTTTTTTGCCTCTGGGTCACATATGCCCAGGACCAACAGTTCACATTTTAAAAGGTGAGAAACATAATTACCTTTCAATTTATCACCCGTTTGACAGAAGTTTTTTAAGCTTTTCCTTTGAGTTTTTGCCTCAAAAACGTCCCAACCGATTTTCGATTTGTGCCCATTAACTGGAAAAAAATGAACTAACTGTCCAAATGACAGATTTTCGAACTATTTTTTTGTCTACTGTATGGGCACCATAACACTAACTGACACTGGGTGATGATAATACTATACACTGTCACTGTACTAATGCCACTGGCTGGAAAGGGGTTAACGTCTCTGGTAATTAAGGAGTTAAGAGTGTGCCAAACAAGTGATCATTTCTGTAATGTGTGGTGCCTTTTACTAAATATCTCTTTGTTTCTTATCCCTGCTTTTCAGGGATAATCAACAGAAGGATTGTTCCCTCTGTACAGAGCCCTGTGTTGATTGTTAACACAAGGCTCTGAGCTGTAATTGGACAAAGCCGATCAGCAGGTCCTGGCCATGAATCATTGGCCGGGATCTGCTGACAAACTCCCGTTGTGTAAAATTAAAGTGGGTACGTTACTTTGCCTGTACAGGCTGCCCGTCCGCAGTATGTTGTAGGCGGTCCACAAGTCGTTAACATTTACCTCTCCAGGCAAAGGTTCTTTTTCCAAACCAAATTATTGACATTCTCATTTCAATTAAAGGACCACGTTGACCTTAAAAAAAAGTTTCAGATTTCATTGGATGTTTTTGGATTAAATCACCTCGATTTCAAGGGCCAGCACCATCAGCTTCCTTTTTAGCCATGAAGTGTCTTGGTAAAACATTAAATGCAGGGGATATGCATTTAATGATCTAATCTGACTTCCAGCTCTGTGCAGACCTTAAGGAAAAACAGTGACCAAATAACATGAACAGGAAGTGAGATTTCTAAGTACACAAATGGTCACATTTTGGCATATTGCAAATAAATAACATTCATTTTTAATAGTCAAAACAGAGTTTTATTTTAAAGGGGATATATACAGTAAAACTAAATGATGAGATATCTAGAAGTAGTTAATCACATTCAAGTGGTCTTGTTCTGTAATGTTGAAGATGTTTCTTAGCTTCTCCAGGCCACTTCTAATGAGTGTAAGGAAAATACCCCATCACTTATATCCACTGAGGCAGCACAGACACCAAGATCCAATCTCTATGGAATGTGTAGATGTTGATTGTCCAAGAACAGGACAGGAGATGGGAAAGTTGTGGAACCACTCTATTCTAGTTAGATAATCCCATGTTTGGTGTCAGGAAAGCTTCATAGATATTAATCCTCGGATTTACATGGCTAAAGGTGGGAATTATTGTCAAAACATTGGAGTAGAGATGTTAAAGAGGCTTTAAATGTAGAAGATAGATGATGTTGAAGGCCCCGACCCCTATTCACTAACAATTGTTTCACTTTTCCGTACATGGCCTCTTTCACTCCTTTTGAGACTGTTTGAACATCTCCACACCGGCATTTAACCCCAATGTACCGTCTATTCAAATCTTCGAAACAGAAAAAGGGCTCATGGTTCCTTTGTTCTGCATATACACTATCTCGAAAAAGTGAGTACACTCCTCACATTTTTGTAAATAGTTTATTCTATCTTTTCATGTGACAACAATGAAGAAATTACACTTTGCTACAATGTAAAGTAGTGAGTGTACAGCTTGTATAACAGTGTACATTTGCTGACCCCTCAAAATAACTCAACACCCAGCCATTAATTTTTAAACCGATGGCAACAAAAGTAAGTACACCCCTAAGTGGAAATGTCCAAATTGGGCCAAAGTGTCAATATTTTGTGGGCACTGCCTTAACCATCTTAGGCATGGAGTTCACCAGAGCTTCATAGGTTGCCATTGGAGTCCTCTTCCACTCCTCCATGACGACATTACAAAGCTGGTGGATGTTAGAGACCTTGCGCTCCTCCTCCTTCCATTTGAGGATGCCCTACAGATGCTTAATAGGGTTTAGGTCTGAAGACATGCTTGGCCAGTCCATCATCTTTACCCTCAGTTTCTTTAGCAAGGCAGTGGTCATCTTGGAGGTGTGTTTGGGGCCATTATCATGTTGGAATACTGCACTGTGGCCCCGTGTCCGAAGGGAGGGGATCATACTCTGCTTCAGTATGTCACAGTACATGTTGGCATTCATGGTTCCCTCAATGAACTGTAGCTTCCCAGTGACAGAACACTCATGCAGCCCCAGACCAAAACACTCCCACCACCATGCTTGATTGTAGGCAAGACACACTTGTCTTTGTACTCCTCACCTGGTTGCCGCCACACATAATTGACACCAGCTGAACCAAATAAGTTTATCTTGGTCTCATCAGACCACAGGACATGGTTCCAGTAATCCATGTCCTTAATGTGAAAAAAGTGTGCTCCGGTCCCAGCTGAAGCCTGGTAAGGAGAAACGCGTCGGGGGGAGTGGCCATGCCGTCACGCCACACCACGTGTTCCGCACTGCAGGCGGTCACGTTTGATACACTTGGAACCATTGTTTATGCCCAGTTCCTTCCATTTGCAATGTAAGTGTGTTTCTTTTTTAATAAAGTTTTTTTAAAAGGATAATGCACTATTGGCACTTTATATCTTTTGTTATGGGGGAGCTACATTAGAGTACAGTATCGCCAGCCACATTGGTGAGTTGGATATGGTGGAGTGGAGAAACATTCAGCCCACGCATTAAAGCCGCCATTGGATACCCTCTATCTGGTGCATCCGTATAAACAACAGTGGTTCCTGCCTACCCTCTACATACTTCTAGTAAGAAGTTTGTCACCTTACTTGATTTCATTTGTTCACGTGTGGAAAGTGCCTATTCACCTATAAGGCTCACTGTTTAGTGTTATCTGGTAAGAGGCTATTACTTTTATTTCACCCTCTCATATCGGTCCAAGATTAGCAAGATTGAAGATCCACTATTGATGGAAGCTTGATCTTTGGCTATTTGAGATTATCTGGATCAATTGGAGGAATTTATATATATATTTTTTCACGACTGTTATAAATTATATGTTTTTGCATAAAGAATTTTCACATATGGTTTTTCACACTGTATGAAGATCACCATAATATTTGGGTCATTTCAGATGTCATATGTTTAATATTTATGATTGCGTTGAACGCACTATACCTTTTTTCAAATCCATCTCCTTAGTCTGCTTGTCTTTGTGTTTCCGGGCTTTCTTGTGCATCATCTTTAGAAGAGGCTTCCTTCTGGGATGACAGCCATGCAGACCAATTTGATGTAGTGTGCAACGTATGGTCTGAGCACTGACAGGCTGACCCCCCACCCCTTCAACCTCTACAGCAATGCTGGCAGCACTCATGCGTCCATTTCCCAAAGACAACCTCTGGATATGACGCTGAGCAAATGCACTCAACTTCTTTGGTTGATCATGGTGAGGCCTGTTCTGAGTGGAACCTGTCCGGTTAAACAACTGTATGGTCTTGGCCACCATGCTGCAGCTCAGTTTCAGGGTCTTGGCAATCTTCTCATAGCTTAGGTCATCTTTATGTAGAGCAACAATTCCTTTTTTCAGATCCTCAGAGAGTTCTTTGCCATAAGGTGCCATGTTGAACTTCCAGTGACCTGTATGAGAGAGTGAGAGCGATAACACCAAATTTAACACACTTGCTCCCCATTCACACCTGAGACCTTGTAACAATAAGACACACAAGACACTGGGGAGGAAAAATGGCTACTTGGGTCCAATTTGCACATTTTCACTTAAGGGTGTACTCACTTTTGTTGCCTGTGGTTTAGACATTGATGGCTGTGTGTTGAGTTATTTTGAGGGGACAGTAAATTTACACTGTTATACAAGCTGTACACTCACTACTTGTAGCAAAGTGTAATTTCTTCAGTGTTGTCACAAGAAAAGATGTAATAAAATATTTACAAAAATGTGAGGGGTGTACTCACTTTTGTGAGATACTGTATCCTTCTCCTTTAAACTATATTGAATTTAGTTGACACCTAACTGTCTTCGATATATCCATGATACATTGTTTTGTTGAAAAGCAACCGTTGAGTTCAGTCATTATTTTTTGTGGCTGTTATGACAGCTTTTATGTTTCATTACACATTCCAAAAAAACACAATTTCACCATGCCTTAGTGATTTCAATATTTTGACAGTAGCAGTTACAAGTAGGAGGAAAAAAAAGGTATCAACTCTCTAAGTCATTACATGACCCCAGCTACAGTTAATTCAATTTAAAAATCCAATCATCAGTACATACGGTATGCAGATTTGATTGAATAAATATTTTGAAGCTGAGGAATACATTACCGAATTCCCTTGTCTCTAATGTCAAACCTTGCCTCAGCCTTTGAATGTAATTCAGCATTTTATTGATTTCCAGCTCCACTTGGAAAAGATGATAGTTTATATACAAGCTAATGATAATTATGCAAACTTACAGCTGAGAATCAGCCCTCCAATCTAAATGCTAAAATCTTTGGAGACTCGGGGTCGACTGAACAGATGCAATGTGCATTCCTTAGGATGTAATCCTGGAAAATATCATTATAAACCTGAACTTCTGTCAGGTTAAACTTGTTGCTTAACTAATTACAAGTGCGGCTCTGTCTTATTATGTGAACAAATACTTTACTTGCACCGTCGTTAGTCTGATTAGTGGATAGCACCCCCTGATCCCTGGACAGTGTAGAATGAAGCCCAAACAGCTCAGGAGGCTAACATTTTAACATCTCAGGGACCAAGGTGGCTCTTTGTGGGGTATAACTCAACACAAACAGTTGAATAGTTGGGCACCGGTCACTTTAGTCTTTATTTGTAGTTTATTTGCTCAGTAAAAAAGAGGATTAAGGGTACAGGATACACAAACATATATGAATAAATAGCCGAGGCCTTCTTGTATCAGCAAAAGTTGATGTTAGTTATTATATCTTCAGTAGTAGTCTCTCAGTAATCATGGGCGTCCGCAGAACTTTTTTCAGGGGGGGGGCATAATTTTAAGGTCACCCATGCTCCGCCCCTTTTCAACAATGTCATGAAGGGGAGGGGCTTAGTCATTATACTTATTTTGAATATATTCCCTTAAAGCATGTTATACAGCACAGTGCTTTGCTGTGTAATTTGGCCCCTTCTATCACCTAAAATACCTGGCTGATCCTGCCTGGCTATGTCCTCCCCTCTGTAAACTGACCACGGTATACCATGGCTGCTGAGCCCTGACACCGTGGTCAGTTTACGTGCCTCCATCATCCGCAGCTCACCTGTCCTCCTCTGTCCTCTCTCCCCCCCTCCCTCCCTGCCTGTCTGCTCCTGTGTCAGTGACCACCTCCCCCCCCCTCCTCTCCTGCTGCTGTAGTTTCATTTAAAGTTTCATATCCTGTCTACAGTCTGTTTAATAATCCTGTGTGCCCCTGTGTCTGTTTTTTTATAAAAATTAGCCATTCTTTACAAGTATAGAGTGTCACTCGCCGCTCACGTGACCCGCCACTTCTATCCTCCTCTCCTCTCATCTTCCCCTCCTCCCCCCTCCCAACTGACATCAGTGAGGAATCCTTGGCCCCGCCCACTGCAGGCAGCTGTCAGCGGGAGAGAGGAGAGAGCCGACTGGTCACGTGAATGGCGCTCGGCCCTCTGAAATCTGGTAAAGAACAGCTTATTTGTTTAAAACACAGACACACAGGCACACATGATTATTAAACAGAACAGAAAGGATGGTATAAAGTGGCTTAACAACCACTTAAAAGGGGAAGTTGAGATTCCAGGGGGGGGGGGGGGCATATGCCCCCCCTTGTCCATACCTGCGGATGCCCATGTCAGTAATAACAACCTTAATGGTGGTACCACCCTCCGAGTGGATCAGCTAATGGTGGCACTAATATTTCAGTAGCATCCTCCCAATAGGAATTGATCCTCTGACCCCATGTGAACAGTAACAGGTATCTTAAAGAGTTTAGTACTGAGGTCTCCTTGTAATGTCCATCCAGCAGATGTTTACCCCCCAAATTCTCCGGGATATTTTTCAGCATAGGAGACTTCTCTGAAGATGCCAGAGACAGGTAGCCATCTATCTGATTCTCTAGGCTTTAAGACAGGTCAACTTAGATATGTAGATTCCCTGGGCCTTGATTGGGGACAGGCCCCATGAAAAGACCACCTCACTGTGGCATCCTCTCCAGGCCAAAGACCAGGAGCAAAGACTCTTCTGGGAGGTTGTTTCAATTATTTATCCTGTCCCCCCCAGCTCACTTCACTAGAACAAAACCCTCAGTGATTATCAAAGGCAAATAATTATTCATTAATTAATACATTGTTACTTCTCACAATAACTACCGGAGACAACTCAGCAGCAGCAACAGGCAGAAAGAATCAATGTCCTAAACAGAAGAAACCTAATGAATGCAGAAAATATAAACAAAGCTCAGGCTGGCTACAGCTAAATCCTCCAAAACATTAAATTTACATAGCGACACTCCAACTTAAGGCAAGGTCCCTACAAGTGTATTAAAATACTTTCCATAATAAAGGTTTGTTGTCACCTGGGTTTCAAGGTATGTGCTTTGCTAAATGCTACTCACTATGGGCAAGGCAAATGTTCAGAATAAAAGCTGCAGTGTACTTTCAAGCTGCTTCACATTTTCTGTTAGGTGTTGAGATGGACATCCTATAAGGGTCCCTTTCTTTACACTGAAATTGCATATGCCCACTTAGTGTCAGAACCAGGATCTGAACGCACAACTTTTGTAGCATCCAGCAGTGTCTCTTCTTGCTGAGCCACCTGAGATGCTGAACAGCTCTCTGAATCATTCTTTGGACTTTCTTGCTTTGTCTCTTGTTTCTGGTGAACTTTGAACTCTGCTTCTTCCATGAACTTCCTAATTTAAGCCACATCTGTGCACTTCCTGTTTACCAGATTATTGTACTCTCTCCAGCTCATATCTTGCTTCTGTGTGTACCTGCAGCTGTCCTTATTCCCACTACCACTCTTTACTGACCTTTGGATTGTTCCTCAACTATGCTTCTGCTTAATCCCAACCTGCTACCACTTGCTACTGACCTTTGGCTTGTTTACTGTTGTTTACTACGTCGCTCGCTCAGGAGACTCTAGAGGGCGAACGCGCACTGCCACCGGGACGCTCCCACCCCCACTCATAAGCCAGGGAGCCAGTGCGTGTGACCGTGGCTCTGATGGCCGCCGGCCACTCGTGATTTCTCGCAGCTGAGAGAGAAGGATAGATGGCTGATGTAAACACAGCCGTCTGTCATTCTCCCTGAAGTGATCACAGAGGCTATGTGATCCTGCTATATAGGATCACATGTCTCTGTGATTACTTCACAAGCCACGCCCCCTGACAGTTAGAATTACACCCCTAGGGACACATTTAACCCCTTGAGCACCCATACTGTTAACCCCTTCCCTGCCAGTGTCATTTTTACAGTAGCAGTGCATATTTTTAGCACTGATTACTGTAGTAATGTCACTGGTACCCCCAAAAGTGTCAAAAATGTCAGTCAGGGGTCCGATCTGTCCACCGCAATGTAGCAGTCCCGCAAAAAAACGCAGATCGCCGCCATTACTAGTAAAAAAAAAAAAACAATAAAAATGACATAAATCTTTCCCGTAGTTAGTAAATAACTTTTGCGCAAGCTAATCAAAAAACGCTTATTGCAATATTTTTTTTTTACCAAAATTATGTAGCAGAAAACAAATTGGCCTAAAATGTAAAAAAATTTAGATTTTTACTTTTTTTTTTTTGAGAATTTCATATAAAAGAATGTGAAAAATATTGTTATTTTTTTCAAAATTGTCGTTCTTTTTTTGTTTACAGCGCAAAAGATAAAAATCACACAGGTGATCAAATACCACCAAAATAAAGCTCTATTTGTGGAAAAAAAAGACCTCAGTTTTGTTTGGGTACAGCGTCACACGACTGCGCAATTGTCCATTAAAATCCCGCAGTGCCGAATCACAAAATAGGGCCTGGTCATTGAGCAGCCAAATCCTCCGGTCTTAAGGTGGTTAAAAGAAGGGTGACGAAGTAGCACCTCCCTCACAGACACAACATCTGCCTTGGAAAATTCATCTTTAGATTGATAACTGGGCTTTTTTAATTCGGAAACAAATTCTCTTCAGTCACTTGATAATCGAGGATCACTAAGATGTGAATCACCAGCATAATGTATATTTCTCTCTGATACTGGAGCACAGGCTCATTCATTAGGCCCCCTTTAGGAAACATCTGCTGTAAATAAACACTTGTCTGTTCAGAGTGATCTTCAGAGTGATTATAAGTAATATTTTAAGGGTTGATTACTTTTCTGTTGATCAAATTATCTCATAGCAAGCAAAGCATTCAATGTTTTCCTTAAACTTTACAAACAAATTAAATATGTAAACTCAGCGCAATAAAATTTTGTCATGATGGACCACCAACACTTTTTGAATTGCCAAGTGAAGGTGTGGTTTCTCCGTGTTTGAACCTGTAGTGGTTAGCAGATTATTATTATTTCAGTTACTTATATAGTGCTGTCAATTTACGCAGCACTTTACATATACATTGCACATTCACATCAGTCCCTGCCCTTGAAGAGCTTACAATCTAAGGTCCCCTAACTCACATACATACACAGTAGGGCCAATTTTTTTGATACAGGATCCAATTTAATCTACCAGCATGTCTTTGAAGTGTGGGAGGAAACCCACGCAGGCACAGGGAGAACATGCAAACTCCAGGCAGGTAGTGTCGTGGTTGGGATTCGAACCAGCAACCCTCTTGCTGCTAGGTGAAAGTGCTAACCACTACACCACTGTGCAGATCTCATTTGTGGTTGTTGTATATGTTCATAATGATAAGCAGAGCTCAGGTGTGGTTTCCCATTGTATGTCTGTAGAAAATAAGCTAGGTTTGGCAGTTATCAGCCGTCTTTCAGCCAGTGTGTACAGCTCTTTGTCCAACAGAAGCCGGTTTCAAAACCGGCTTCTGTCAGATGAGCATGCTGGAACACCAGCATTCAATCAGCACTTCCAGCCAATGCCTGTCAGAACACAATAGCTCAGCTGTGTGCTCACTGCACTAACATTGGTTGTGTTACCATGATCTGTACGTTTTTTTTTCGTTCAGCCTGCTGGGTTGAAAAAAAACTTCCCGTGTGTACCTAGCATATATTTGATTCCTGTTTTGCATACCTGTAGTGGTTGGCAGATCTCTTCTTTAGTTTTCCATGGTGTGCGCCTATAGTAATTAGCCAAACTTAACTTTGATATTCATATTGTGTGTTCCTCTAGTAGTTAGCAGATCTTAGGTGTTGATGCCCACTATGTTCGTCCCATTCCTGTAATCATCAGCAGTTTTTAGGTTTGGTTTCCCATTGTGTGCCTGTTATAGTTTCTTCTGTAGTATTTACTACATCTTAGCTGTGGCTCCCTGCTGTGATTGTATGTAGTAGTTAGCAGATCTCAGGTGTGATTTCCCATCATGTGTGTCTATAAAGGTCCGTACACACACGCAGATCGTCGTCATACAAACGTTGGCGGACGAAAGATCTGCCGATTGTATGCGTGTTAGTATGGTGCCTCCGACAGATGTCTGCACACAATCTGCGGACAAGAGTCTTTCTTGCAAACATGAAAATTTTTGTCTGCAGACACCAGAACGGACGATTGTTCGCCTGTCAGTACAGAAATCAGCCGACAGACCGCAGATTTGCAAGACTGGGCATGCTCAGAAAATAAAAAACACAGGGAAAGTTAACCATTACATGACATCACTTCTGCAGTCAGCTGAAGTCTGCGGACAAAATTCTTGTGCTGTCCTTGTGCTGTCTTTGCACTTTTCAACAGACACCGACATCCCGGGGAGAAAAGACGAACATTTGTATGACGACGATCTGCGTGTGTGTACGGGGCTTAATAGTTAGCAGATCTCCGGTGTGGTTTCCTGATATTTGTATCTGTAGTAATCAGCAGATCTTGTGTGGTTTCACATTCATAGGCAGGGGTGGACTGACAACTCATGGGGCCCCCGGGCAATCAGAGATCATGGGGCCCCCTGTGTCCACACTCAAGCCACACAAAGCCCCACCTACAAACTGCAGCTCAGCCACATAGAGTGGGCATTTAAATATCTACCACAGCATAGCCTGCATGGAAGTTCCTGGCTTCTTTCTGTAGTGTGTAGCCTCTCATGGGGCCCCCTACTGACCCTGGGCCCTCGGGCAGTGCCCTAATCCCCGAATGGTCAGTCTGCCCCTGTTCATAGGTGTGCGCAGCCATTTGCATTAGGGTGTGCACCCCAAAACTCAAACATATACTATATTCATGTGTGTGCATGTGTTTATATACTGGCAGTGTCAGTAGAGCAGTGGATGGTGTCACAAGGGGCAAGGATTGTTTTTTTTTTTTTTTTTACTTTTTTTAGCAGAAAAAGAGACTTTTTTTGTATTTGGTGAAATATTAGGGGTCTAAACATGGGAAATATGTGCCACACAGGGTGATAAGGGTGTGCCCAGGAACACCTGGCACACCCTGTGCGCACACCTATGTTCACATTACCTGTGTGTCAGTAGTATTTAGCAGATCTCATGTGTGGTTTCCCGCTTTATGTGTCTGTAGTAGTTGGCATATATCAGGTTTAGATTCCTGCTATGTGTACCTGTAGTAATCACCAGATCTCATGTGTGGTTTCACATTATGTGTGTCACTAGTAGCTAGCAGATCTCAGGTGTGGTTCCCTCTATGTGTATCTTTAATAGTTAGCAGATCTCAAGTGTGGTTTCCCTCTATGCGTGTCTATAGTAGTTAGCAGATCTCAAGTGTGGTTTCCAGCAATGTTTTTCTGTAGTAATTAGAAGATCCCTGGTGTGGTATCCCTCTATTTATACCTGTAGTAATCATCAGATCTCCTGTGGCTTCCCACTATACGTGTCTGAAGTAGTTAGCAGATCTTAGATGTGGTTTCCTGGTATGTGTTTCAGTAGTAGCTGGCAGTTCTCAGTTGTGGTTTTCCACTATGTGTGCCTATAGTAGTTAGCAAATGTCAAGTGTGGTTTCCCCTTATGTCTGTCAGTAGTGCTTAGCAGATCTCAGGTGTGACTTCTCTCTGTGTGTCCCTGTAGCACCCTCCTAGGTAGGTGCTAGGTAAAAGCATCTTATGCTCCTTTTGCTTATCAGGGGAGCCTGATCTATTAGGTTGCCTGTTGCATGTTTCCAGATGTGATTCACTGGGTCTGAGGGAGTGTCCCCACTGTATCCAATAGGGGAGCTTGTTGGACAGTGGAGGAAACCCAGCCAGTGACACATAGGCTTTAGTGGGAGGGCACTCCTGCAGTGCATCCTGGGATTGCTCATAAAGGCCGAGGGGACATGTGACAGGACGTCTTTGGTGGGAAGTCCCAGGAGGAGGCTGACGGCTGTCTCTCCTCCTGCTGTATGAGGAAAGTGATCATAGGCAGTCAGCCTAGTGAACCAGGTGTGGAGCTGAGCTGCAGAGGATCCAGTAAAGCTGACGGTGGAGCTGCTGGCAGAGTCTTCCGGGAAAAACAGTGTCCGTGAGTACAGGGGACTTGCCAAAGGGTCTGCCCAGGAAGGGGGACCACTCCAGGGAAGTCAGCGGATCAAGGGGTCAGTTCACACAGAGTGTCAGAGTAAAGGGGGTGCCGTGTAAAACCCTGAAGAATAGGGACAGAGGGGGTGCCAAATAGGACCCTGAAGAGTGATTCACAGTGTAGTACAGTTCATTAAATTCTTCTTCACTATAGTGGCAAGGTGAAGTAGCGGCCTTGCCGCATCCATTGTTAACTAGAAGTCCCAGCAATTGTGGATAGTTATCCAGTTGGGGTATCCCACTCATCCCTCATCCAATCCCAGCTCTCAAATAAAACAACAAAAAACAAACACCCCTGGACTGTTTTCTGACTGAACAAAGCACTTAGAATATGCTAAATCGTCAAGTCATTGCTATAGGTAGCCCAGGGGAACCCATAACCAGCAGCTCCCACGGGAGTAGTGCTACATCCCTATAAAAGTTAGAAGATCCTAGGTATGGCTTCTCATTGTATGTATCTGTAGTAGTTAGCAGAAATTTGATATGATTTCCCTTGTATGCATCAGTTGTAGTTGGCAGATCTTAGGTGTGATTCCCATTGTTCGTAATCCCAGTAGCTAGCAGATTTCGAGTTTGGTTTCCCATTGTAAGTTGATTGTGAATTCATTTAGTGGTTACCATATTTCAGGTTTGGTTGCACATTGTGTTTCTGTAGTAGTTAGGAGATCTAAGGTGTGAATTCCCACTGCACAAAGCTATATTGGTCAGCATACGTCCTTGTAGGAATCAGTGTAGGGCTTTTGGCGAATCCTACTACCTGGCTGAGAGTGAACAAATTCTACATGCACACCATTAATTATCTACAGTAAGCTTTGCTATCCATATCAGTTCTCTATTTTTACAAGTACATCCAATTTTTTAGTGAGAAGGTTTAATGCAGGACTCTGCATTTTTTGACTTTCTAATACTATGTGCTGGTCCCTCCAGCCTGCTAAAAATCAGATTCTATTATGCTAGACACCATAGTCATTGGATTAGACACATTTATATAATGTTCCTGATCATGCTTATTATGTTTACATAGTCTGCAGGACTCTATACTGTATATTCAAAGCCCGACAATACATTTGTCTAAGCTGCTTGAATTCTATGCATGTGATGTTTACACTGTACAGATATCTGGTTTTTGGTTGTAGGTTCTGTTTTTAGCCTGCTATTCTGCTTGTCTATAGATAATAAAGATGACACACAAAGATATTGTTGAGAAAGACACTCCATCTGCTTCCAAAGGAATGGGCCATTGCTGGCCTGAAAGCAAACACACTCGAAGCACAAGGATCTAAAAATGTGGCTGAATCCTAAAGACTAACTTCAGGCAAAAAAGATGACAAAAAGTACATTTTGTAGTAGAATGGGTAGGGCAGAAACTCTGTCCGGTTTTGATGCTGTTTTTGCTCTTTCTGATGCCATGAGGACACCAACCCATGCGTAGCACCCTCCTAGGTAGGTGCTAGGTAAAAGCATCTTATGCTCCTTCTGCTTATCAGGGGAGCCTGATCTATTAGGTTGCCTGTTGCATGTTTCCAGGTGTGATTCACTGGGTCTGAGGGAGTGGCCCCACTGGATCCAATAAGGGAGCTTGTTGGACAGTGGAGGAAACCCAGCCAGTGCCACATAGGCTTTTGTGGGAGTCCAAGTGGATGGGCACTCTTGCCGTGCATCCTGGGATTGCTCATAAAAGCCAAGGGGACATGTGACAGGGCGTCTTTGGCGGGAAGCAGAGTCTCAGGAGGAGGCTCATGGCCGGTCTCTCCTCCTGTTGCATGAGGAAAGTGGTCTTAGGCAGTCGGCCTAGTGAACCAGGTGTGAAGCTGAGCTGCATAAGATCCAGTGGAGCTGACAGTGGAGCTTCTGGCAGAGTCTTCCGGGAAAAACAGTGTCCGTGAGTACAGGGGACTTGCCAAAGGGTCTGCCCAGGAAGGGGGACCACTCCAGTGAAGTCAGAGGATCAAGGGGTCAGCTCGCACAGAGTGACAGATTAAAGGGGGTGCCGTATTGAACCCTGAAGAGTAGGAACAAAGGGGGTGCCGAGTAGGACCCTGAAGAGCGATTCACAGTACAGGACAGTTGCAGCTCTGAGGAAGGGGGCTTGACCCCCGAAACGCATTAGCAGTCCTGATTGAAGGACATGTTCCAGTTCACAAATGGTGGATTCTTGTAACACGATTTTATTATCTTCATGTCTGTGAGTATGCATTTGGCATTTTATTAAAATTTTGCAAACAGTGACCAGGGGTAATGCACTAGGTGTTTGCGCCTCCTTTCTCTCTTTTTCTATGCACTGACTGGGGAAACTTCACACTGGACCTTATGCAACTTGGATTCTGTGCTTCTCCATTCTTCCTCCAGATTCTGGGGCCTTGATTTCCAAATGAAATGCAAAATTTACTTTCATCCAATAAGGACTTTGGACCACTGAGCAGAAGTCCAGTCCTTTTTCTCCGTAGCCCAGTTAAGACGCTTTTGACGTTGTCTCTGGTTCAGGAGTGGCTTGACACAAGGAATACAGCAGTTGTAGCCCATGTCCTGAATGTCTGTGTGTGTGTGGTGGTTCTTGAAGGACTGACACCAGCCTATGTCTATTCCTTGTGAATCCTTGTGAATTCTTGAATGGTCTTTGCTTCACAATCCTCTTAAGGCTGCGGTTATCCCTGTTGCTTGTGCACTTTTATTCTACCACACATTTTCCTTCCACTCAACTTGCCATTAATTTGCTTGGAGACAGCACTCTGTGAACAGCCAGCTTCTTTAGCAATTACTTTTTGTGACTTACCCTCCTTGTGGAGGGTGTTAATGACTCTACTTGACAACTGTCAACTTACCAGTCTTCCCTGTGATTGTGTAACCTACTGAACCAGAGAGACCATTTAAAGGCTTAGGAAACCTTTACACGTGTTTTGAGTTAATTAGCTGATTAGAGTGCGTCACCATGAGTCTACAATATTGAACTATTTCACAATATTCTACTTTTCAGAAATTCTGAATTTTTTGTTTTCACTAGCTGTAAGCCATAATCATCAAAATTTAAAGAAATAAATGCTTGAAATATATCATTCTGTGTGTAATGAATCTATATAATATATGAGTTTCCCTTTTTGAATTAAATTACTGAAATAAATTACCTTTTTAAAGATATCATTTTTTGATATACACTTGTATATACTTACCCACTCCTAAATCAGAACTGTGATCATAACATTTTGCAAAATCAAGTCATTCATCTCCTATTTCCTGAGGAGCTCCGAGATATCATAAGACCGATTGCCAAAAGCTGCAAAGGAAGCTGACATTGAAAGATGCAAAAAGAAGTGTCACAATAAACAATGTCCAATAAAAAAACCCACATTCCATCATGCCCACTTGTAGGGAGTTGTAGCGTGGTGCTGCAGCAGGAAACAGTTGCAGAGAACAGAACTTGTATTAATGGTAAAGTTCAGCAATTCACAACAAGCCCAAGCGGGAAGGCGCCTGACTGGGAACATTCACATAATGCAGAGCAGGAGTGTCTGTCTTGAGGGGCAGAATGCGGCCTGGCCAGTTCGTACCCAAATGGGGCAGTTACCAGGAAGGATGGCGTACCCCTATCCTTCACTACTCATCTAGAACTTCTGTCTACAGCTAAAAACTGTCCCTATCCGACGGGTGACTACCCATGCACAAAATGCAAGCCTAGGAGCCAGGGCCTTAAATAGGCTCTGCCTGACCGAAAATGGCTGCTAGAGTGACATAGGGTGGCAGCATCCAATCGGATAGCATCCCCAGTGACCCAGGAAACCATAGAGAAACCATATTCTTCTTGACTTTCCCTCTAATTGCAATGCCAATGTGGTCGAGAGCCACCTACAGCCGCCACCTACAGTGGAGAAAATAGACTGCATCTGCCAACACACTTATCATTGACCACCATGGCATATTTTGTGTGATTCACTTCATATAATTTCATTTAACAGAAGTCTGTCCCTACCATGAATTGGCTGGTTAGCCAAATTTAGCCTACAAGGCCAAAGATTTCCAAAGATTCACAGTCCTCCCCAACCATTCCCCTTGGTGATGTATCATGGTCAGAATTCCCGGTTCTCCAAAATACCCCATCTTCTGCAAACCTAGGTGATGGTTCCACATCCCTTCAGTGGAGAGTAGGGATGAGCAAACTAGGCAAAGTTTGGTTATTAGGTTTTATGGAAACCAGCAAAAAGTCAGCTAAACCTGGACACTGTTAAATGACAGATCCCTGCCAGCTTCTGTAAATAATCCAATATCCCCAGTGCTTTTGTTTACATTCCAGCAGCACTGTCATTATCTGTCTTAATGGTAACAGTATGGCCATTTTGTTTTCCTGTTCACCATCAGGTTGAACCCATGTTCAACTTGAACCTGAAGCTGATCCCTAGCTGGGAGCGACATCTTTACCATAGTCTTGAGAAAGGGAGCAAAGAGCACAGCAGAGAGATATTGCCAATGGAGTCCAGAAATATAGAAACCTAGCAGAAACATCAAAATAACCCATTATTAGTCTACAGATACCATACACTACCAGAGCAATTCCAACATTGTGGCTTCATATTGTAACATTTTAATGGTACAGAGATAATTTGCAGCTAATATAGACTTGATGTCAGATGGGTTTAGACAATCATTCCAGTCCAAAAATGTTTGAAGTACAGAGGCCATACCTCATTGTTGGAAATTACAGTCGCATTACACAAATGCTGATATCACCAGAGCCGTCATACGTGAATATAATAACTTTATGTACAACCACATCATGTAGACTCACCGCTATCCGTGCTACTTTTATTAAGAAATGCAGAAGAAGTATCAGTATAAATTTAATGCGTTCTGATTTCTGTTTAAGTTACTTTGACAAGTGTTATAGTAAAAGTTGAAATGTGCCAAGAACTTTTCTAGTAACTCATTACAGTTTAAAACTTTAAAATAAACATCAAAGCACGAATGGGGATTTATTATCTAAAGAGTGAACTTCGTAACCTGAAAGATATACAGGATAATTCAATAGTATGTAGTGTAAAAGGCAGTGATAATATGCAGAGTTCAGTAACCTACTTCATCCAATCGGATTTCCCTGCTGACCATTATAGAGCCTGTCAGAACATACAGTAGATAAATGATTGGTTGTTGTAGTTTCTGCACAGTAAGTATAGATCATCATTAAAGGGGGCAATAATCTAATCCCAGTAAATTTATATATCTATGACTTTCTTGAGTCATCTGGAGGTCTAAGAGTATAGAGAATGGAAGCAAAACGTTTCTTGGGGACTTTTAGGCCTCTTGCACATTGGGGCTTTTGTAAACGCTTTTCTCCTGCCAGGAGAAAAGCAGCTTCAAAAACGCGCCTAAGCTGTGTTTTTCCCAAGAAATTTAGGTGCATTTAGGTGAGCCAAGCGTTCAGACGTTTAATCACTTTGAACATGTTTACATGCATTTAGTTTTTTTGTTTTGCGTTTATTCAAAATGCTCCTCTCTTGAATGCCTCTAAATACTCATGCATGGACACAGGCTAGCATGGAGGATCATTTAGAGGCAAAACAAAAGTAAAATCCAAGTAAAACAGTTGTTTTTGAGCTGAAGCGTGCATGAGGCCTTAATGTGCTACCATTACAAAAATAAAACCAAAAATAGATATAAAACCATTTTTATTTTACAAATATTAACAATTGGTTTACATTTTAACCTGAAATTATATGCATACCTAGCCTGGTATAGATAGTCTTAATCATACAGGTCATACACATCAGCAAGAATGAGCCCTATATGTATTGAATGAAATAAAACATGCACAGTGGGATAATTTCAAGATAAGAAAAATTCGGGTTGTATACAAGAGATAAAGGTGGTGTCCTGTTCCTCTACACGTTTCACACCATACCTTCATCAGGAAGGTGTAATAGGGAAAAACGCTGCAGAAATCTGTAATGATTCTGAACATATTAGATATTATTACCATATTATTAGATAAATACAATGTCCATTGTATATGAATACAATTATTTTATAATTGCTATTATATACTTACTATGCTGGAACCATCAAACCATTTTTTTGTCCATATGTCCCTACTCCTTTTGTCAGATGGCAAAAAATTATCATTGGTAGGTACCGGTTGTCAATAGCCTGGTTTATTTTACATGTTGAAGAACAAAACAGCTTAACTGATAATCATAATTACATTATATCAAAAAGCAAATAGAAAATACACAGGCTAGCTACAATTAGTCCCCTGTTGACTCTTAATAGAGCTAAGGCAGACAATAGAAGGTGCAAATGTCTTTCCTGCAGCCACGGGTGGTGGTGGGGTGGTGAAGTGGTGGGGTGGTGGTGTGGTGGTTGGGTGGTGGTGTGGTGGTGGGGTGGTGGTAACCATCCCTGCGGAGAAAAGACAGTGATTTATAGCAGCTTACTGGCTGATCAAAAAAAAAAAAATATCCATCTATGGTCAACCTAACCTAGTAGTGGCTGAAGGTACCTATGTTAATTCCCAAAAATGTATGCATGCCTAGTTCTTCTGTCTTGAATTCATACCTTGCCTTCTCCTTCAGTTCAAGCTCTCAACACAATCCAACAAGAGTATCTCTACTGGCTACTGAAGTGAGAGCTAGTTTTGAGTCTGGTTAGCATAGGACAAGGCTGGTAAACTCCCAGAAATTCTATGCACTTTACGGTGTCTAAGGATCCTGCAGAATCCAACACTTTTGAGATTTTTTATTTCCTGGTTCCTTGCGTAACATTGCAGTTTGCCCCTGCACAGTATTGATGTAGGAGTTTATGAATGGAACTATTAAAGCCTCATGCACACTGGACGTTTATCCCTGGTGCATGAGGTGTAGGCGGAAGGTACAGACTCACTGCCGGCAGCCTTTAAAAGTCTATAAGCTACAGCAGCTGGATGGGACTGGATTTACTGAGTGGTAAAAATGTTTAAGGCAGTATGTGCCCAAGGATGAATGCTTGGTGGTGGGGCTTAGTTTTGAGCCTGGTTAACATAGGCCAAGGGTGAGGGACTCCTAGAAAAACTGTGCACTTTCACATTTTCCAAATTATTCCTACTAAACCACTCAATTTTCTTGCCGAATCAGCCTATCAACTTAACTCCTATTTACAAGTTAGAAGAACAAATGTTTTGTTTTGTATTCATCTGCTCAACCTAGTAACACAGTGTGTAATTTTACTAACCGCTGTGCCACTATTTTCTTGTGACCGCATTGCTATCAGAACACTGTAATGGTGATACTGTGAGGTTCTGGGACCATCTCCATCTGATCACAATGAAATACTGTGTTCTTACCAGTAAGTGGGGGATTACTACATCTTAATTGCAGCTCTCAATAGTTCTCCCAGTTTGTTGTGGCTTTGACAGTGACATCAAACCAGAATGAAATCTACAGAAATTGTAAATACATGCGGCATTAAATTTCACTTGTCTCCATGTGTTGTCCTAATTTAAACCAGTCAGACAAATGGTACGTTCTCTAATATAAAACTGTTCTGCGGTTTTTAAGTACACTGCACTAAAAATGGATCTCCGCCGGCCTGGTAATTTGATTTTCTTCTTTGAGATGCCAAAATCTTGATCAACTGGAATACAACAAAAAGGGGGATTACAAGCAAAATATGTTATTTTTTTCAATATAAGACGGCACTGGGTTCTAAGTACTCTGGGTTGATAACCTGGCCACATTCAAGGCTTCATTAAAGTGACTTGGCGCTAAAATATAATTTTACATATATTTGCCCGCTGACAAGAAAACATTGAATACTCCCCTAACCTGCTGTCGCCCTGCAGATCTCTGCAGCGGTGAAGAGAAATCAATGCCTACATATTTTGCAGAATCCAACACTTCCGAGTTTGTTGATTTTACGGTATTTGGCCGAGCACTGTGTTTCCTTTCTTTGTCCCTACTCAGTAGTGATGTTGGAATCAGTGAATTAAACCACTGACAGTCACGGGAACCTGGAACCTGACACTCCATAAAGTGTTGGATTCTGTAGGAACTTCAGGCACCAGTGTCTCCTTATTGCCAAAGAAATTGGCAACACAGGTATTATATCTGTTCTTAATAACTGTTTTTATTACTATATATATTTTAATACAGAATGCACTAATGAAAAAGGATTCCCAGAGCACTGTGATTTCTAAGGAAAGAAGGAGCACAGAAGAAACTTCATTCAGAACCATCTAATGGAAGTGGGCAAGACAAACTACTCATTTACTTAAGATACTGATCTCTGTAAACAATGCACCACTGTCCCATCCTTCAACCTCCTACAACACTATAGGCAACAGGAAAGCGTAGTTGGAGGGGAGGAGTGAAGGGGCTTGTTAGGAACCTGTCAGGAAGGCTCTGGCAGTGGATGAGTTAAGACTCACAGGCTATTCCGGCTCCACCCCTCTCATCTAGAAAGAGCTCTATTTAAGCTGGATCAGCACACAGGTTCAGTGCTGTCTTGTCTTCAGCTCCTGCCGTTGTTCCTGAACCTGTGACCTGTTTGCTGCTGATTTCCTGTTGACCTTTTGGCTTGTTCCTGACTCCGCTCGTCTTCTGCCCGTCCTGACCCCGGCTTGTTTGACCATTCTCTCGGATCTCCCTTGTCTGTTTACCCGCCTTCAGACCTTGATTGGTTCACCCCTGGTGGGGCGACCCTGAGGACCGCGACCTGGTATCCACACGCAGCGAACTCCATCCTCACCACTAGAGGCTCTGGCGAAAACCGGTGGATACTTAGACTCCGCACCTCAGGCTAGCCTGTGTCACTTACCTTAGGGGTTCCGTCCAAGCTCCGCCCTCTAGCGGACATCGGGGCCTATCTCTGTCGCCAGGTTACCACCAGCACCCTAACAGTACAAGACAGCCATGTCGGAACCTGCAAGAGAGGCTTCACCGTTAGAGGAGATCGGCCAACACCTAGCAGCCCTGTCTCAAGCCGTGAGGACGCTTCAGGATGGCTATACACAGAGGGACGATTACGCTCTGTAACCCTCACGGCAGATTCCACTGCGCCATCTGCTCCCTCCTCCGCTGCCGCAACCGCAGCACCGGCCTCCAGCCCCACAGTAGTGATGCTGCCACCGGAACCTCGGGTCCCTACCCCTGAAAAATATTCCGGAGATCGGGGTAAATTCTGAGCGTTTCGCAATGCCTGCCAGCTCTACTTCTCCTTGCAACCCCGGACCTTCTCCCTGGAGGCCACCAAGGTGGGGTTTGTTATTTCATTGCTACTATGCGGACCCCAGTCCTGGGCCCATCGGCTCCTTGAAGAGGGTAGCCCCCATTTGAACTCTCTATTGTCATTTTTTGAGGCTATGGCCCAACTCTATGACGATCCACAGCGATCTTCCACCGCAGAAGCTGCGCTACACGTTCTCCAGCAGGGGCGCAGACCCGTAGAAGACTATGTCACGGACTTCCGTCGCCTGAGTTCCAACACTTCCTGGAACGAGGCTGCACTCCGGTACCAGTTCCGTCTAGGCTTGTCCGAAGCACTGAAGGACGAATTGGCCCGGGTGGGCATCCCCGACGCACTAGAGGATTTGATCTCCCAGGCCATTCAAATCGACCGTCGGCTCCGAGAACGCCGGGAGGAACGATCAACGCAGCAGTTTCGGCCAGCCTGGATGTTGCCACGAGTAGCACCTCCTGTACACTTCCCTTCCGCTGGGGCAGTCTCTCCCAGCCCTGCTCCCGCCGGAGCCATGCCTGATGCTCCTGAACCCACGCAACTTGGGGTCATGCGGCCTGTCTTGTCTCCGGAGGAGAGACGTCGCCGCCAGCTGGGTAATCTTTGCCTGTATTGCGGAGAAGCTGGCCATTATGTGCGCTCTTGCGCAGCAAAACACCATAAGTCTTTGCCAGTCTCGCCCTCCAGTTGTGTGGCATCAGTTACCTCCACCTCCCACTTAGCCTTTCCTGTGTCTTTGCAACTCCCAGAAGGACCCGTCCAGGTTACAGCAATCATTGACTCGGGAGCCTGCAGTTGTTTCATTGACCATTCCTTTGCGGGGCAGCAAGGCATACCTCTCCAGACCAAGACCCAGGACCTCACTATCTTCCTGGCCGATGGCTCCCACATCAAGTCTGGACCCGTGACCCAAGAAACCCTTCCTCTTCCAATGGTCTCTCCATCTGGCCATAAGGAATTGATACGTTTGGATGTCATCGCATCTCCCTTATTTCCCATTATCCTGGGATTGCCATGGTTGCAGGCACACAACCCGCAAATCAACTGGATCACAGGAGCCGTCCAGTTCCCGTCTCCTTACTGCAGGAACTCCTGTCTACCCGCTCCATCCAAGTCCCCCCAAACTCTGTTCTGTCTCAAATCTGAGCCTGATTTATGTTCTGTTGTACCCAAGGCATATCACGACTTTCTGGATGTTTTCAGTAAGCGGGGAGCTGAGACCTTACCTCCTCACCGTTCATATGATTGCCCCATCGACTTGCTCCCAGGAGCCGAGATCCCATTTGGCCGAATTTACCCACTATCTGAACGTGAGCTGGACGTTTTAAAGGACTATGTGGACGAAAGTCTGAAGAAGGGGTTTATCCGTCCTTCCACCTCTCCGGCAGGGGCAGGTATCTTTTTTGTAGAAAAGAAGGATCACTCCCTTCGACCTTGTATCGATTACAGAGACTTGAATAAAGTTACCATTAAGAACCGCTACCCTCTCCCTCTGGTTCCCGAGCTCTTTCAGCGGCTCAGATCTGCTGTCCTGTTCACTAAGTTGGATCTCCGCAGGGCCTACAACTTAGTCCGTATTAGAGAAGGCGATGAGTGGAAGACAGCTTTTCGTACCAGGTTCGGGCATTTCGAATATCTTGTGATGTCTTTTGGCCTCTGCAACGCCCCAGCTACGTTCCAAAACTTTGTGAATGATATTTTCCGGGATTGGCTGGATATCTTTGTCATAGTTTACCTAGATGACATCCTAATCTTCTCTACATCCCTGGAGCAACATCGCGAGCATGTTCGAAATGTCCTCGGCCGCGGAGCAGCATCCCCAGAAAGAGATGGATCCCCAGAAAGTCTCTGCCATCCTGGATTGGCCACCTCCATCTGACAAAAAGGGAGTGCAGCGATTCGTTGGCTTCGCCAACTTCTATAGAAAGTTCATTAAGGGTTTCTCTCATATCATCACTCCCATTACTCAGCTCACCAAGAAGAGTGTTCGCTTTCAATGGACCCCCGAAGCCCAGTCCGCCTTCTTGGTCCTTAAGAAGCTCTTCACATCAGCCCCTGTGTTGAGTCACCCGGATCCCACCTTACCCTACCTCCTCGAGGTTGACGCTTCTGAAGTTGCTGTCGGGGCAGTCCTCTCCCAAAGACAAGGAACCAAGGACTTGATACACCCGATAGCCTTCTTTTCCCGGAAACTCTCCTCTGCAGAGAGGAATTATGATGTTGGGGACCGGGAACTTCTGGCGATCAAAGCCGCACTTGAAGAGTGGCGGTATTTGCTTGAGGGGGCTGTACACCCTATTCTTATTTTTACGGATCACAAAAACCTTGAGTATCTGAGATCTGCAAAACGTTTGAGACCCCGTCAGGCACGGTGGGCACTTTTTTTTTCAAGGTTTTCATTCCATATCACCTATCGGCCTGGGTCTAAAAATGTTAAACCGGATGCCCTGTCCCGGATGTTTGATAGCCCGAAGGAAACTTCAGTACCTGACACCATCCTATCCGAAAAGAACTTCCTACTTTTATTCACAAATCTGAAGGCCCGTCTTGAGCAAGCCTCTGCCCACATTCCTGGTCCACCCGGAATACCCCTGGTGCACAAAAATGGCTTGTTATGGATTAAAGACAAGATCTTCGTCCCGGAAGAGGTCAGAACAGCAATTCTGGCTGCCTGTCATGATCACCCTCTGGCCGGTCATTTTGGCATCCATAGAACCCTTGACCTCCTGCAGCGTTCTTTTTGGTGGCCTGACATGGAAGAGAACTGCAGGAGTTATGTACTCTCCAGGGCTTCACTTGCAGACTGGAGATCATAGGAGAAACATCCATCCCACCCGCCCTGGTGATGCCATTTTCTGTCGCTCTGCTAAGGAGGTTTGACATTGGCGGTTGGGGTCCTTGATGAGGGTCCAAAACATGTTGTCAAATGATAAAATGGTGGGACCCATCTCAGGTATAGAGTCCTGTGGTTGGTCTGGTTCAGTCTAGACTGACCGAGTAGTGCAGGGGTCTTCAAACTATGGCCCTGAAGTTGTTCAGGAATTATAATTCCCATCATGCCTAGTCATGTCTGCGAATATCAGAGTTTTACAATGCCTCATGGGATGTGTAGTTCCACAACATCTGGAGGGCCGTAGTTTGAGGATCCCTGGGGTAGTGTAAGGTGGTAGGAGTCTGTGGTCAGTTAGAATAGTCCTCGAGGCGGTGCTTTAGCGGCTGGGGGCAGAACCTAACTTAATGGTACCACAGACTCCAAAGTAGTGGGAGATGGTATCGTCAAGGATCTGCAACCATTCTTTGACATGGATTGGTTTGACTGTTTTTATGTTTTTCTATTATTTATGGTTTTGTTTAATAAAAGGCCCGAACCGGCCATTTAATCCCAATGATGAGTTAGTGTTGTAATTTAAAGGTAAAGGGGGGTGGTGTTGGGTACTGATCTGGGTAATATGGTTAAACAGGTGGGATCTGAACTACCCTAGTCATGCATCGTTGTCCAACCACCCATGGCTGGATTCACACCTAGGCATTTTTGCCCATATGCCTTTTTCTATAGAAATTAATGTAGGCACATCAAAATGCAAGTCTACGCACATCTACATGTGTTTCAATGGGTATTGCAATACATTGTACTAGATATCAACACACCACATATCACATATGCATTATGATGCATTGTCGCACGCCTTAACCACTTAAGCCCCGGAAGATTTTACCCCCTTCCTGACCAGGGCCTATTTTGAGATTCGGCACTGCATGAATTTAAAGGACAATTGCGCTGTCGTGCCATGCTGTACCCCAATGAAATTGATGTCCCTTTTTTCCCCACAAACAGAGCTTTCTTTGGTGGTATTTGATCACCTGTGCGATTTTTACTTTTTGCGCTATAAACAAATAAAGAGCGTCGATTTTGAAAAAATAACAATATTTTTCACATTTTTTTATATGAAATTCCCCAAAAAAAAATTTAAAAATCAAAATTTTTTAACATTTTAGGCCAATTTGTTTTCTGCTACATATGTTTGGTAAAAAAAATCACAATAAGCGTATTTTGATTGGTTTGCGCAAAAGTTATTGCGTTTACTAACTAAGGGAAAGATTTCTGTCATTTTTGGTGTTTTTTTTTTTTAACGAGTAATGGTGGCGATCTGTGATTTTTTTTGCGGGACTGCGACATTGCGGTGGACAGATCGGACCCTTGACTGACATTTTTGACACTTTTAGGGGTACCAGTGACATTACTACAGTAATCAGTGCTATACATATGCACTGTTACTGTAAAAATGACACTGGCAGGGAAGGGGTTAACTTAATTGGAGAGGCAGGGGTTAAATGTGTCCCTAGGGGCGTGCTTCTTACAGTAAAGGGGTGTGGCTTTTCATGTAACCACAGAGACATACGATCCTAAATAGCAGGATCGTATGATCTCTGCAGTTACACCAGGGAGAATGACAGGCGGCTTTGTTTACATCAGCCGCCTGCCTTTCTCCCTCTGCAGCCGACATCCGAGCCACCGGTCACTCGCACGGGGATCCCTGTGAACGAGCGGGGGCGGGAGCGCGCCTCCGGCGGCGCACGCTCGCCCCTTATTGGTTCGCAGGCGAGTGGCGTATATATACGTCACTTTGCCCAGGAGGGGCTGACCGCCGCCGTAAATAGTCGTGCGGCGGTTGGCAAGTGGTTAAAGCGGAGTTCCAGCCATTTACTCACCTGTCCAACGGTCCAGCGATGCGGCCGCCGGAAGCCTCGATCCTCTCCCTCGGCGCCGGCATCACTGCTGTGGGCACCCGGCTGTTACAGTTTGCGGCTTCACAGCCGGGTACCCACTGCGCATGCGCGAGTCGCGCTGCGCGCCGTGATTGGCCGGCAATCTTCTGGGACCTCTGACGTGTCCCAGAAGATTGCAGGGAGGGAGGGGGAGAGGAGAACTTCCGCTCAGGGCGCCGCGGCGCTCCGAGCGGAAGTGGGAGCGGGTACCTGTCAAAACTAGGTACCCGCTCCCCCCCCCAAAAAATGACATGCCAAATGTTTCATGTCGGGGGGTCAGGACTCCCTAAAGCGGAAGTTCCACTTTTGGGTGGAACTCCGCTTTAATACCTACGTTGAGATGAGTTTTGATGTGTTTTACTGGGAAACTCACCAAGCAAATGTGAATTCATCCTAATAAAAGGTACAATTTCTAAGACTACAGACGTAATTCTGGAATATTAGAACATACTAACCCAGATATAAAGAAATCTAAAAATGTGAAAGACTTTCTTAAGCTAAATGCGCTTCATTCATCCGGCTTGTTCTCAGCACTCCTACTTGATCATAAAGGCGGCCCCAGTACAATTTGTAATTCCCCAGAGCGAGTGCAAGCTCTACAGATCTCCTCTGATGTGTCTGAAGCCTCACACTGAATTAGAGTTCAATCTGTGAAAGCTGCAGTTCATTCATAGGGCAGGAAGGTAATCACAAGCGCCCATATCAGCGGCTTCCCGTACAGCAGTGTCCTCCTTCTCTACGCCTGGCAGATCAAATAATTACTCCTTTTCATTGATGTATCTTTAATACATTTCCTGCCTGTGATGGGAGATGTTTTATCTATGACTGATGACGTCTTTTAGATTAAAACAGGTGAAGTATAGCTTTTTTTTTTTTTTCAGCTATAAAAAATATCCCAAACCAAATGCAGAAAAATAAATAAAGAGAAGAAAACAAATTATTGTAATTGTGCGCTACTTAACCACTTCTGGACCGAAAGGATTTCCCCCCTTAATGACCAGGCCATTTGTTGCAATTTGGCACTGCGTTACTTTAATGGAAAATTGCATGGTGGTGCGACACTGTACCAAAATAAAATTGATGTTCTTTTTTTCCCACAAATAGAGATTTCTTTTGGTGGTATTTGATGACCTGTGCGATTTTTACTTTTTTGCACTATAAACAAAAAAAGAGCGACAACTCTGAAAAAAAAAAAAAAAAAATCACATTCTGCTATATAACATTCCCCCCCCAAAAATACAAATTTTTCATCCTTTTAGGCCAATTTGTATTCTGCAAAATATTTTTGGTAAAAAAAAATTGAAATAAGCGTATTTTTATTGGTCTGCGCAAAAATTATCGTGTCTACAAACCAGGGGAAAAAATTATGTCATTTTTATTTATTTGTAGCACCCTCCTAGGTAGGTGCTAGTGAGAGAGTATAGGTCTCCTTAGTGTGTTCAGTGTGTGATTCATTGGGTCTAGATAATGTTTCACACTGGTCCAATAGGGAGGCATGTTGGACAGTGGAAGGAAATCTGACTAATGGATACATAGGCTTTGATACAGCCCGGTGATTGGCAGAGACAGGCTGTCTCAGTGCATTCTGGGATACGGTATAAAAACCAGGAGCACATGTGCTGCAGGGGCTTTGGCTGGTGAGCAGAGTCCCAGGGGGAGTGTGGCGGCTGCCTCCTCCTCTGTAGTGGTGGCACGTGGTCGCAGGCGGTCGGCCTGGGGATCAAGATAACGAAACTGAACCCAGAGGTCCAGGAGAACTGACTAAAGGTGGAGAGACACTGGAGACCCTCGAAAAACAGTATCATGAATACAGGGGATTGTATTAAGGGGCCTGACCTGGGGTGGGGGGTTGCACCCCAGAGTAGGATAGTCAGAGGACAAGTGTCATTGTGTCAAGTGAAAAGGGGACACTATGAGAGTATCTTGAAGAGAATTAATTCATCAAGTCTTCTGGATAGGGACTTAATCCAAATTCCCCTAGTGGCAGGGTGAATCAGCAGCCTGGCTGCATCATCAGATAGGAGTCCTCATATCTTGTGAATAGTTAATCTGGAGTATCCCACTATTCCCTTCTCTCATCCCGATTTAAAACAAAACACCAAAAAACATTTATACACCACTGGACTGATCATTGACTGAGCCAAGAAGTAAAGTGTTAAATTGTGAATATTAGAGTTGGTAATGGTAACCCAGGGGGACCCGAAAGTGTATTATCCAGCAGTCCTCAAGGGGGCAGTGCTACATATTTATTTATTTTTTTACTAGTAACGGTGGTGATCTGCGAATTTTTGTGGGACTGTGACATTGCGGCGGACAGATTGGACTCCTAACTGACATTTTTGATACTTTTGGGGGGGACCAGTGACATTACTACAGTAATCAGTGCTAAAAATATGCACTGTTACTGTAATAATGACACTGGCAAGGAAGGGGTTAACCTAGGGGTGATCAAAGGGTTAATTGTGAGCCTAGGGGAGTGTTTTCTAACTGTGGGGGGAGGGGCTTGTGAAATGACCATAGAGACCAGTAATCCTATATAGAAGGATCACAGGTGCTCTGTGATCATATCAGAGAGAACAACGGTCTGCTGTGTTTACAACAGCTGACCGTCCTTCTCTCTTAGTGGGGAGCGATTGCGGGTGCCCAGCGGCAATCGCCGCCGCTGGTCATGTGGATCGGCATCCCCGCTGCCTAGTGCGCTCACCCCTTCCCAGCACCACTCCCGCGAACCGACGTACCCCTACGTCGATTCGCGCAGCTGAGCCAGCCTGCTGCAGTAAAACTGCTGCGGGCAAGAGGCTAAAGTAGAATAAAGCCCTCAACAATATTTAGCTTTACAAATTGAGTGAAATAAATTAAACATTTTGCAGTTAACTAGTTTTTCAAATTCTTTACTTTACAGCTTTTAATGATAATGGCTCCTGCTCTCTTAGTTCTAATTCCCTAAACTTTCAGTCTTCTCAGGAATTAATTAAGGCGTAACTCCACTTTTGTTGAGAAAAAAACATTCCCCTCTGGGTGATCTCTGTACATTGCAAGGATTTTAACAAACTTTGTTATAGAATCCTACCTTTTTTATTAGGAAGGAATCCTTGTGTGTTTGTCTGTGTCCATGTGGAAAGTGAGTCTAATGGGAGTGGTTTCATAATCATACATGCAGCTTTAAAAAACAGTAAGCTCTGGTAGCCTACTACAGTGTGCATGCTCCGAAACGCGTCGCAAGTACGCCGGTGATGCATACATGGAAGACGTTGCAGCTCACACTGCAGTCCAGCCCTCAAATTCGTCCCTTTACACCATCTTCACTTTCTGCTGGACGGGACTATGCCACAAGCTGCATCACAAGACCAAAAAGGCGGCCCCATTCAGGCCCCGTACACCGCACATCCCATGTGTCTGATTCTACATACTCTGATGTAAGTTTCTATTTTGTGTCCTGCTACATTAAATCTTTCACAGTTTATACTCAGAGGCGTCTGTTTTCTCTGTTTTATCAAAATTATACATCAGCTGCTGCACCTGCAAGGCTCTAATGAGGAAACAGCTGGGCCTGCATTTCTTTAGATGTGATTTCCTATTGGAAATAGTTAACCAAAAATGACATTTTTGTTGCAGGGGATGCCAGAAATCTGACTTGTATCCTAGGCAGACTTCTGGGATAATCGGTGAGCCAAATATACAAACAGGAAATTATTTTTCTGGGGTGAGGTCAGTATACATTCTGTGTAAAGAACACCTCCAGGTAGCCATATTGCATTTTCAGAAAATTACAGTGGCTGCAGATTGAAAAGGAAATGTTATCTTTAATAACATTCAATTACAATATGTTTTCTGTCGCAATTGTATACACTATATTGTTTTTTCTTTATTTGACATTTTTTTCCCCACGAAAGGGAGGGCTTTGTGTTTCCATTGATGCATACAGTGCAGGGAGACACATCTCTAAATGCAAGGGGGAATTCATAGGATGCTGCAAGATAACATAGCCACTCTGAAATAGGAAACCTGGGGCAGCGGTCATGGCACCAGATTAAACTGGAACGTAGGCAAGCACTAAAAGATAAAGAAGCTGCAAACTCAGTAAGTTAGTAAATCAGCTGCTAAAGTGGAGAAAAAAAACTGAAGGTTTTAACCACTTGCCGACTGCCGCAAGTAGATATACTGCGGCGGTCAGCCCCGGCCAGGCATAGTGACATATATATACGTCACTAGCCTGTGACTGGCTTGTGAGCCAATAGCGGGCAGGCGCGCGCCTGCCCCGGCTCGTTCACTGAGGAGTCCGCGCGTGTGACCGGCGGACCCGATGTCCGCCGGTCACACTACGATCGTCGGTAGAGAGGGAGAAAGGCGGGCGGCTTATGTAAACAAGCCGCCTGTCATTTTCCCCTGTGTAAAAATGGAGATCAGACAGTTCTACTATGTAGAACTGTTGATCTCTGTTTTTACAATAGTAGACATGTCCCATCACAGTTAGAAGCACGCCCCTAGGACACACTTAACCCCTCCCTCTCCAATACAGTTAACCCCTTCCCTGCCAGTGTCATTTTTACAGTAACAGTGCATATGTATAGCACTGATTACTGCAGTAATGTCACTGGTACCCCCAAAAGTGTCAAAAATGTCAGTCAAGGGTCCGATCTGTCCGCCGCAATGTCGCAGTCCCGCAAAAAAAATCGCAGATTGCCGCCATTACTCGTGAAAAAAAAAAACACCAAAAATGACAAAAATGTTTCCCTTTGTTAGTAAACGCGATAGCTTTTGCGCAAATCAATCAAAATACGCTTTTTGCAATTTTTTTTTTACCAAACATATGTAGCATAAAACAAATTGGCCAAAAATGTTAAAAAATTTTGATTTTTACATTTTTTTTTGGGGAATTTCATATAGAAAAAGTGAAAAATATTGTTATTTTTGCAAAATTTACGCTCTTTTTTTGTTTATAGCGCATGATCAAAAAATCGCACAGGTGATCAGATGCCACCAAAAGAAAGCTCTGTTTGTGGGAAAAAAAGGACGTGAAATTCGTTTAGGTACAGCGTCGCACGACCGCGCAATTGTCCGTTAAATTCATGCAGTAAAAAATCGCAAAAAAAACCCTGGTCAGGAAGGAGGTAAAATCTTCCGGGGCTTAAGTTTTTAATATCACTCTAAAAAGACATGTGAGGATAATATGGTTGTACTTAAAAATTCTTACATTTGTTAAAGGAGAAGTTTGGGGTATTTAAAAAAAAAAAATAAACAGCTATACTCACCTCTATGCCGCAGCATTGATCCGATTCTGCAGCTGTTTCCTGTCAGCTCCAGGAACTGAGCGATCACATGACCTCTGTTCGCTCAGTTCTCAGTCTTCCCAGAGCAGAGATCAGTGACTGTCCGTTACCACTCTCCCCTCTGTTTGCCCCTCCAGCACTCACTGGAGTGCTGGGCTGTAAAGCACAGCTGGCTTCATCTCTCCTCCATGCTCTGAGAGCCAGAGCCAGCTGTCAGTCAGGCATCTGGGTGAATCTCGATAGTATTGTCTGGATCCTTCCAGAGGCTGGAGCAGCTCTGTGTTGTCAGCTGACAATGGGTTCTGGGTCATAGGAGAGCAAATGTAAGTGCACCCCTGTGATGCAGAAGAGAAGTGTAGCACCCTCACTGTTGCTAGAGTAGGTACGTTTAGTTTGGCTCCCCTGTAGGCTAAGGAGCATGTGTTCATTTTGTTAGGGGGCTGTGGAGTGCTTCAAATGTTGTGACTCTGTTACCTCCCCTGTCTTCTGGAACCCTCTGGATAGTTCCAGAACCTAGTAGTGGAGGGACAGAGGCTACAGCCTGAAAATTTATGGAGTTTCCACCAATACCTGGGAAGGCAGGGCCCATAAGGTGGGAGACAGCCTCAAGTCTTAATTCAGCATAGTCTCAGCTAGGCTTAGCTGCAGACCCCAAGCAAAGTCTGTATAGTCTGTTTAGCAGCAAGGCCAGGACAGCAGCCACTCTGGATCTCGGGAAGCCTTCAAAGAGGGGACTGAGTGAGTACAAGCCAACCGTACACCAGGACCAGGACCAGGAGGAAACTTAAGCGCTGAGCAAGTTAGCCAGGAGCACCTTATCATACATTATATTACCAAAAGTATCGGGACGCCTACCTTTATACGCACATAAACTTTAATGGCATCCCAGTCTTAGTTTGTCGGGTTCAATATTGAGTTGGCCCACCCTTTGCAGCTATAACAGCTTCAACTCTTCCGGGAAGGCTGTCCACAAGGTTTAGGAGTGTGTCCATGGGAATATTTGACCATTCTTCCAAATGCGCATTTGTAAGGTCAGGCTCTGATGTGGACAAGAAGGCCTATCTAACAGTCTCCGCTCTAATTCATCCCAAAGGTGTTCTATCGGGTCAGGACAGTCAAGTTCCTCCACCCCAAACTGACTCATCCATGTGTTTATAGACCTTGTTTGTGCACAGACACGTTGGAACAGGGAAAAAGCAAGGAGAGTGCTCCAAAGCTTTGGAGAGTTTTCCTCTCATTCCCTGTTGTGTCTACAGGCCAGGAAATGTATGGAAATTTCCCAAATAGGACACAGATGGAAAAAAAACAACTGACAAGGTTTTTACATTTCCAAAATGAAGAAAAAAGTTTGAGATTTAGATATACTTTAAAGTAGAAACGATAGGAAAAAGGTTTCTTTTTTTTTATTTTGGATAAAGTGAGGGAGGGTTATACTCCTGTCAGTTATTTTTTAACCATCTTTATCACATTGGGGAGATTTCCCTTTACTTCCTGTCCCATAGCCAAAAGAGGATGTGAGAGGAAATCCCTGCAAGTTAAGGGAATCTCTTGGGCCAACCTGGTCACCAGAACTAGCTTCCCCATTGGAAGTTTTCCCCTCTATGCCTTTTCTGGGGACAACCCAAAATTTGGGATTTTCTTTTACTTTCCCATTCAAAATCCCTGAAGAAGCCCTAAGCGGCGAAACATGTTGGGAATATACACCACGTCATTACTATTTATGTAAATAAACCATTTGATCATGTAAATGACATGTGTTGGATTTTAATTTGTTGGATTTTTAACTATGTACTAATACAAAAATGAAGTTTATGCTATAAATTGTTCTTCTGTAATCTCCATGGCACTGTTAAAAATCCAAAGAAATGCCTTTTTGCTCTGTGAATATCTGTTCTTAAAGTGGTATTAAACCCAAAACCAAAAATGAAATATATTGCCGCTTACCAATCTTCAGATGTGATGTCTGCATTCGTTTTCTTTTTTTAGGATATTTCTCTCTGTTTACATCTGGTGATCTAGCACTAGAATGCCCCCACTCTGGATAAAGGAGCACAGGTGTCACCTTTGGGGCTGCAGCATTTTACAATCTGGGGGATTGGAGTGTTAGATATACTAGCAGATTCAGATACGCTAACAAATTGATGCCAAACTCAAGCTCACATTGCAGATACATGTAGGTGGGGTGCAGATTGGCTCAGTGGTAATAACGCACACAATCCAAGTGCGATAAAAGAACTTGTATTGAAATAATGCAAGGACAGTTCACAATAAACCCAGTGGGAAGACAACCCAACCGGGTCAACAGAACGTAGAGAGCAGGTTTCAGCTGTGCTAACAGCGTCTGTTAGAAGGGGCAAAATGTGGCCAGGCCATCTCGTGCCCAAGCAGGAAGATGTCCAGAGACGTTGTGAGCCCTACGCTTTCCCTGCTCAACAGGGACCTTTCCCTGTCACTAGTTCTGTCCCTACCAGGTGGGGTACCTGTCCCTACTCTACCCATGCATGCCAAGCATTGGACCCAGGGCCCTAAATGGGTTCTGCATGACCCAAGATGGCTGCTAGTGTCACATGGGGTGGCAGCATCCAATTGGATAGCTTCCCCAGTGACCCAGGAAATTATAGAAGAACCATGTTCCTTATGACGGAAAAGCGCCACCTGCAGTGAAGAAAGTAGACTGCATCTGTCTATATACACATGCTGTTACATCAAAGAGTTTTTTGTTTTCTTTGGGGATAAAGAATTTACATTAATAAATAAAAGCTGATCATTGTAAGTACCCCATGTCAGTGATAAATGGTTTATCTCAACCCTCTAATTGCTACATTTGCAGGAAAGCGTGTTCTGTTAAAAAAACCCAGACTTAAGCCTAGTACACATGGGCTGAATGTTAGCTGGCATCATCCAGTAAAATAGAAACCAGCCGACATTCAGCCCGTGTGTACGGCAGCTGGTTCGACTGAAGCCAGCCGTTCAGATGGCTTCTGTCGAAGACTCATGACCAAACAAAGTCTGCCGACCAGCTCCCAGCCAGCGCTCTCAGCCATTGAATGAGAGTGCTGACCGGAGTGTTCTGGTGGGGGGGGGGCATCCCCCTGTCAGAACACAATAGCACAGAAGGGGAAATCGCTGCACTAACATTGCATAGTTAGTACAGCCAGTGGTGTATTTGGGTTTTGTGCTGCCCTAGGCAAGACTAAAATTGCCCCCCCCCCTCCCCCCATGTAAGTTTTTCCCACTCCTTTTTTAACGGATGTGACTCCCTCCAAAATTGAAGGACTACAAGTCCCAGCATGAACCCCTGAGATCTCACGAGAGGGGAGGTGAGAGGGGCAGGAAGAGAGAGAGGGGGTGAGTGAGGGAGGGAGAGAGAGAGAGAGGGGGGATAAAAGAGAGGGGGGGTGAGGAAGGGAGAGAGAGAGGGGGGGTGGGAGAGAGTGAGAGAGAGAAGGGCGATTAAAGAGAGGGGGGTGAGAGAGAGAGAGGGGGGATGAGAGAGAGAGAGAGGGGGGATGAGAGAGGAAGAGGGGGGATGAGAGAGAGGGAGAGGATGAGAGGGAGAGAGGGGGGATGAGAGAGTGGAGAGATGAGAGAGAGGGGGTATGAGAGAGAGAGAGGGAGTGGGATGGGGATAAGAGAGAGGGGAGATTAGAGAGAGGGGGATGGGAGTGAGAGATAGGGAGGATGAGAGAGAGAGAGCGAGAGAGAGGGGGAATGAGAGAGGGGGATGAAAAAGAGAGAGAGAGAGGGGGGTGAGAGATAGAGAGAGGGGGATAATAGAAAAAGAGAGAGGGAGGTGAGAGAGAGAGAGAGAGAGAGGAGGGGCGAGAGAGATAGGGGGGGAGAGAGAGAGAGAGGGGGGTGAGTGAGAGAGTGAGAGAGGGGGTGAGAGAGAGTGGGTGAGAGAGGCGGCTCTAGCAACCAGTGGCCAATAGAGTCTCAGGTGGAGGGGGGGGGCGGATTTTTTTGCTGCCCCCCTGCAAAGTGCCACCCTAGGCCTGGACCTTGTTGGCCTAGGCCAAAATACAGAACTGAGTACAGCAACTCCGACCTGAACAGTTATTAGTGTGTACAAGGCTTTACTGGCCAGATCACCAGATGAAAATAAAGGAAAGAAAGCCTAAAAACTAAAAATGAATGCAGCCATCACATCTAAGGATTGGTAAGCTGCAATATAATAAATGTTGGCTTTTAGGCTTTACGCATGCTAAAATGGTATTTTACTGTAAAATTCATGTCATAAAAAATGTCCTTAAAATGTACAACAATTAAGAAAACATCCCCCCCCCCCCCACTTTATTTTTACATTTAGTGCACAGCTTTCATGGTGCCGTTTTGCCTTCTTATAAATTCTTTATTTTAGTTTGGCTCCTTTTTGGAAGGTAACTGTACATTTTAGTCTGTGTTTAAAGACTTCCCAAACTATGTGCTGGCCACAGAGCCGAACACAAATTCTGAATGTTTATTAAATGGTTTGTATATGTAGCTGCTGGATTTATCCAGTCAAACCATTAAGTGCTGAGCTTTGCCAGTAATGTGAAAAACCGCATTGCCTTATTTCAGTGATGTATGTTGATATACATAGTTTTATAGAAAAAAAAAAATAACTGTAGTCCAGATAACACACAGGGTGAAAATTGTTTTCATATTACATTTCAGAGCAGCTCCTTGGTTTTATTTTAAGTCATAATACACGTTCGGTCTAGCGGAGTAATTTGTCACAGCCTCGGGGAGGGGGGATTAACAAAGGCATTCCAGAACCCTCGTCCAGCTTTGGTTTGCGTTAAGGTTCAACAGGCTTGTTGTCACTTTCAAGAGGATCGTCCTGCTAATTCTCAAATATGTTAGCGATTAATAAACCCAATCTTCGTGCTGCTTATCTGTTCTAAATAATTTTCTTTTTTTTTTTCACCTTTTTTGCTATCTGATAGGGTTGAAAATTCTTCTTTCACATTTTTTGGCTTCCAGACCCCTAATGGAGGTAAATAATGGCTATATTCCTATTATAGTCAATATTTAATGTGCTAGTAGTACAGAAAGAAGAGGCTGTTGACTGGAACTCTACTGGCACGTGGGCTAAATTTAAAGTGGGGCGATTTACTAAAGGAAAATAGACTGGTCATTTTGCAAGTGAGTTTTTAGTTTGCAGTTGAAATTTAGCTTGGTGAATCAGAATAAGAATTCCCTTTTTAAAGAATACCCAATCACCCTGCAATCACTTGCAAGGGAAATAAAATACATTTGTACTATTGGTTGCACATGATTGAATAATGGAAGTCAGCAGAGCCTCACCTTATTCACAAAGCTAAGGGAAATTTTCTATGCCTTTAGTAAATGAATCGAAGAGTTCCTAAAGTGGAAATAAACTCTCCTTTACTTTACTGCCAACTTTGCCAAGGAAGCTGCCATCTTAGCCTCTGTTTGATCCGCAGTTGCAATAATGCTGCACATATGATCAGTTATGACAACAGCCATTTTATGACATATATCTGCAGTATCTTACAAAGTGAGTACACCCCTCACTTTTTTGTGAATATTTTATTATATATTTTCATGTGACAACACTGAAGAAATGACACTTTGCTACAATGTAAAGTAGTGAGTGTACAGCTTGTATAACATTTTAAATTTGCTGTCCCCTCAAAATAACTCAACACACAGCCATTAATGTCTAAACTGCTGGCAAAAAAAGTGAACACACCCCTAAGTGAAAATGTCCAAATTGGGCCCAATTAGCCATTTTTCCTCCCCATTGTCACGGGACTCGTTAGTGTTAGAAGGTCTCAGGTGTGAATTGAGAGCAAGTGTGTTAAATTTGGTGTTATTGCTCTCACTCTCTCATACTGGTCACTGGAAGTTCAGCATGGCACCTCATGGCAAAGAACTCTCTGAGGATCTGAAAAAAAGAATTGTTGCTCTACATAAAGATGGCCTAGGCTATAAGATGACCAAGACCCTAGAACTGAGCTGCAGCACGGTTACCAATACCATGCAGTGGTTTCATAGAGCAGGTTCCATTCAGAACAGGCCTCACCATGGTCGACCAAAGGAGTTAAGTGCATGTGCTCAGCATCATATCCAGAAGTTGTCTTTGGGAAATAAACATATGAGTGCTGCCAGCATTGTTGCAGAGGTTGAAGGGGTGGGGGGGTCAGCCTGTCAGTGCTCAGACCATACGCCGCACACTGCATCAAATTGGTCTGCATGACTGTCGTCCCAGATGACGCACAAGAAAGCCTGCAAACAGTTTGCTGAAGACAAGCAGACTAAGGACATGGATTACTGGAACCATGTCCTGTGGTCTGATGAGACCAAGATAAACGTATTTGTTTTCGATGGTGTCACATGTGTGGGGTGGCAACCAGGTGAGGAGTACAAAGACAAGTGTGTCTTGCCTACAGTCAAGCATGTTGGTGGGAGTGTCATGGTCTGGGCTTGGGCTGCATGAGTGCTGCTGGCACTGGGGAGCTACAGTTCATAGAGGGAATAATGAATGCCAACATGTACTGAAGCAGAACATGATCTCCTCCTTTTGGAGACTGGGCCACAGGGCCTCAGTATTCCAAGATGATATCAACCCAAATACACCTCCAAGATGACCACTGCCTTGCTAAAGAAGCTGAGGGTAAAGGTGATGGACTAGCCAAGCATGTCTTCAGACCTAAACCCTGTTGAGCATCTGTGGGGCATTCTCAAATGGAAAGTCTCTAACATCCACCAGCTACGTGATTTCACCATGGAGGAGTGGAAGAGGACTCCAGTGGCAACCTGTGAAGCTCTGGTGAACTCCATGCCCAAGAGAGTTAAGGCAGTGCGGGAAAATAATGGTGGCCACACAATATATTGACACTTTGGGTCCAATTTGGACATTTCCACCTTGGGGTGTACTCATTTTTGTTGCCAGCGGTTTAGTCATTATTGGCTGCGTGTTGAGTTATTTTGAGGGGACAGCAAATTTACACTGTTATACAAGCTGTACACTCACTACTTTACATTGTAGCAAAGCGTCATTTCTTCAGTGTTGTCACATGAAAAGATATAATCAAATATTTACAAATAATGTAAGGGGTGTACTCACTTTTGTGAGATACTCTATCTATCTATCTATCTATCTATCTATCTATCTATCTATCTATCTATCTATCTATCTATCTATCTATCTATCTATCTATCTATCTATCTATCTATTGATATTTTAAGGCTGTTTTAGGGAAAAACATTTATGAATTGGTGCCCCGCTTGACTCTGTAAATCCTAGGGAATCAAATACAAAATACTGTATTTTGGTGACAATATAGGTCCAGGGCATCATCAGATGTCATTCATTTTTTAATGTGCTAAAGATTCATTCTTTCTTTATAGATGTACAGTATAACCATCCTAAATGTTTTTGTAAAGTCTGTAACATTTCTAACATTATGTAAATGATAAAATAAGTAGATCCAGCTCTAAAAAGAGTGTTCTTGGGAAAGGAAAAAGTTGTTTTTTTCTAATAACAACCAATCAGTTCATAGCTGCCCCTTTTTTAGCATGTAATGGTGAATATGGATTACAAACATTATTATCTGACTAACCTTTTAGCAAGCACAGTCAAGATTAGTCAAAAAGACATGGTAAAATTAAATTGTTCTACAAAAAGCAGGGCCATTAACAGCCAATTGAAATTAATATTTTTTTGTATTGATCTAAGCACACCAAACTATGGGTTTCTGTATTTTACATACTGTCATTGTCCTTTGCATTGCTTTATTAAAAAAGATTGAATATCTATCTTATTTACCCAGTCCATCGGGACCTCACACTTTTAATTGTGCCAATATTAAATTTTAATGCGAGCGCTCTCGATGGTCTGTTTCTTTTCAATAAGTATTTATTTTATGCCTGACATGTTTACACATGTTAACAGTTTGCTGAAGATATCTGTCAGGCCCAACTGGCGGAGTGAGAATTACTGGGCCAAAGCCAGAAGAGCATTTCTCGGTTCTTCTACTTTTACAATGTCACTCAGTTGAAAGCAAAAGTTTCCAAGAAATAACATTGACCCATTATTGCATTAAGTTTTCTTCAAAAGGCAGTCTAAACTTTTAAATTGTAAGCTCTCACGAGCAGGGACCTCCTAACAGGGCTGTGGAAAAGAGGGTACCACCAGTCCTCCTGTATAGGGCCCGGGGGGGGCGCTGGATCCAGGCAGCAGGGTGATTTGGATGTGGGCAGGGAGGATGATTGGTGCGGCGGGGGGTATTACTTACTGGAACCGATCGGCCTGTATGACTCTCTCTGAAGCAGCTTAAAGCTGGCTTCTTCTCTCCCCCCGCCAACTTTCAGCTGCTGCAGAGAGAGCCATAAAATGGATTGGTTCCAGTAATTAATACCCCTTAATACCCCCCCCCCCCCCGCCGCACCAATCATCCTCCCTGTGCACCACACGTTTCCCTGTTCCTCTCCTCCCCGCTGGCAGCTGCAAGCACTCAATAGGATCTTTCATGATGGAGAGTGAGGGAAAGGCCTGGTATACACACTATATATTATTAAAAGTATTGGGACTCCTGCGTTTATACACACATTAACTTTAATGGCATCCCAGTCTTAGTCTGTAGGGTTCAATATTCAGTTGGCCCACCCTTTGCAGATGTAGCACCCTCCTAGGTAGGTGCTAGCAAAAAGCATATATGTGGCCCAGTCTGCTTATCAGGGGGGCCTGATCATTTAGTTAGGATGTCACATGTTTTCAGGTGTGATCTATGGAGTCTGGGGAGTCTCCCCACTGTTTCCAATGAGGACTCTTGTGGAGGAAACCAGGCCAATAGCACACCAGGGCTTATGGCTGTCTCAGTGGGCGGAGTTTGCCACAATGCACCCTGGAATGAGTTATAAGTCTGAGGGTAGCATGTGACAGGGCATCTTTGGCAGGAAGCAGAGTCCCAGGAGGAGACTGACGGCTGTCTCTCCTCCTGTCCTGGGCGGTCGGCCTAGAGGACCGGAGGTTGAGCTAGGCTACAGGAAGGATCCAGAGTGCTGTGGACCGAGTGGAGCTGCTGGGCAGAAGTTTCCAGGAAAAACAGTGTTGTGAGTATTCGAAACTGCCCAGGGGTCTGCCTGAGAGAGTGGGCCACTCCAGAAGGTCAAAGGGATCCAAGAGCCAGCTAACCAGTAGTTGTAATTGAGAAAGGGGGTGCCAGTGTCTAAGCCCTGAAGATTAGTAAGAGAAAGAGGGCGCCGTTGCAGGCCCTGAAGTGTTCAGCAGTATATTCAAAAAGCTACCTCAGCAGGAGTGCTTAGGGGAAGTTTTAAAGAGGACTTCTTTAGTGTGAAAGCAGTCTCAAGTCAAGCCAGCGTTAACCATCGTCAAGTCAGCGTTAACCAGCGTCAAGTCAGCGTTAACAGGCATCCGGCCAGCGTTAACCAGCGTCAAGTCAGCGTTAACAGGCATCCGGCCAGCGTTAACCAGCGTCAAGTCAGCGTTAACAGGCATCCGGCCAGCGTTAACCAGCGTCAAGTCAGCGTTAACAGGCATCCGGCCAGCGTTAACCAGCGTCAAGTCAGCGTTAACTGTAGTGTTCGAGTGTTCCCGCTTAATCAGACTAGTTTAGTTCAAGGAGTATCCCACTCAGTGCTTTAAGTGGGCTGGTACGCACCGTACTCAGTACCGCCACTTCCGAAAAAAGCTCTTGAGAGTACCGCCACCTCTCCCTGCGCCCAGAACGTGATTTTAGCATACCGGTATGCAGCGCAGGGCCGATCCACTGTTGAAAAGGGGGGGGGGCGCCGCTCTGCAGACAGAAGTAAATCCCAATTCCCACATCGATGCCGGCCACACTGCTGACCGCTCTGCCTCTGCTGTGCCTGTGCTTCCTTCCTGTATCACTGGTTGCTAGATCACCTACCGCCTGGCGTAGGAGGAGGAACTTATTCCTCCGCGCCTAAACAGTGTTGGGGCTGGCTCCAGTGCTCCATCCCCCACCCCCTCCAGCAGTGCCCTGCGCGGTTTAGAAGAACAACTGATATCCTACCGACTGCCAAGAGAAAGTAAAGCCTGGCTGCTTGTCAACCCACAGTGCCCTGGCTGCCTGCCTGGCCTGCCAGTGCCACCACAGTGCCCTGCCATCCTTCCTGCCACCACAGCACCCTGGCCCCTGCCACCAGCACAGCACATTAGGTGAGTAGCAGCAGAGCAGCCCATTATAGGTGAGTGAGTCTAAGGTATCCATGATATATGATATGTATTTGGTCATAGGTAGCAGCAAGCTAGGCATCCATACCATTTTTTTTTTTTTTTTTTTGCTGCTACCTATGACCAAATACATATGGCTACCTTAGACTTACCTAGAAGCACACAATGTGCTGTGCAGCTGTGGCAGGCAGGAAGGCAGGGTACTGTGTTGTCGCTGAGGGCGGCTGAGCTTGAACTTGAGGCCGAGGCGCCACTTTCTCTCTTCAGGAGAAATCAATGCAATTTTTATATTATGCGCTATAAACCAATAAAAAAGCGTCAATTTACCAAAAAAACCCAAAGATACTGGACTGGTCATTGTCTCACACTTGGAGAAACATGCACAAAGGTACTTTTGTTGCACCTGGTGACCCAGGGGGACCCATATCCAGCAAAACGGCTGGGAATTGTGCTACACAGCTATAACAGCTTCAACTCTTCTGGGAAGGCTGTCCACAAGGTTTAGGAGTGTGTCTATGGGAATGTTTGATTATTCTTCCAGAAGCGCATTTGTGAGGTCAGGCACTGATGTTGGCTGAGAAGGCCTGGCTCTCAGTCTCTGCTCTAATTCATCCCAAAACTTTTGGTAATATAGTGTATGTCATATATACCAGCCCCTTCCTTTCCTGAATGAACACAATGAGTGATTTGTACCTTTCATTCACTGTGTTCATTCATAACTGAAGTATAGTAAATTGTGTTTATTTAGGGGGGCCCTGTCATGTTGGCTGTATGGGGCCCCATAGTTTCTAACAGCAGCCCTGCCTCCTAACGCTCTTGTATTGGATTGGATTGTAACTGTACTGTCTCCCTTTGTATTGTAAAGCGTGTAACAAACTGTAATCTTTATTTAAATCCTGTAAATTAGTAATAATAATCAGCACATCCAGGAGCAGCAGGATTTTGGCAGATGCGTGTAAATGTGCATGAATACTGGGTGCATCAAGCGATTGAATGTTATTTATTATAATGGACAATAAATTACTATTCTGTCCAATGAAATGAATGCCAATTGCTTGATGCACCTAAAAAAAACCTAGATGCATTACACGCGTCAAGCGTTTTTTTTGCCTAAACACTGCTGCCAGGTGAAAAAGGCGTTTAGGAGATGATAAAGTAGCTATGCTAGACAGAGATAGCTTGTGGATGAATGTGTAGAGAGATGAATGCAGATAATAGAACTAGACACATTAAAGCTGAACTCCAGACAGAAAAAAAGACACACATTTTACAGCTCTGTAAACATTATTCCATTGCTTAATGTATTTTTTAAATGCAAGCACTGTAACCCGTATTGATCTCCTGCAGTCCCCATAGAGAAGAGCTAGAGCACAAGGTGCCAATCAGTTCATGTGCTTCCATGTACCATGCTGACAGGAAGAGAATGCAGAGTGTAAGAGAAATGAGTTCATCACTGTGCTGCTTTTCCTTTCACTGTCTAGTCACAGGTTGGTGCGGGTCAAGGGTGACCTGGGCTCAGAGGAAGTGGGACGGATGATGTTGGCCATCATACCAGGGGCATCTTGTGGCAAAAAAAAAAAAATACGACTGAAAGGAAAGTCTCTGAATTAGAGCTGAATACTGCATAAAAGTTGTTTTTCTTATATTATCTTTAAGGATTCATTCACATGGGTGATTAGAAAGCCCTGCGAGTTCTAGCAGAGAAAATCTTCGGATTCCTGCTTCTGGAATGACAGGTGCATGCAAAGAGTTGCGGACACTCAGCCTGTGACTGTTCAAACAGCCAGCGATTACTTGCTGATAGGGACAGACAATCGCAGCTGGGCGCAGTCTACCTGCATCCAGCCATGACCAATGTAGGTAATTTCTGGCTGAAGTTTTAAATCTCCTCTGCATTGCTGATCCTTGAATGCTACAGGTAGTCTATACTTCTAAGTGTTTCTCACTCCCCTTGCTGCAGCATGCATTTTCTCCCATCCGATTGTATGCTCTGCAGTGATTTACAAACCAGTGGGAGGAGCAGATATTCACACACCCAAAGAGGGGGATTTACTAAAACTGGTGCACTGAGAATCTGGTGCAGCTCTGCATGGTAGCCAATCAGCCTAAAACGTCAGCTTGTTCAGTTAAAGCGGAGTTCCAGGCACAGATGCCATTTTTTGATGAACATACCCCCGGGACAGTCAGGGCTAGCACATTCCACAATGGCTAGCCTCTGATCTGTCCCGTTTCGCACTTACCTTTTAGAAGAAATACTTACTTAGAAAATTTCTTCCACAGTGTTTCTATCTCTCTTGTGGGCAGCTGAAGCCGGCGCGGTCCTCTTCTCCGTCTTCTTCCGCGTCTTCTTCTCCCAGAATGCGCGGCACCGGCCCCTCTCGTCACTTCCGGCGCGGCGCCGCATTCCTAAACAGCTTCTGGGCATGCCCAGAAGCTGTTTAGCAGGGAAATGCGGCCGGTGCGGCGCATTGATTCCTGGGAGCGATGACGTTTAGCTCCCAGGAATCATCGCAGCGCAGGAAGTGACGGGGTGAGCCGCGACTCCGAGGGAGGAAGCAGTCAGAGGTGAGTATTTACGATCTTCAATAAAAAGGTGAGTAAACAAAAAAAAATAAAAATAACTATCCAATTCCTTTTCAGGTCAGGTCTACCTAGCGGAGGGGCACAAAAAAAAATCGTTTTTGTGCCCGGAACTCCGCTTTAAGCTTTGGCAATAAAAACTGGAAGCTGATTGGTTTCTATGTAGAGCTGCACCAGATTTTGAACTCTCCGGCTTTAGTAAATAACCCCTAAAGTGTCAGACACCAGCTGTGGCTGGGGATCAGCAACACCAAAAAGTTTCAACACACTAACCACAGGAAAGGTAAGTCTATAGCAGTGTTTCCCAACCTTTTTTCAGTCAAGGCACCCTTTAGAATAATGGACAATCTCAAGGCACCCTTTCCAATTATCTCGAGGCACCCCATTCTAAAATGTAATAAACTATTCTAATAGTTTTACATAATGCATCAACATCCACACACGAAGGACACTCAACGTTAGAGGTGATTTATTCTTCCAAATCCAATACATTTTTGCACACTGGTACTAGTATTCCATTGTTTCTCTTCTCCCTCAGTTTTTCTTCATCGTTCAGTTAATGTCACCCCAAAACTGACAGAGAGGGGCAGGGAAGATTGTTAGGTTGTTGGTTGTTAGAACGCCGGTGGCTAAAAGGTTGTAATGGTGCACAATAAAAACCTGTGGCTTTGTGTAACTAAAAGGCAGGCTTCATCCATCTGCTGGCTTGTATACAATTTTGGGGCAATTTTTAGGCATTTTTCCAAGGCACCCCTAAAGAAACCTCAAGGTACCCCATGGTTGAAAAAGGCTGGTCTATAGTATTTACCTTGCCTGGGGTATAAAAGATGATTTTGTCACTATGACTGCTTGACCAACATTGCCCCTTTACCTTATCCAAGTAACGCACAAGACACCAAAACTGGAGTTTAAAGAGGTTGTAAACTAAATTTTTTTTTTTTTTTTCGTTTTCACCCTGAAAGAGAAACACATAATGAGCTAGTATGCATACTAGCTGATTATGCAATACTTACCTTAGAACGAGCCCCCGCTGTGCCGTCCGCTCACCTCTATGACGGGCCACATGTTCAGTCGCCCGTCTTCCGGGATCGCGGCATCCGGCCATCTGATTGGCCGGAGCCGCAGTGACGTCACTCCCGCGCACGTGCGCGGGAGCCGACGGTCACGGCACGGGACTCTGAAACATAGAAACATAGAATGTGCCGGCAGATAAGAACCATTTGGTCCATCTAGTCTACCCAATATATCTGAATCCTATGAATAGTCCCTGGCCCTATCTTATATGAAGGATAGCATTATGCCTATCCCATGCATGCTTAAACTCCTTCACTGTATTTGCAGCTACCACTTCTGCAGGAAGGTTATTCCATGCATCCACTACTCTCTCAGTAAAGTAATACTTCCTCATATTACTTTTAAACCTTTGCCCCTCTAATTTAAAACTGTGTCCTCTTGTGGTAGTTTTTCTTCTTTTAAATATGCTCTCCTCCTTTACCGAGTTGATTCCCTTTATGTATTTAAAAGTTTCTATCATATCCCCTCTGTCTCTTCTTTCTTCCAAGCTATACATGTTAAGGTCCTTTAACCTTTCCTGGTAAGTTTTTTCCTGCAATCCATGTACTAGTTTAGTAGCTCTTCTCTGAACTCTCTCTAGAGTATCTATATCCTTCTGGAGATATGGCCTCCAGTACTGCGCACAATACTCCAAGTGAGGTCTCACCAGTGTTCTGTACAGCGGCATAAGCACTTCTCTCTTTCTACTGCTTATACCTCTCCCTATACATCCAAGCATTCTGCTGGCATTTCGTGCTGCTCTATTACATTGTCTTCCCACCTTTAAGTCTTCTGAAATAATTACTCCTAAATCCCTTTCCTCGGATACTGAGGTCAGGACTGAAGGAACGGCACCAGCGGCCGTTCCTTCAGAGCGCATGCGCCATTGACGTCACTGGCTGCATGTAAGGTAAATATCTCCTAAACGGTGCATGTTTAGGAAATATTTACAGTACCTATAGGTAAACCTTATCATAGGCTTACCTATTGGTACAACTTGCAGAGGAGGGTTTACTTCCTCTTTAATGGCCAAACTAAACTGTATAAATTGCATATACAAAACATACAAACAACTGTCAGTGCAGTGTGAAAATTTGGAGCCCCGAGGTCCTTGTAGGCACCACTACTTCAAGTACTTGCTTAACCAAACATAGGCCTCCAGCCGCAAATCCCGACTTGGAGACAACACCACTACTAGCGGATACAACCCAAACAAACTACAGGGAGCTGTACCCAAGACGGGTCCCTACCAATGTACATTTATAAATAAAGCACATACAGGGACCTTGTATTCCACCAGCTGCCATGACAGGCCACCAAGGGAATTAGCCCAAAAAATGCCCAAGAACTTAACCACAAATGGAGAGGGAGGTTGGGAAGCTGTCTAGACATAGTCTCTTTCCTGAGTGCAGACCTCACCAGGATCCGCCTACTGGTCAACACCTAAAGCCCCTCCCGTTTTTTTCCACTCCACCAATCTGGTAAGTGTCCCCTTATTTTTTACTTTAAAACCTACCTAAAAACTCCTAACGATCCAAACCCCCTTTTAACCCTGTCAGGACGGCCTTCTGCCTAGGTTTATCTTTCCTTACTCAGGTCCTTATTTCACCCTGCCTTTATTTTACTTCTGGCTCTGTAGTGACAGGGTCGCTTAAAACTGCAAGGAACACTATGTAGTAATTTGTATAAATTTCATAATATTTTTCTATTTAGTCAATGTGAAAAATAAGGTATTGTGAGGTCCTTTAGGGTGATGATAACTTTAACATAATTCCAGTCTTCACAATAACACATGCTAGGAAAGTCATTTTCATTAGTAAACCATAATGAAACCAGAGTGAGTAAAACCGGACACATGCTAAAAATATCTGACAGTGAGTATAAATTATAGGCTAAGTACTAAATCGTTAGGAAGATACGGAGTTGGGGACAGGACAAAATTTTGGGCTGGCGAAAGGGAGAAGACAAAGTTAGCAATCCCAAACAAGCAGGGTGTCAGGATGCCATCCAGAACAGAGGTGCACATTCACCAAGAAGCAGGCTGGGAATTTCTGCAAGTATTTTAAATGGGCACATTAGGTTGTGTGAAATCACACAGGCACATTGCGTAGACATCTGCGCTTACAGGCACACATGCTAAGGCATACAATTCCTATGTTAAAAAGAAAAAAAACGAGTGCGCTCAACAACAAATTACATTTGCATCAATGGTGCATATGTAAAATAAATATAAGAATTATGATCAACAGTGAAAATTCATATGTGACAAAGGACCATTAATAAACATAAACTAAGTCCCCAAAGTGACAATGACAAAATATGTGCAAATAAAGCAGTGAAAAAAGTCTCTGAATATAAATGTGGTAGATGGTTCCTTCAGATTAGCCAGCAAAAAACAACTTTCCATGCAACACCACGTGACTCAAACACAAAAGCAAGGTGGCTCCTTACCAGATTCCCACTACCACAGGGGTGTCCGAACTTTTTTCAAAGAGGGCCAGATTTGATGAAGTGAACATGCGTGAGGGCCGACCATTTTGCCTGACATTCTTTGCACCATTAAAATTAAATACAAATTAACTATTTTATGCAAAGTTTATTGCAAACGGCATACTTTTCATTTTGTCACATGGATGACAAATCTAAACAGGTCAGGACTGTGGACCTCGCGCTTATGGGGTGTAGGGTGATAATCAATTAAGTGCTTGTAAATTAGCTGCCTGCTGCAAGGAAAGTGCTAGTGCTTTAGTGAGTGAGGGTCAGTGATTGCAGCGCTGCTATATAAAATAATTAAATGATTGAATACTAAAATGATTGAATAAATAAGTGTTCATGCAAAACAATTATCCTGAACTGCAAATGGTAATAGATCGACCATCAATAAAGTGCCGTTAAGTGCATATTGTGCAAAATGCCAACTCATATAAAGTGCAGATATTACAATGTAAAACTCATAAAGTGCAGTCTGTGTGCAAACAGTCCATAAAACAGTCCTTTGTGGTAGCAGGAACTGGATGCTTATTCTTGTAGCTTCGGGGTATCCCCCTTAGGGTATCTACTTACCACTATGTGGTGAAATTGAAGCAGGTTAATGTAGAGTGAGCTGTTGTTTCTCATATGTCTCCTGCACGGCTGTATGGACTGTGTTTTGGAAGCGATCCTTATTCACAAGACGGTATTCCCAGGTGTCCTCATAAAAATAAAATTGCTTTATTTTGCAGTTTTCAGTGCTGTCACATCATGATGTGACAGCACTGAAAACTGCAAAATAAAGCAATTTTATTTTTATGAGGACACCTGGGAATACCGTCTTGTGAATAAGGATCGCTTCCAAAACACAGTCCATACAGCCGTGCAGGAGACATATGAGAAACAACAGCTCACTCTACATTAACCTGCTTCAATTTCACCACATAGTGGTAAGTAGATACCCTAAGGGGGATACCCCGAAGCTACAAGAATAAGCATCCAGTTCCTGCTACCACAAAGGACTGTTTTATGGACTGTTTGCACACAGACTGCACTTTATGAGTTTTACATTGTAATATCTGCACTTTATATGAGTTGGCATTTTGCACAATATGCACTTAACGGCACTTTATTGATGGTCGATCTATTACCATTTGCAGTTCAGGATAATTGTTTTGCATGAACACTTATTTATTCAATCATTTTAGTATTCAATCATTTAATTATTTTATATAGCAGCGCTGCAATCACTGACCCTCAAATCTAAACAGGTGTTCTGCCAGTTATCATGGAGAGAGCGCTGGTCCTGTCATACTAGTGCCAAATTTATTTGTGTTTTTTAGTGCTCCCTTATCAGGCTAAAGCCCCGTACACACGATCAGATTATCGAACGATCTTGCGTCTGATTTTTGTTGCATGCTAGTCTCATATGGAAAGTGAAGAGGTTACTTTCATACAAAAATTTCCGTACGACAGAATTCAACTTCAGAAGTGATGTCATGTGTTGAATTGTTTTGTATGTGTTTATTCGTTTCTGAGCATGTCTTGCTCTTACGATTTTTTTCGGACGATAACTGTACTAATTAAAGGAAAATCGGACATTGTGTTGACGTACGATAAAAATTTTATAGCCTGCACATCCAGATTTTGTCGTCCGAAAATTTTTTATCAGCTGTTGAAAGCACTATACTAACAATCCGAAAATCGGCAGATCGTTCGTCGGACAAAATGTTACTTCCGATTTTCGTAAAATGTGTGTACGGGCCTTAAGTCTGAGGCCATATTGAGCAAGGGATATAAAGCTGGTGGGGATGGGCGGTGGATGTTAACATTTAGTGTATTCACAAGTAACATGGGTGTTGAAAGATCCGGAGATCCCAGTGGTCCTGAGCAGTGCTCTGGGATTCACAGGGGCCACAACAATAGATTTTTCCAAATTATCTGTGGGGCCGTATTAAAGCGGCCTGGGGGCCGCAATTGGCCCGCGGACCGGACTTTGGACATGCCTGCACTACCACTTGACTTATTGAATAACTCTCACCAGGTTAACTGGCTGGGGAGAGTGTCACGGTAAAATCAATTTCCCCACACTACGTGTGTCAACACGTGACAAAAAGTGGATGGATTACTTCTTATCAGATGTAAAATGGAGGTAAGCTTCTAGCAGTATAATCCATGCAGAGACTCCCAAGGTAGGTACTCCTCAAGCTTGGCTTTCAGCAAATATACAGTGAAGATAAGCCTACTCCGCTGTGATCAATGCTGGATCCCATGGGATGGATAATCAACAAGCTAGGTTTTCAGTTTATTCCTTCATCCAGAAAGCTTTCACCATGTTGTGCAACCGGCCTCCTGAAGCTCACTCCGATATCATCACATTCAATGCCCGTCCAGCAGTCATAGCAAAAGCCCTCAACCTTGGTGTCTAGCTGGCTGTATTCAAAAACTTCTCCTACCTTGAGAGTTTCTGCATGGATTATACTGTTAGAAGCTTACCTCCATTTTCCATCTGGTAAGAAGTAATCCATCCACTTTTAACACGTGGTGACACACGTAGTGTGGGGATATTGCTTTTACTGTGACACTCTCCCCACCCAATTAACCTGGTTGAGAGTTATTCAATAAGCCAAGTGGTAGTGGGAATCTGGTAAGGAGCCACCTTGCTTTTGCGTTTGAGTCACGTGGTGTTGCATGGAAAGTTGGTTTTTGCTGGCTAAACTGAAGGAACCATCTACCACATCACCTTTATTTTCAGAGACTTTATATTCAGAGACTTTATTCACTGCTTTATTTGCACATATTTTGTCATTGTCTCTTTGAGGACCTTGTTTATGTTTATTAATGGTCCTTTGTCACATATAAATTTTCCCTATTGATCATAATTCTTATGATTTATTATTTTACATATGCACCATTGATGCGAATGTAATTTGTTGTTGAGTGCACTTGTTTTTTCTTTTTAACACAATTTTTCACTCCTAAGTTTTTGCAGTTCTAGGTGCTGCCACATTTACATATTTGGTAAGTGCGCCCTACCTCACTTTATTAAATTCCTAGACTGGCACCAAATGCCATATTTAAAGTGGTTCTAAATGCAGAAGGTTTTTTACCTTAATGTATTCTACGCATTAACCAGTTCCGGACCGGCCACCGCACATTTACTGGGTGGCCCGGCTACGCGAAGCTCCTCCCCCGTACGCGTTACGTCAGAGACTTCATCAGCAGGGTGGAGCCAATCGTGTTCGTCAGTCCTGATCTCAGTCCTGAGCTGTCAGCAGTCCCATGTCAAACAAGACAGTTCTGACTTTAATCTTGCATAATTCTCCTTATCGCAGTGTCCCCTGATGTCCAGTTCTCCCTCCTCATCAATGGACGTCACCTGCCCAGATAATTGACAACAAGATCTGCAATGATAAGGACATGAGGTATGACTTTTTATTCTGAGGGACACAGCCTGGGCAGGTGACGTCCATTGATGAGGAGGGAGAACTGGACATCAGGGGACACTGCGATAAGGAGAATTGTGCAAGATTAAAGTCAGAACTGTCTTGTTTGACATGGGACTGCTGACAGCACAGGACTGAGATCAGGACTGACGAACACGATTGGCTCCACCCCGCTGACAAAGTCTCTGACTTAACGCGTACGGGGGAGGAGCCTGCTCGGAGTACGTTAATTCCTGGATGTACACAGGGAACTTATCTTTTAGCCCAATAAATGGTTTACCTTGTAATGCACTATGGGAGCACTTTTATGATCTATGAGCTGGATGACCCTTTATGCAGCATTGCCTTATGGATGGATGATCGGTTGGTTGCTTATTTTGACCACCTATGATTTAGTGGTCATTTTGATCTGGTAAGGGGATTGCCTATATCACACAGGGTGTGAAGCTTCTTTCTGGTTTCCAGTCATCCTCTTCCCCTATCGGTATATGGTTCTCCTGGGAATGCTGGTGTCATTTACCCTTTCTCTCCTGGATTTGATCACCCAGACTATATTTATATATTTTTTTATATAATTTTATATGATTCACATATACTGTCATACATATATTTCATGTATTGGTTTTATTATCTGTGACTAGCGATGCACTATTTGTCTGTTAGTTTACACAACTTACAATAAAATGGTAAATAAAAGTGTTGTGCCTTATACAAAAATGAACAATTAAAATTATATTCATAAATGACAGGCCGTATGAAATGTGTGGAAAAGGAAGTTCTTGTACACAATTAATGGTGTAGATAAAGATCACCAATCCAGTGTGCAAATAGTTATGCAATTGTGTCCAGACAAACGTACCCCCACCGATGGAAAAAATGCACACTCACCAGATCATGCATCTGCCATTACAGCAGCAAACAGGCCCCAAAACATACATCTGAATCCCCTCTGAAAGTCACACAGCGAATGGAGTCACCAATCATCTAAAACAGGATTCCACTGAGAAAAAAAGCTCACCCAAAGCCCAGAGGCGTTCTCATGGTGTAGTATGGTTTATTCCAAAGATAAAATTACACAGCAAGCGCAAAAGCATAAAAACATAAAACTTTCATCTGTTGCTGCTGGCGACCCGGAATCTCTCAGCAGCAGGGACGTCTATGCCAAAGTGTTACGCCCCCGATGCGTTTTCAACCGAAAGGACGTTGTCAAGGACCCCTCTATCTGCCATCATTATTGAGGTTAATGGAGAAAACCTCCTCCTCTCTTGCCAAAATCTCACCCATTTTTGTACTTTATTTAATTGTGAACAAAGTCTGACACCTTTCACAATGATAAACGAGCAGGGGCACTCAGCTTGTAATTGTAATAAGAGTTATAGAGCCCGCTGATTGTGCAGGCTGGTTTAATTCATCTTTATTCTTTTCCTCACTAAACCTAGTCTTACTTTATATGTGAGGCTAGGAAAATTAAACTTGACCTTGAATCATGGGAAAACTTCCAGACACAAGACTTTTTTTTCCTTCCATGGCTGTTTATTGTTTCCTTTCACCAAGGTATTGAGGACAGAGTCTATCCCTGGGGTTCAGTTAAAAAGTGTGTGTGACACCGCAAAGCAAGACATAAAAGGGAGATAAAATACAAATGTTACCTGTGATCATAAGATGATTTAGTATTGCCTTAGAAATTCTATGCCACCTTTATTGTGCACACAGATTAAAAGTCGAGGTCGGAATCAACTTCAACAAATCAAAGTGACTGCGCGCAAGATGTAATAAAATAAATGTAAGCTTTTATGAAAGGCAATGTTGCATTCCTCCCATGAAATAAAATATAGCATTATTAACATTAACAATTCTATATGTCATTTCTGACATTGCAACAGACCGTAAATGAATGATATGTAAAGCTTACCTACTAAATATATGTAGACAGATAGGTTGAAGGAACTTACTAACTCCTAAAATGCAATCTTGTTGTAGACCCACTCATGTATTACCTTGTTGTTTTAGGATTAAAAAAGCTGAAAAGACGCCCAGTTAAGGGGGTTTACAGCTATCACAATGTCAACTCAGGAAAAAACCTTTTGAAAAAAACAACCCATCCAACACAGGCTCCATGCACACTTGCATTTTTTAAGCTCCTAGAAGCTATTAGCATTTTTCTCTGCTCCTAGAAGCTACAGTAAATAGTGTTATCTTATGTGTCCATGCACATGTTGCACATATGCTGAAAGTATAGTCAATAATTCCAATGTGCGAAGGGATCGGACCGGGGGAAACCAGAATTATTTTTATTGAAAACGTTTCTACAAATACAAGGACATGGGTAAGGTATGATTCTGAGGGACACAGCACTTCTATTCTGTTCATACATACTACAGTATTACATAACTATATATATAATAATATCAACATTCTGGTATACAGGAATAACGTCCTCATAGAAAATAATAACAAATTAAACATGTGCTGATATGTTGTTACTCCTCCTGTACCACAGTGGTCTCATAATACAATCTAATATAAGATATAAACACATAACACTATAATACCCACATTCCTGGTACACTGTAGTCATGTGATGCTACAGTGTGACCCACTAACATTTGTGCAGTATGTTATTCAATCACACAGTAGTGACAGGAGCCTTTACTGATCACAGGGATATAAATTAAATCGACTTTGCCCTGTTTATAACCATAATTATACTCCTTCTTACCTGCAAATACAAGGACATGGGTGAGGTATGATTCTGAGGGACACAGCACTTCTATTCTGTTCCCCAGGAACGAAAGATCTAACTTATAGTTCCTCCCATGCCTTGCTTGCAGTTGTGCTTTGTGCTGCCATCTACTGGTAAATTAATAGAAATGCCAAAAAACGGAAATGTGTTATTTTATGGGGTACCTGACATCCCTTACACACACTACTATAGGCTTTTAGCATTTTGTGAGCTTCAGCGTCTAGGAGCAGAAATAAAATGTTTTTGTAGGGTCTCTTGGAGTGTTTTTTCAGCAGAAATGCTCCTAAACACTGCTAATTGCTCCTAAACACTACTAATAGAGGTTTTTGAGCTTTTTTTATCCCCTTTTACTGCAAAAATGCTAATGAAATGCTAATGCTCCTAAACGCTTCTAAAACACTACTACAAAAAGCTATTACCAGTATTTTTTATTCAGTGTTTTTAAAAAAAAATGCTAGTGTGCATTGAGCCTTATACTCAACTTAGATTGTAGGCGCTCACAAGTAGGGTCCTCTGAGCCCTTTTAAATAATTTTATACCTTTACAGTCTCCCTTTACTATGTAAAGTTCTTTGCAAGCTGTTAGTGTTATATGAATTCTGTATAATAATATTAATTCTAATACTAAGTTCTCAGTGCTCCCCCACTACTTCATTGCTCTTTGGAAGCGATTGCAAATACAGGGGGTTGTCAGTGTTTGGACCTGGTTAATGGCCGCTAAAGCCGGAACACTGCAACATGGGAGGAAGCCACATGCTCCCCATATCCAAATTCAGTGGGTTGATTTATTAAAGGCAATAGGCTGTTCACTTTGCAAGAGAAGTTGCACTCTACAAGGGAATTTCACTTTGCAAAGAATACTAAATCATGTGCAAGGAGAATTAAAAAAAAAAATAGAATTTTTGCTTACACATAAATGGATGATGGAAGTCAGCAGAGCTTTGTCTTATTTACTAAGCTCTGGGGAAAATTCCTTTGCACAGTGCAACTTGTCTTGCAAAGTGAACAGCCTATTTGCCTTTAGTAAGTCAGCCCCACTGTAGGTATGGGGAGCATGTGGTCCCTTCCCATTTTCAGGCTTTAGTGGCCAATAACCAGGAACAAACACTGTCATCTTAGAAAGTAGAGATCAGCCCTGTGTAAGCTCTAACACCACCTGATACGGAGATAACTCAGGGTTTGACTCCCAGCTCCAATAAATAGAGTGGCAGGGGAGCACAGATAAGGTTAGTATAAATGGGTCAGTGGGATTCCTTGCATCTTTCCTTGCAAAGTAAACTGCCTACTTTCCTTTATCAAATCAACCCCAATGCAATCAAAGGCTTAGGCTTTTGTTCACAGACCAGCACTGGTGAGAGGATGGAACAATATTTTTTTCATAAAAGGTATTTCTGCTATCCAAACAAAACTTTTCAAAAACTGTTCAAAAGTTGTTTTTTTAATCTAGGTGTAACTGGAAATTCTAGTTCCTACATGATTTGGGTTTTCAAGCACTTATCCCTGTAGATTTGAAGGGAATGGGATAAAACCGATTCTAACAAATGAAATTTGGCAAGGTCAAAATTTAACTGGCTTAGACATTAGGGGTTTTTGTTCTAGCTATATCAGTCTTTCTTAACCAGCATTCTATGGAGCCCTAAGGTTCCTCCAGCTTGGGACTTCTTGAGCAATGAACAATTTCTGCCTCTTGGATAAGTAATCACTGGCAGTATTGATCTCTTTAGCTATTTATAAGGTGGGATTTTTCCCAAAGATCACAAATGTAAGGAGCATTCTTCCAAGTGACCATACCACTAACATACATTAACTATAGATTGAGTACCTATTTGCAGAGGTTCCCTGAGACCAGAGAGTTATTTCAAGGGTTCCTTCATGGTAAAAAGGTTGCAAAGGCTGAGATAGTTAGATCTTTTCTTTTGTGAAGCTTAATTTTGTCCCTCATTGCAAATTTGTATTTGAAGTTTGGATGACCACTTCATATTGAAAACTATAGTAAATTAAATGCAGAAATGTAGTTTTAAATGATATTATATTCCACATGGCGAGGGTATAAAACATTTGGCCTTCTAATGAATTAAACAGCCTTGTAGATTTATTTTTAATGAACATTTTCAGTCCCGAAAGGTCAAGCTATTTAAAGAGATTTTAAAGAAAAATAAGAATGATTTTGAGATACTCAAGCAGTACTTCTCACTAATGTTTTCATGTAACTGTACAGCTTTCAGGAGCAATTCATTACTCTTTATTTAAAAGTAGTGACTACTGCAATGGATCATGGAGCCAAAGGTCGGTCACTGCTCAAGTGGATGAAGTAAACATTTGCTAATGGTCTGAAGGGAAACGGAGATTTGTTACAAGTAAGTAGATAAAGGAAACATATTTCTTTTATCTAGAACACTGATTTATGAACAAAGCATTGGGTTCTAATATGCAAAGAACACGTTTTGATTTTTTTTTTTTTTCAGAGGTAAGCAAAGTGTTATATGATTTTTTTTAATATGCTGTTACTTCCGGTTAGGGAGTCTTCAAACAAGACCTTCAAGATGAGATAGTGAGTCCAAATTTATGAAAGAAAAGGTGCATTTATTCACTGCAATGGGGAGACACAATACACAGAAGCTCAATACGTGTTGGCTGAGCAAAATAGAGAATTATCTCTGACTAACAGACATTAGGCTAACTAATTTATAGTAATGAATATGCATAAGACATAGGTTGTAATCTAGGCGTGATCGCACAATCAATCCAATCAGTGTCCATATCTTCTGAATGTCAATTTAGTAGTTAAATGGGCTTTAACATCATGTGACTGGCACAAAAAGGGAACTAGCAGCAGCAGCCCGCTATGACAGTTGTTGGTTCCAAATGGTTCTGACCACAAATGCCTATTCTTTGATCAAACAGGAAGGTAGGTAGCTGGTTTTCATCAGGCGGAGAGTATCATCACAGGTTCAAACTTTTGTTTTCTATAGGTAATAAAAATGTGTACAACGAACTGACGGTAATAAGCAGAAGTAACAATATATATATATACAGGGCTTTTTTCAGCAGGAACGCGGGGGAACGCAGTTCCGGCACCTCCAATGGGTGATGGAGGGTCTACTGATGCTGGCTGCTGGGAGATCTTATGTTGCTGGAGGGGATCTATTTTTGCATGGCAATCTATTGTTGCTGGTGGAAGATCTTTTGATACTGAGGGTTACTTGTTGCTAGAAGGGATCTACTGTTTAGGTAGGGGTCTACTGTTGCTGGCTGCTAGAGAGTCTATTGATGCTGGCTGCTGGGAGATCTTTTGCTGCTGCTGTGGGGGATCTATTTTATTGCTTTTCTTGTTATCATAACCTAATTCCATACATTCCAATACAAAATTATACTTGGTTCTATATTCTCTAAAAGAGTCTGCACTGGAAGCTGGGTAGGGGGTGGAACCAAGGTTCAGTGCTCGGAGGTTGGAAGGGGTGGAACCAAGGGTGAGTGCTGGGAGGTGGGTAGGGGGCGGAGACACAAAGTAACTTAGAAGGGGGAGTTCCTGCATCTATTCTCTGAGAAAAAAAGCCCTGTATATATATATATATATATATATATAGTACATAGAGAACACATTTATCAGACCCCCCATATATATATACTCAATGCCATTGTCTCCTGAAGTGTCTAGTATTTGGTTAAAGTTTTCATTAACAAATTATTTATGGGAAGGCCTATTTTCTGAAAACATCAACTTCCCAACAATACCCTTGACTTTTTAAAGGCCAGTTAAAATATCAAGCTATTTTATTTTCATTTCACTTCTCTAATAACATTATTTGCTGTGCTTGACACAGTATGGTGACAAATCTATTTTCTTTCAAAAGGATAATTGATGATAATTATGTAGCATAACCAGCAACTGCAATCATAATAATCATAATCCTAAATAAAGACGTTGAGGTGGCTTAAAGTGTATGCAAACTTTAACAGTAAACTTGCCTTATTTGCACCCCTTTTGGCCTACGAAATAAATAAAGTTGGAAACAAATTATTACATCTGTTTAATAAGAACAAACAAATAGCCTTAATTTTGTCAGGAATTACCATGTCCTCTGCACACTTCCTGAGTTGGTTAAAAAAGCTCTCCTTTAATTGTTACAGGTATTTATATAGTACCAACAATTTGGGCAGCGCTTTACATAGAGTGCATTGGGAAATTATTTGCAGTGCTTCACTTTTCCACATTTTGTTATATAACAGCCCTATTCCAAAATTGATTAAATTCATTATTCTATTGCGTTCCACCCCACTCCTGTGATGTCACGACGTGCGTTTCGTCACTGCGTTGACGTCTTTAGAGGACCTCTGAAGACGTCAATTCAGTGACGAAACACGTAAGGTGAAATGCACATCGTGACGTCACAGGAGCTGGGTGGAACGCAAACCGGTAGTTACCGCTCTCCACTCCACAGCTCAATATGTGACGGCCTTTTTATTGTACATGTCTTTGACCGTACAACTTTTTTGGCTTTACTTATGTGCAAATAAAATTTTAAAGCGATACTGCACTATTTGGAGCTCTTCCTTTTTTATATAACATACCCAGGTGGATAAGGGCAAGAGAGGAACGATAACTTCCGTTGGAGCAAGCGGAGGTATCTACCCAGAGGGGGATCCATCCTGGGCCAGGTGGCCAACTAAGCGTTTCTGATCTTTATGCCATAAGGCAAATAAGACCCACTTGTTCCGGTGAGTGAGCCATTTTACTATTAGCCACGGTGGAATAACCTGCACTTTATCTCTTGTATGGCACAGAGATATATGTTTTTTTTTTTTTTTGTTTTTTTTTAACAATCTCACAAGAAGTCACCTTTTCTATATATGAACTGTGTGGAGCACTTATAAAACCTTTATACGTCTCATGCACTTTATATGAACTTTGAGTTCTTGCACTTATGAAATAATTTTATTTACAGTGTGCACCTTATATTCAATTGGTATAACCCAATACTTCACTGGATATATATTTGTATTTATCTAGCATAGTATTTGTTTTGAACCATATTTGCATTGTTTGCACTTTACATTTATGCACCTTACTTTAAGCACCAATATCTACAGTAGTATTGAACCATATTTGTACTATATGCACCTTATTTGTCATTATCAAGCTAGTGCTATAGGTAACCTTTCTTATTAAGGTTATTTTCACTTAACTTCTTTCATTTATGTATGATGGAGGCCACCATCATCAAGGGATCTTCAATGCTGCAGGCATTTTTCTGTAACCTTCCCCAGATCTGTACCTCGATACAATCCTGTCTCAGAGATCTACAGACAATTCCTTGGATGGCTCCCTTCAGGGCTTGGTTTGTGCTCTGGAATGCACTGTTAACTGTGGGACCTTATATAGACAGGTGTATGCCTTTCCACATCATTGACAATCAACTGAATTTACCAAGGCAGTTTCCAATCAAGTGGTAGAAACATCTTAAGGATGGTCAGTAGAAACAGGATGTACCTGAGCTCAATTTTGAGTGTCATGGCGAAGGCTGTGAATACTTATGTACATGCGATTTTTTCATTTTTTATTTTTAATAAATTTCCAAAGATTTCAAACAAACTTCGTTAATGTTGTCATTATGGGGGATTGTTTGTAGAATTATGAGGAATAGAATGAATTTATTCCATTTTGGAATAAGACTGTAACATAACAAAATGTGAAGCGCTGTGAATACTTTCAAGTTGCACTGTATACTGTATATTGTACATTCATTTCAGGCACTGCCTTCAAGGAGCTTACAATCTAAGGTCCCTAACATACATCCATACATACACATACTAGGGCCAATTTAGAAAGCAGCCAATTAACCTACCAGCATGACAGGAAACCGGAGTACCCAGAGGAAACCAGAACATGGAAACTCCATGCAGATAGATCCTTGGTTTGGATTTGAACCAATGACCCCAGTGCTGCTAGGCAAAAGGGCTGGCCACTTAGTCACTGTGTGATATATTGGATTACAGAAAAATTACCTTTTATGTTGTAGAGATCTGAAAAAAATAGTAGTTGAGTACTTTAAAAAATTACAGCAGGCGGGGGTGACAACACTGAGCCGTACTGGGTCTCTTTAAATGCATAAGATTGTGTTCAAATGTTCGCTTTGCTTGCAACATTCTAACTCAGGGGAACGTTTGACCCCCACATACAATACTTTTATGATAAAAGCAAAATTTGCATCAGATCTTTTGTGCTAGACAAAACTATATTTAGTTTGTTGAGTATCATATAAAACACATGATTGCACTGTAATTTAGAAAGGTAAAGCACATTGGGTTTCTAGACAAAGAATTCAAGAAAAGTTTGTATCAGACAGTGTCCTCAGTTTACTTTCTCATAATATGAAAGTTTTACTAAAACAGTTGATCTGAGCATACAGAGTCTTGCATGAACCTATTCCTAGGCAGTAGAATATATCCCAGGATTTATTACATCTCTTGACACCCAAATGCCATTGGCTATTTGGTTTACCCTCAGTTGCCATAGATTTGGAGGCAACCAATCTACATCATTATTAAAAAAGAATAGCGCGCAAATGCAAAAGAAATTACTACCAAATCTGAAGACAATCCATAAATAAAAATGGGGGTTTGGTCCCACCATATGGCCATATCGTGCTCAAGCCCACTACTGCGTCAAAGTACCCCATTATCAGTGGGTCCTACACTATCCATGAAAAAGAGATGAATCCAGCCTTTCTAACCCTTGGAGATAATACTCCTTGCTGGGAAAGATGTGCAAATGCACTACAGGGGACTCCTCCTATATCCACTTGAAAAAAAATTTTTTTTACCCGTTTATTATGTATTCGGTCTGACCAGACTATCGAGGTTGAGCAACCCTCCCCACCCCCCCCCCCCCCACATATACACTATAGCGGTCACCCTGCTATGGAAGGGTTTTGTCACCCTGCCATAGCAGTCACTGTCAGTTAACCCTACACTACACTACGGTCCCCTTACACTTAAGACTTTCCCTACAGAAACTAAATTTTTGAAGCTAACTTAAGTGTAAAGGAGCACTCTAACTACACTAGATATCCCTTTCCTCACACTAATAAATGCTAAATGACACTTTTAAAGTAAAATTAACAGAACTGCTTCCACTCTCTTCCATGTCCAGTATAACAATGCTAGGAATATGGCGGGGGCTATCTTATATACTGGGGGGCATATTCACTAATGATTGGTCTAGGGACCCCCTAGTCACTCCAATCACATTCCTAGCATTCTCCTGCCCCCTCAATTGGCTTTTGCTAATGGTTCTGGTCCAATCACGGGCTTTTAAAGCCCATTTCCTGAAGCATTGCATTTTGGTCAGTTCTGGTTGCCGAATTCCGAACTTTTTGGGCAAAAAGTTCTAAATTCAGCCGAACCTCGAACACCCAATGTTCGGGCCGAACCGATGGTCGACCCAAACCGTTCGATCATCCCTAGGTCTGACATGCTTCAATTACATATACTTCAACCACATAGTCAACAAAGACAAAGTGCATTTATTCTTTTTTACCTCTTATCCTTGGCTTAACCTAACCAACCCTCCCCCTCCGCAGATGCATGTATAGCTCAATTCAGCAGCCTTAGCCTTCGGTGTTGTCTACATCCAGCGCTGAAAGTGTCACTATCCTGATTGCACCTACGCATTACACCCCTATAAACATAGACATAGGGAGATGACCCCATAGAAGTCTAAGGAGCTGTAATACACAGGGGTGGCCAGGACAGTGAGGCTTATCATGCTAGATATAGACAAACACCAGAGGCTGCGGGTATTGGATCAAGGTAAGTATGCATCTGAAGCGCTACCTCCGCAGGAGCTGCTGGGGAATATGGGTATCTCCCACCCTGCACAACCAGGCACATGAATTTTCCACTCACTCTGGAGGCAAGAAACAGTCTTTGCATCTTTGTTTTGTTTTTTTTTTATTTTAGAGGGATTGAACTTGGAAGGGGGTAAGGGGTTTTTTTTGGAATGCCCACTTGATCAGCAAAGAAATTCTTTAGTGACTCAACTATTTACATTCCAGTATATACATGTAGCACCCTCCTAGGTAGGTGCTAGTGAGAGAGTATAGTTTTGAGCTTTGTATGCTTACCAGAGGGGCCGCAGATAAATCTATATTGCTCTCTACCTACTAGAGAGCAGAATCTGTTAATGAGGTCTGCTCATTGTGCTCAGTATGCGATCCATTCAGTCTGGAGAGTGTTTCACGCTGGTCCAACAGGGAGGCATGTTGGACAGTGGGAGGAAACCTGATGAATGGGTACATAGGCTTTGATATAGTCCTGATGATTGACAGAGAGCAAGTCGCCTCGGTGCATGCTGGGATACTGTATAAAAAGCCAGGAGCACGTGTCTTTTGTTGGAGAGCGGAGTCCCGGAGGGAGGGGGCGGCTGCCTCCTCCTCTGTAGAGGTGCCATGCGGTCGCAGGAGGTCGTCCTGAGGGCCAGAGGAGCGGTTGAGAGGAGCTGAACCCAGAGGTCCAGGAAAGCTGGTTGAGAGGGGAGACAGTGGAGGCCCTGTGGCTGCAGTATCGTGCATACAGGGGCTTGTGCAAAGGGGCCTGACCTGAGGGGGGCCACCCCTGCTCATAGGATAGTCAATGGACAAGTGTCAGCAGAGAGAGAGGATACTAGGGAGAGTAGATAAGAGACTGTTCACCAAGTCGTCTTGAAGGAAACAAGAGACTTAATCCTTATTCGTCCAAAGTGGCAGGATGAATTAACAGCCTGCCTGTTCCATACTTAAAAGTGAAGTAGAGAAGATAGAAGTCCTCAAATACTGTGAATAGTTAAATTGGAGTATCCCACTATTCCCTGCTCCTATCCCCATTATAACATACACAAAACAACCAAGAAACCCTGGACTGATTATTGGAGTGGGAGCCAAGAGGAATTACGACATTTCATTTGCTTATGCCATGTGCCGGTAACCAGGGGGACCTGCAGAGTGAATATCTTGCAGTCCTTACTGGGGCAGTGCTACACACACTTCTCCTCTTCTACCTCTGGCACAGACTTGCTTGTAGAACTACATCTCCCAGGACCACCTAGGATGGTCTGACAAGAGTGCAATGACCCCATAGCAAATTCTCTACAGGCAGGGACCGCAGGCTCCTTTGGTAGTGTAGCAAAAAGAGAGGTCTTTGGTGCCAGCTGTCCTATTCCTGTGGCTGCTGCTTTCAGTACCACCTCTTCAGGCACTGTCAGCCCGCCTGGCTGCAGCTGCCCCTTTCACTAGCCCTCCTGGCTACTTCTCCACAGTCCTCCCAGGCTGACTCTGCATCTATCCCAGACTGCTTGCACCCAGTCCCTTCAGGCATGCCTCCTCAGACTGCAACACTCACCAGCCCTCTTGGCTGTCTTCCTCCCTGGAGATTTGGCCAGCAGTGTTCTTCTGCTGTCCTCTCCTTGCTACTGGTCAGGACCCCTCCTTGTGTCTTGGAAAGGGGTCCCTTTCAAACCCGAGCCCAGTTCACCCCCCACCTCCAGACAAGGGGACTACTCCCAAAGACCTCCAACAACCTAACACTCCATCTCCATCTTCCGCCTGAACGCCAAACTGCCCCAGTTGGGCTTACCCTGAGTATTGGGGAAGGGGCCTGCCCCCTGTCAATTGATCTGTTGGGGATTGGTCAGGGCCTTCAGAATACTCCAGCCAGCTCCTTCTAGACTCCTCCCAAATGATTCAGGAATCTTCTCCAAGTTTCCAGCAAACAGAGGTGCTGCTGCTGAGTCACCCAAACCCTGTCCCAGAAAAGCACACAGGCTTGGCTGTCATTCAAGCCTGAATTTACCTACACTAACCCTAATACTTACCTGTGTCCCATCAAGACCCAGCAATGTGCACAAGAGCCTTGGCTCTTCAGGAACTCTCCCTTCCAATTGGCTCCCGCTACTGTTAGTCAAAGCCAGTGAGTGAAAGAGGAGAGACCTGGGGCCAAGCTGCAGCTCTGTATCTGAAAGGACATGCAGAGCAGCGGCTCAAGAGTGAGCCTGCTTGGGTGCCACCATAGCAAGCTGCTTACTCTGGGGGCACTTTGCAGGAGGGAGGGACCAGGAGCACTGGCAGGGGACCCGAGAAGAGGAGGATGTGCAAAACCACTGCACTGAGCACTGAGCTGGTAAGTATAACATGTTTGTTATTATTATTTTTTTTTTTACCTTTAATATCACTTAAACGCTGCTTACATTAAAAAAATATATTTAATCTTTCAATAATGAGCTAAGTTTTAAAGGTCAGCCTACTTAGGACGTTGGCAGCTGCTGTTTTCAGGCTTGCAAGTTACTACAATGTCATTTTGATTAGCGGTAGCATCACCCTTTGTACACTAGCTGGAGAAGATTCAAGTCTCTTTAATTATTTTCAAAAATAAAAGTTCTGATTCCATAGTTAGTCATTGTAAATGTGCTCGAAAAGAAAAGCTTCCAACCAAATACAGCTGCATACATCTCCTTTTTATTTGGACATAGCTGATTTCTGTCTCTGCTAGTGATTTAGAGACGTAAATGATTGGTTTCTCTTATTACAGCAAGTCCTTGTTTGGAAGCATCTTTCTGAACTGTCACTTTTTTTGACATGTGGTAATACGTGAATGTTCCAGCATTAGCAGTTTGTTATTTTATTCTGTCAAATGCATTATTCTGTAGGTGTTATAAAATATTAGCAAGATGTGGTATAAACTGTATTTTTATTGCTTTTATTTTTCGCTTATTTTCAGTATCTATACTTCACAGGTATTCAGGTCGTCCCAGACAAGAGATTTCTGTAGTTTTATCTGAATCTAAAGCTGGCCATAGTTAGATGAAATTTAGCCGGTTCATTAAGGACAGACAGAATTTTGATCCATCTATAGACGTTCCTGCTAAACAGAAGGTATTCTAACAATTGACTTTGGTCGAATGGAATGATGGAAACTTTTCATTTGATCAGCAGCCAATCGGCTGCAGCGCTAATCAGTGTATTCTGACAGCAGAGGAGTCCCTGCTGTCAGAATACAGTATCACAGTGGGGATGATTCATTTATCCACCTTGCTTGTGTGGAATCTGTTCATTTTATTTTTTAAACAGCCTGCCAATTGAACAAAAAATATCACCTATGTTTCTAATTTTTGGGGACTTGTTAATGATTGGAATAGTACCACTGGATTGGCGTAGGGCCAATGTGATGCCTATATTTAAAAAGGGATCAAAGTATTTACCAAGTTACTATAGACCTGTTAGTTTAACTTCTATAGTCAGGAAGATACTGGGGAGTTTATTAAAAGACCACATAGATGAGTTCTTACTAGAAAAAAAAAAATATTTCAGGCAACAGACAGCATGGATTCATGAAAGACAGAGATTGTCAAACAAACCTGATTTCTTTTTATGAGGAGGTAAGTAAAACCTTGGACAGAGGGGTGGCTGTGGATGTAGTATACTTGGATAGCTTGGAAAGCGTTTGAGACAGTTCCCCACATATGACTAATGTGCAAGGTAAAGTCTACAGGCTCGGAAAGATCAGTTTGTAAATCGATAGAAAATTGGCCAAAAGATAGAATTCAGAGAGTATTGGTTAAGGATTCTTACTCTGAATGGTCTAAGGTTATCAGTGGTGTACCCCAAGGTTCAGTGTTAGGACCCTTACTTTTTAATATCTTTATAAATGATATAGGGTCTGGGATTAAAAGTACCATTTCAGTCTTTGCAGATGACACCAAGCTATGCAGTGAAATATCTTCCTTACAGGATGTCTCCAACTTACAAGGCGACCTCAATGCACTCTTTCATTGGGCAACTATGTGGCAAATGAGGTTTAATGTTGATAAATGTAAAGTTATGCACTTGGGGGCTAAAAATATGCCTGCATTATACATACTAGGGGGAGTACAACTGGTGGAACCAATGGTGGAGAAGGATCTGGGGGTTTTGGTAGATCCTAAGCTTAACAATAGCATGCCATGCCAAGCTGCAGTTTTCAAAGCAAGCAAAGTCCTTTCATATATTAAGAGAGGTATGCACTCCAGAGAGAGAGATATATTTTTGCCCCTGTACAAATCATTATTAAGACTTCATCTGGAATATGCAGTTCAGTTTTGGGCACCAGTTTTGAAAAAGGATATCGGGGAATTGGAGAAAGTGCAGAGAAGAGCAACCAAACTGATAAGAGGATGGAGGAGCACAGCAATGAGAAAAGATTAGAGAAACTGAATTGATTCTCTCTTGAGAAGAGGAGATTAAGGTAGGATATGATCAACATGTATAAATACATAAGGGGTCCATATAGTGAACTTGGTGTTGAGTTATTCACTTTAAGGTCATCACAGAGGACAAGGGGGCACTCTTTACATCTAGGAGAAAAGAGATTTCATCTCCAAATGCGGAAAGGTTTCTTCACAGTAAGAGCTGTGAAAATGTGGAATAGACTCCCTCCAGAGATGGTTCTGACCAGCTCAGTAGAATGCTTTAAAAAAGGCCTGGATTCTTTCCAAAATACACATAATATAACTGGGTACATTTATAGGTAAAGTTGATCCAGGGAATATCTGACTGCCTCTTGGGGGATCAGGAAGGAATTTTTTTCCCCTGCTGGAGCAAATTGGACCATGCTTTGCTGGGGTTTTTAGCCTTCCTCTGGATCAACTGTGGGTATAGGACTATGTATATAGGATTACATTTTTTTTTATTTTTTAATTGGTTGAACTAGATGGACTTGTGTCTTTTTTCAACTTGACTAACTATGTAACTATGCCCAGCTTTAGCTCTTTATATTCTGATAACAAGACGTGGGGAAAAAGTTTAGTTGCATTTGTTCAAAGAATGCATTAAAGTGAAGTTGGTTTTGCTGCCATTACTAGTAAAAAAAAATGTAAAATAAATAAAAATATTCCAAAGTTTGCATAACTTTTGCTTAAACCAATCAATACAAGCTTATTGGGTTTTTTTTGTAGCAGAATACATATTGGACTAATTTTATGAAAAAAATAGATTTTTCCAATTTTTTTATTTAATAGGTTCTATTTTTTTTAGCAGAAATTAAAAAATATTGTTTTTTTTTAAAAAATTGTTGGTCTTTTGTGTACAGCATTGCATTATCACGCAGTTCTCAGTTAAAGTAACGCAGTGTCCTATTACAAAAAATGGCCTAGTCATGAAGGGAGGTAAATCTTCCGTTCAAGTGGTTAAATAAACGTAACCACTTAACGACCGCCCACCGCAGATTTTACCACGCCGCTCGCTCAGGAGACTCTAGGGGGCCAGTGCGTGTGACCGGCGGCTCCGATGGCTGCCGGCCACTCACGATCTCCCGCAGCTGAGAGAGAAGGATGGACGACTAATATAAACACAGCCGTCTGTCATTCTCCCTGAAGTGATCACAGAGGCTATGTGATCCTGCTATATAGGATCGCATGTCTCTGTGATGACTTTACAAGCCACGCCCCCCTGACAGTTAGAATCACGCCCCCTAAGGACACATTTAACCCCTTGATCATCCATACTGTTAACCCCTTCCCTGCCAGTGTCATATTTACAGTAACAGTGCATATTTTTAGCACTGATTACTGTAGTAATGTCACTGGTACCCCCAAAAGTGTCAAAAATGTCAGTAGGGGTCCGATCTGTCCGCCATAATGTCACAGTCCCGCAAAAAAATCGCAGATCGCCGCAATTACTAGTAAAAAAAAAAAAAAAAACAATAAAAATTACATAAATCTTTCCCGTAGTTAGTAAACGCAATAACTTTTTTCGCAAACCAATCAAAATACGCTTATTGCAATTTTTTTTTTACCCAAAATATGTAGCAGAAAACAAATTGGCCTAAAAATTAGATTTTTACATTTTTTTTTGAGAATTTCATATAAAAGAATGTGAAAAATATTTTTATTTTTTCAAAATTGTCACTCTTTTTTTGTTTATAGCGTAAAAAATAAAAATCGCACAGGTGATCAAATACCACCAAAAGAAAGCTCTGTTTGTGGGAAAAAAAGGACATCAATTTAGTTTGGGTACAGCATCGCACGACCGCACAATTGTCCGTTAAAGTCACACAGTGCCGAATTCGCAAAATAGGGCCTGGTCATTGAGCAGCAAAATCCTCTGGGGCTAAAGTGGTTAAATACCACAAATACACCCCAAAATAATCCACACTGTTTAAATGAAGGGAAAAAAAGATCACTTTTTTGTTGAGCAAAATTTGCAAAATTAACTTGATTATCAAACCTGACAGTTAGATAGCATTTTGTATTTAAATTGTAAAAACAGTAATTTTGCAAGTGAATTTTGACAAAATCACTCTTGTCCACCAACGGTTTGATCTTTCCTGCAGATCCATATATGCCGAGCTTTACAATGATCTGTACAACTTCAGGCCATTAGTGATGCAACCCAACACTGATATCTTTGAATAATCTAAGCCCATGGTGACCAGGTTCTTCACATTGTAATAGGAAATTAGGATGGGACAGGATATATAAATTTAGATAACTACATATCACAAGACCAGCGCTTTCCAAATAAATGTCCCAAAACACAAACAATATAAACTTATGTTTCCCCTTCAGGAGTTTTTATAGTCAGTCCATAAATATTACTTTACATAATAAATGTGTATGTTTATGCATTATATCCTGTGACCACCATGTTTGTTTGGTTGTTCTTCTCTATAGTTTCTAGGAATCTCCGGGGGAGTACAGTACACTTGTATGACCCGGAACATAGTTATAGTTTATAAACTACAGTATATTAAACTATAAATATATAAAAAAAATCTGGTTTGCTTTTCAGTATTTTTTTTTTTATTGAAAGGGATTGCAAGTGCAACATGTAGCGTTATTTAATCCGTTGGTTCCAAACTATACTTGAATTGGCATTCATATAATATAATCAATCGTGTATAAAGCATTATGTTGAAAAAGCTATGCAGAAACAGTAATCCTTTTACTAGGGCTGCTGATTTAAAGTCCCAGGTTCTATTTAGTGCAGGGGCCAGGCAAACAGCAACTTCATACTTCTGAGTCCAGAAAACACAGTCTGAAAGGGTTGCCTTGGATAGGGTTCAGGGATCTGTGGAATACTCCACATTACTAAGAGGAACAATGAAGACACTCTAAGTGGGCCGGTATGCACTGGTATTCAGTACCGCCACTTCCAAATATGGCTCTTGAGCATACCGCCACCTCTCCGTGCGCCTTATCGCTCATTTTGGACATCTGAGCCCTCAATTGCCCCCCCCCCCCCCCAAGAATATTTCCCACTCCAGAGGGAGACCAGTCACCACCAGTGAGTCCCCCTGCTCCGGAGTCCCAGCCAAGGCCAGGGGGGGTGCTCTGTGGGGACCCTGATGTGGGGTGGGGGGGGCAACAAAATGTATAGGCTATAATAGAGTACCGGCACCTCTTTTGGGCCACTTAAAGCACTGAAGACACTCTTACTTATAGTAGCTTTGCAGAACAGTCCTTAGGCAATGGGACAATGTGTGGACAGCACCAGGGCACCCATAGCAATGACCCAGGCCAAGCAAGCCTCGTACTTTGTGCAACAGGGGTAACAGAAGCAGCAGTCACTGAAATCCTCTCCCTTTGGGTTAGGCAGTGTCCCTAGCTTGGAATGTCTCTCTGACTCCAGCAGGCAGGCCCATCTGTGAACTCACGAGACAGATCTTCAGTGGCACCCTATCTAGGTCCCTGATAGGGTTTGTAGCTGAGCGGGCCGTCTTAGCATGGCTGGAATCCTGATGAACTGGCTGGAACTTAAGCAAGATGCGCAGGAAGGCAGGGAGCACTATTGGCTGGGGACCTCTCCACCAGAGAAAGAAGAATCCTGCTCTCTGGTGTTCCAGACCATACAGTTCCCAGCCATCACTTGGACACATCTCTCCAGGGATTGGCTGGGTTTACATAAATATTACGGCTGCCTATTTGACTCTTCCATCCTCTATATTCTGTAAATCTCCAGGAAACAGGGGGAAGCAGTCACATCTGCAGACTGCAGAATCCAGAGCAGCCCAAAGAAATCATACCCTCTGCTCTGCTGATAACAGTAGAGGCAAAGACTAGATTTTCCTAGCCATGCATGCACCCTTTCCTAGGAAAAATAGAGGCAGCCATTGCCGAAAATAGTAATTAGCTTGGCCCTTTTGCATCAATACTCTGAGTCACAGTCCAAGAATGCATAGGTAAATGAAGAATTTTGACTTTTGGCTAACTTTCCTGCTCTTGAAACACTTGCTCAATATCAATAACAAGTATTGCAGTCAGATGGGTTAATTAACCAAAGGACTATAGAATGTTCCCTTAGCAAAGTGAATTTCCATTTTGTAAGAGAATTTTCCATTAGATTAATGAATGAGGTGAAGCCCTGCTGACTTTCATTACGCAAATAAAAATAGTTTTTTTTTGTTTTGTATTGTTTTTTTATTTTCCTTGAGCCCCCGTTCACACTGGGGCGACCTGGTCGCCGTAGGTCGCCTTCCATACAGAAGCTGCGGACCCATTCTAATAGGAGCGACACAAGTCGCTCCGACTTAGAAAAAGGGTCCGGAGCTTCTTTGGGGGCGTCCCGGAGCGACCTGCATAGACTTCAATGTCTCGAGGTCGCGGTGGCAAGTAGCTTTGCCCCAGCGTGAACGGGGCCTTAATGTGATTGGGTATTGTTTTGCAAAGTGTACAATTTAATTTCCAAATTAGGCAAAAATGTCCATGCAAAGTTCAAATTAAATGTGTATAGTTAATATGCTTAGATAATATGCTTTGATCCTTTAACCACTTGCTGACCGCCGCAAGTACATATACTGCGGCGGTCAGCCCCTCACAGGCAAAGTGACGTATGGGTACGTCACTAGCCTGTGAGGCTCTGGGGAGCGAGCGCACGCCACCGGAGGCGCAATCCCACTACCGCTCGGTCACGGACCCCCCCCCCCGCGCGTGTGTTCAGCGGACCCGATGTCCGCCGGGCACTCGCGATCGTCCGTGACAGCAGGAGAAGGGCAGGCGGCTGATGTAAACAAGCTGCCTGTTATTCTCCCCTGTGTAAGAACAGTGATCATATGGTTCTACTATGTAGGACCGTTGATCACTGTTCCTACACTTCAAGCCACATCCAATCACAGTAAGAATCACGCCCCTAGGGACACACACCACCCCTCCCTCTCAAATAAAGTTAACCCCTTCACCACCAGTGTAATTTTATAGTAACAGTGCATTTGTATAGAACGGATTACTGTAGTAATATCACTGGTAGCCCCAAAAGTGTCAAAAATGTCAGTCAAGGGTCCGATCTGTCCGCCGCAATGTCGCAGTCCCGCAAAAAAAAAAACGCAGATCGCCGCCATTACGCGTTAAAAAAAACCAACAAAAATGACAAAAATCTTTCCCTTAGTTAGTGAACGCAATAACTTTTGCGCAAACCAATCAAAATACGCTTTTTGCAATTTTTTTAACCAAAAATATGTAGCATAAACAAATTGGCCTAAGATATTAAAAAATTTTAAATTTTTACATTTTTTGGGGAATTTCATATAAAAAAATGTGAAAAATATTGTTGTTTTGGAAAATTGACACTCTTTTTTTGTTTATAGCGCATGATCAAAAAATCGCACAGGTGATCAAATACCACCAAAAGAAAGCTCTGTTTGTGGGAAAAAGGACGTCAAATTCGTTTAGGTACAGCGTCGCACGACCGCGCAATTGTCCGTTAAAGTCACGCAGTGCCGAATCACAAAATACCCCTTGGTCAGGAAGGGGGTAAAATCTTCCGGGGCTTAAGTGGTTAATATCTGTCAAAATCAGTGACTAAGCATATCAATGGCTTACACTTAGCGGCACCTATTTCAGTGATGGGCCATTTGTAAAACAAGGTTGGAAGTTTGGTTACTGTTTTCTCATAAAAGTTCCCCACTATTTGGAGCTATCTAGAGCAAAGTTTCTCAACGAGGTTTCCTCCAGAGATTGCTAGAGGTTTCTTGAGTAACGAGGATACCTGCCTCCCAGATAAGTTCCCACTGACACCAATGAACTTTTTAGTTATCTGTAAAGGGGGAATTTTTCCCAAATGACCACAACATGTAAGGAGAATTATTTTCACTCACCATCACACTAATGTATAATGAGTTATAGAAATAGTTGGCTGGTTTCCCAACAGTAGGTCCTGTAGCACTTTGGTTCTGGGTCATGGAACTATTGCTGTGACACCAGTACACGGAGCAGCTGATTTCACCAGTATCTTCAGTAAAGGTGAATGAAGACTCTGCTGACACAATTCAGAGCTCAATAGGTCATGTGACTTTTTTAGTTGGGACTAGCAGCTCACACATTTTCTCCTAAAACTTGAGGAACCGGACTATGTTGGTCTGCAGAGAGAAAATTTGTGATGCTAACCATAAAATACAATCTGTTGTTTTATGCAGCTGAACGCAACGTCCATTTCCCTGGTAAGACTTGAGCTGTGTATTAAAGAATTGAATCTATGGTCACAGCATACATTTTCAATTTGTAACATCAGCATTGTAATAGAAATACAAACTATAGTTATTATTGACAATCCAATATAAGCTTACTTGAACATTTTTCAATCATGTTGGGAATTCTACCTGTCTTACTAAGGACTACATATCCCAAGGTACCTTGCTGCCTAAAAACCCACTGGTAATTAAATACCACCAAAAGTAAGCTCTATTTGAGTGAAAAAAATTATAAAAATGTGTTTTGGGTATAGTGTTGCATGATCGCACAATTGTCATTCAAAGAGTGACAGCGCTGAAATGTGAAAATTGGGCTAGACAGGAAGGGCGTGAAAGTGCCCGGGTAGGCAAGTGGTTAATAGGAGTAGGTTAGAAATAATTACAATACAAAGAGGAAATAAATATAATGATTTTAGATTTTGACCCTATATATTTTTGAAAGAGCAATGCCTAAAGTCTCCCTATCAGTATGTTGCATTCTATTGCAATTATAGATTTTCAAGGACTTTCTACTTTAGCTATAGATGGATCAAGTCTAGTTGCCAAGTCCTGCATGATGCCGGTTTTTATGCTATCACTTATTGAAAAGGAATGTTATCGATCACATTTTGGTAATAATTCAGGGTGTGTGGTCATTAGTTACTGATATTTACAGATTTTTGATTCACTTTTGATAATGCACAAAATATAAAATATTGTGAGTTTATGATAGAAAGTGCAGATCCTAACCTGCACTCTAAAATGCAGAGCTACAGTTATGTGGTAGGTGTAGAAATGTATAAAGTGCAGGGCTGTTAGAAAAAAATCAAAATAAAGTCCATATATAATGCGTATATAGTGCAATGATAAATTGTGTCTATATGACAAACATGGACATTGATATAATACACATATGTTGTGATATAACCAATAAGTTACAGTAATAATAACTGGTCACTGAAAATAATAAAAGAAAGTCAATAATAAGTCCGAAGTGTGGCGTGAAAAGCAAAATCTTCAATCGTTATTTCGTGTGAATTTTCAAACTCGTGCACAGGAACCACCACCAACGTCAGAGGAGGGCTTACCAGATAAAATGGACTCAATTAGGCTTACGCCTAGTGAGTCAGAAACAGCATATTTAAGATGGATAATAAGCCAAAGGACTTCCACCGCTCCAACAGCATCAACGGATTATTCCACTTGGATACAGATTATTTCCAATAATGGACCATCCAATTAAAATTAGGGCCACAAGTTCTTCTCCACATGTACCCAATAAAAAAGAGAACTCCACATAGTGTAAAATCATACAAAATATTTTTATTTATCTAAAATCCAGAACACTTACAATGTCGATGAGTAAAAAGCGCTTACAAATAGAACATCCTAGGATCAAGTATGACGTAGTGACAACATAGCTGCAGACCCGACGCGTTTTGTCTGAATAGACATCTGGGGTGGGATGTGGTAGGTGTGCAATTTATTTTAATGGTATTAAACCCAAAACCAAAAATGTAATATATTGCAGTTTACCAATCGCTAGATGTGGTGGCTACAGTTGTTTTTCTATTTTGGGCCTTTTCCCTCTGTTTTCCACTGGTGATCTGGCCAGAAACACACCTCCTGTATTAGAGTCCTCCACTCTGGATGAAGAAGCACAGGGGACACGTTTGGACAACAGAATTGTTAATCTCTGGGGAGGAGAGTGTTTGATGGATTAGCAGAAATAAATACACTAAGCCAAACTCCAGCTAACACTTTATGAGCAGTTACAGCAAACTGTTTATTTTCCTTTTTGGGATAGCGGTTGTACGTAAACTAATAAAAGCCAATCATTGTAAGCACCCGTCGGTGTTAAATCGTTTTGTCTCATACCTGTAAATTATACATGTGTAAAGATCTTGTTCCAGTACAGACATACTGGCCACATCACCAGATGAAAATATAAGAAATAAAGCCTAAAAACCAAAACAAATGCAGCCATCACATTAACCGCTTGCCGACCGCCGCACGACTATTTACTGCGGCGGTCAGCCCCTCACAGGCAGAGCGACGTAGTACTACGTCGCTAGCCTGTGAGGGTCTAGGGAGCGAGCGCATGCCCCCGGAGGCGCGCTCCCGCGCGGTCACGGGCCCCCCCGCGTGTGTGACCGGCAGACCCGATGTCCGCTGGTCACTCGGCGATCGTCGGTGCAGAGGGAGAAAGGCAGGCAGCTAATGTAAACAAGCCGCCTGTCATTCTCCCCTGTGTAGAAACAATGATCACACGGTTCTACTATGTAGGACCGTTGATCACTGTTCCTACACCTCAAGCCACAGCCAATCACAGTTAGAATCACGCCCCTAGGGACACACATAACCCCTCCCTCTCAAAAAAAGTTAACCCCTTCACTGCCAGTGTAATTTTACAGTAACAGTGCATATGTATAGCACTGATTACTGTAGAAATGTCACTGGTAAGCCCAAAAGTGTCAAAAATGTCCGTCAAGGGTCCGATCTGTCCGCTGCAATGTCGCAGTACCGCAAAAAAAATCACATGTTAAGAAAAAAAACAACAAAAATGACAAAAATCTTTCCCTTTGTTAGTAAACGCGATAACTTTTGAGCAAACCAATCAAAATACGCTTTTTGCAATTTTTTTTTCAAATATAATTTTTTTATTTACTTTTTTTAAAAATAAACAGAAACCAAAAACACAGAAAGGCATACTTTGGAACAGCAGTTACATACATGCCAAAACAAATTATCAGGATACCATCAACATTCCATTGATCAGCAGATAAAGAAAGGCAAAAGGGAATACAGGTCATCCCGGGACCCTCTTGTACCTCTACCGGAGGGTCCCATAAAATTAAATACCTTCCTAAAACATCATCTGTCTCGACTTATAATTAAATAAATTCTCACATTACCCTTCCCTTCCAGATTGCCCTTTTTGTTAACTAAAGACGAACCAAATAACGAACAACAACGAACACACTCACACAAGAGAAAAAAAAAAAAAAAGGGGAATTTTCTCTCTCCTCCCCCCCCCTCCCCCCATCTCCGACATAGTAGGCTACTTCACCATCTAAGTACGCAGCCAAGATGTACCCTCATCAGACAGAATATAAGTATTCCAGGATTCCCAGGTCTCACAATATAATTCTCGCTTGCCTTGTGATGTTAACACCAAATCCTCCATCTTATTAATGGCCTCTACCCTCCGTATCCACTCTTTTACCGTCGGGGGGCAAGGACTTTTCCACAATACCGGAATGCAAGGCTTTGCTGCATTCACTAAGTGTCTTACCACCGATTTCACGTATCTCTGCACGGGTATGTCTGAAAGGTGGAGCAAAAAAAAAGCTGGATCCTCTTGAATAGAGTATTCCGTGAATTTTTGAACAATAGCTCTAATTTCAGACCAATATACTGAAAGTTTGGGGCATGACCAAAAAATGTGAAGCAGCGTTGCATCTTCCCCCCCACAGCGCCAACAATTCGCCGATGTATTTGGAAAGATCCTATGAAGTCTATGGGGTGTATAGTACCACCTGCACATTAACTTAAAATTAGTCTCTTGAATTTTGGTGCAAATAGACGATTTAAAGGAAAGCAAGATAATATTTTGTATTTGCCGTGGTGTAAAAGTACGATGTAAATCAGATGCCCATTTGGTCAAACACGTCGGGGGAGAGTCATCCATCGGAGTCGTTAATAAACTATAAAGTAAAGAAAGCGTATGTGACAGGACCCCCTCTTTCAGACAGTACTCTTCAAATTTAGTCAAACTTCTTGCGAAATCTACTGGATTCGGCAATGTATGTAAAAAATGATGAAGTTGTAAGGCTGACCAAAAAGTCAGTCTAAAATGTCCATCCATGTTTGTTAAATTCTCCAGTGTCGGCCATCTATCCGACACCAGAAACTGGGCCGCCCGGGTGTGTCCAGAGGCTCCCAATGCAACTAGATCTGGTGAGACTAGGCCCGGTGTAAACCGTGGGTTTCCAATTACTGGCATTAATGGAGAACATGGCGGGGAAAGAGAATGCCGTGTCATGACCTGATTGCATATTCGCAGTGTTGTACCCATAAGAGGATGCAAACGTAGCTGCGAAGGCAGGTCTGAGTAACACCACAGTGCACCCTTCAAGGGAATATTCGTCTGTGCTTGCTCTATGTTAATCCACAGCTTAGATGCCTGGTGTCGACACCAGTCAACCACTCTGCTAAGATGAACTGCTTGAAAATACTTCTGTATATCCGGTAAAGCTAAACCGCCAAATGCTCTTGGTCGGATCATTTGCGTCCGTGCCAGACGAGGTCTTTTCTGTGCCCACACAAATTTAATGAAAAGGGAATGAATCAAATGAAAGTACCTGGCGGGCGGCCGTATCGGAAGGGTCCTTAACAGATACAGATGCTTGGGTAGTATACTCATTTTTAGCAGGTTACACCTGCCAAACCATGAGTGTATACCCAAATGCCACTTATCCAAAAGAGAACGTGTCTCCCCAATCAATGGGGGAAAATTCATGTCATAAACCTTAGATAAACAAGATGGAATTAAAGTACCTAAATATCTTAAGGCCCTATCTGTCCATCGGAAACCAAAACTCGTTTGGAGGGTGCGTAATTGATACGAACGTGCTCCCACTCCCATTGCCTCTGATTTGTTAAAATTAATTTTAAAATTTGAAAGGGATCCGTACCTGGTCAGTTCCCGCAGCAAATTCAGAAGGGAGAGGGAAGGATTCGTCACCGAGAACATAAGATCATCAGCATAGGCTGATATCTTATGTTGGCTTCCACCTATCCCCACTCCCTGTATGTCTGGATTTTGGCGCACAGTACAAAGGAAAGGCTCCAATGAGAGAACAAATAAAAGAGGAGACAAGGGACAACCCTGTCTCGTACCATTATTAATAAAAAAGGGTTCGGATAACAGACCATTCACCTTAACCTGTGCTGTAGGGATTGAATATACATTAGTGATCCATCGCATCATATTGCTTCCCAGGCCAATGTATTTAAGAACCGCAAACATAAAACTCCAGTTCACCCTATCAAAGGCCTTTTCCGCGTCGGTATTAATAAAAACACTCGGTATTCGAGAAGTGTTAGCCACATGGATCAGGTTTAACACTTTGGTGGTGTTGTCCCTAGCCTCCCGGCCTGGGACAAACCCCACTTGGTCAAGGTGAATAAGGTCCATAAGATGCGGGGCTAAACGATTGGCCAAGATTTTCGTAAAAATTTTCAAATCAATGTTAAGTAAAGAAATAGGCCTATAACTTCCACATAATGTAGGATCCTTCCCTTCTTTCAGTAGGATGGTAATATGTGCCATTAGTGTATCTCTAAGCATATTGGTGCCCTCCCTTACCGAATTGTACAGCCTGACCAGGTACGGGCCCAAAATAGAAAGGAAAACTTGGAAATATAGTAATGTAAATCCATCTGGCCCGGGAGCCTTCTTTAACTTCATAGCACCTATAGTCTGTTGGACCTCTAACAGTGAAATCGGTTTATCTAACTGCTCTCTGATTTCACTAGGTAATGTAGGAAGCCGAGACCTTTCCAGATATTCCTCTATCTCCAAATTAGAAGAAACAGTCTCCTTCAATGAATACAGCGAGGAATAGAATCGGCCAAACTCTTCCACAATCTGTTTAGGTGGGGTCAACGTATGGCCTTGTGTTGAGACAATATTAGGGACATAGGTTGAGAGTTTCGATTCTCTCACCGAATTTGCCAAAAGTTTCCCACATTTATCCCCATATTCATATCCCTGGGCTCGGCTCCTCTGTAGGGCCGCTTTGGCCCTATACAGGTGCAGGTCTGTTATTTGTTGGCGTGTTCTTATCAACTCCGTCTCCAATACAGACGTCGCAGCATGTCTATATTGCGATTCTAGCTGACGGAGTGTATCTAGAAGCTGCATTAAATGTTTGTCTCGTTCCTTTTTAAGTCTCGACCCGTGTTTAATAAAGAGCCCCCTTAGGACCGATTTATGGGCCTCCCAGATGTTCCCTATCCCACTTTCCTCCAGGTCATTCCTCTGAAAATAATCCTGTAATTCCGACGAGATCTCTGTCAGAACATCAGGGGTCTGTAGGAGGGTCTCATTCAACCTCCAAAAGCGTTGACAGGCCACGGCTTGGTCTGACAGAGAGTAAGTGATCATCACTGGCGCATGGTCTGACCATGTTATGTCACCTATTGACGATGCCTTAATCGCATGTAGCTGTCTGTGTGGAATTAAAAAATAGTCAATCCGTGAGTAACATTTATGGGAAGATGAATAAAATGTATAATCTCTCTCCGATGGATGCCACAGACGCCATACATCTATCCATTGAGCATTATAAAACGTTTGTGCGATACTTTTACAAGCCGACGGCAAAATAGCCGATCTGCCTGTAGACGCATCCAAACGGGCTATCAATGGGACATTGAAATCTCCGCCTAGAATAAGCTGTCCTTCCACGAACTCCAACAACGATTTAGTCACTCTTTTGAGAAACCCTGCTTGGCGATCATTTGGAGCATATATTGTTGCAAAAGTAAACTGTATGTCTCCAATCTTCCCTCTCACAAACAAATATCGTCCCTCGGGATCAGACAATATCTCACTCAATTTCCATGGAAGTTTGGAGGATAACAAGATAGTCACTCCTCGGGACTTAGCTTCCGCATTGGTGGCGTGATAGGCTGTATTATAGCATCTATTCGTGAGTTTGGGCACTCTATCCCCCCTAAAGTGGGTCTCTTGGATGAAAGCTACATCCACTCTCGAACGCTTGAGGTCATTAAGCAACATCTTCCTCTTTTCTGGTATATTAAGACCCCTAGCGTTCAAGGAGAAGATGACAAGGTCCTCCATCATCGGGGTAGGCTAAAAGAGGGGAAGGAGGAGAGGGAAGGGGATAAGAAGAGGAAAAAAAAGAAGGAAGAGAAAAAAAAAAAGGAAAAAAAAAAAAAAACCACACACAAAAACACAATCTCACACAATTACCTCCCCACACCCGGGCAAAGCAGGGTAGTCTCTTAGTCTCTTACCCCCCGTTCCCCGGTTCAATTCCCCCTATCACTAACAGGGACAAACTCCCATGTACACTATGTGACCGAAGTCACCCCTCAGTGTACTGGCCTAAATGGGGCAGTGATCCAAAGCATGTACGGGCAGAGCACCTAAAAAAAAATAAAAGGAATAAAAAATAAGAGCACCGCTCTCCCGGACCCTCTCCATCCCCCCCAACCAACAACAAGAAAAAACAAAAGACAGGGACCCCACTCTGAATCCTGACTGTTTTTAGAACTGAGAGTCAAAGGCCCTTAGCCGACCTCTTCTAGCTATTCTTCCTGATGAAAAAAAAAAAAAAAAAAGAAATTCAATAAATAAATAAATAAATCTCTCCCCCACCTCCCCCGATCCCAAGCCCTCCTAGGTAAGGGAAAGCGAGAAGGGAGGGTGTCAATCATCTTGTCCCTAATAAAGGGCACTATTTACCTCCCCCAAAAAAAAAAAAAAAAAAACCCTCACCCACTCAAAAGAAGTAGAGGTGATACACCTCTCTCCCCTTCTTCTTTAAAGATATCTTCCCCCTTCTCTTTATCTGTAAGTACCCCCTAATTAAGGTCATCAAAAAGTTTCTCCGTATACAGTTATTAATACCACTTCTAAAATAAGTAAGGGAGAGTTCATACACAACTGGGTCCCTTACTACTAGGGGTGGTCGAGTACTGTTTCCCATATGTGGGCCCCTCCCACGCCCCGGGCCCGGGCACCTGGCAACACTCAGCATTCCAAGTGAATGTGTATTAGAAAATTTGTTGTGCTACTTATATAACCTGTGCCTCCCAAAAAAAAAAAAAAAAAAAATTCTTAATGTGACACAAAACAAAAAAAAAAAAAAAAAAAAAACGAGAGGCCTCTGACACTATGACCTCATATTTATTACCTGTGCTTAAGGAGAGTTCTTGTCTCTCAACGAAAAAAACATCACGCTCACATTAAAAAAAAAAAAAAAAAGGAGGGGGGAAAACCCCCATAAGCTATTGAGTATTAGTGTTAGTTATTATGCTGAGCAATTCCCCTGGCCCCCGACCCCCCCTTGGACATGAGAGGAGACCTCCCCATCATAATCTGTCCCCTACAACCCCCTTTATCATACTAGAGTAGGCCAGGGGGAGAAAAAAAAAAAAAAAAAAGGGGAAAAGAAAAAAAAAGAAGAAAACCTCCTCCCTTTCCCTTTTTCCCCTCCCTTCTTTATGCAATTTTTTTTTTACCAAACATATGTAGCATAAAACAAATTGGCCGAAAATGTTAAAAAAATCTGATTTTTACATTTTTTTGGGGGAATTTCATATAAAAAAATGTGAAAAATATTGTTATTTTTGCAAAATTGACGCACTTTTTTTGTTTATAGCGCATGATCAAAAAATCGCACAGGTGATCAAATACCACCAAAAGAAAGCTCTGTTTGTGGGAAAAAAAGGACGTCAAATTCGTTTAGGTACAGCGTCGCACGACCGCGCAATTGTCCGTTAAAGTCACACAGTGCCGAATCGCAAAATAGGCCCTGGTCAGGAAGGGGGTAAAATCTTCCAGGGCTTAAGTGGTTAAAGAATTGGTAAGTTGTAATATAATAAATGTTTGCTTTTAGTTTTACCACCACTTTATTGAATCATGAGAAATTTTAATTTCCAATATGCCTGCCACTCCACAGCCGAACAGTAGACTATGAATTAGCAAGCATAAATATGCCAATTTTGGCAGCCTGGTAAGATTCATAACTTTCTACAATGGAAGTTCTAGGTAGAGCTGATTAAAGCCTGTATTCTTAGCCCAACGTCCAATAACTCTTCACGGTTGGATAGAAAACCGAAATTGTAATTATCCTGATAAGCATGACGTCTAAAAGTGATATATGATGACCACACATAGCGCAACACAAACACAAATATTCACTGTAAGCTTACAATGGCCTCTTTAAACAAAGAAAGTTAATTAGCTCGGAGTGAAAAATGTCCTTTGTTCCAAGTTCTGAAGTTCAGAATGAAAGTGTATTTGCAGTGGAACATCCAGGATCCTCTTTAACTTTGTCTAGAGGTCTCTCAAGAGGTCAGCTAAAACCATTCGGGTCACAGACGGGGCTTTGGGAGGATGAAAAGTCCTTTAGCTTGAGGCAAATGTAGCAGATAGGACCATATGGTTCAAACCAACCTGCAAACAACCAGCTGTCTTTCAACTTCAACTTCAGTGTCCCGGCCAGCTAGGCTGAGCATATGCTGGAATGTAATAAAAGGCAACCCTTTAAAAGGTAATCCCAGCTTATATCATGCTGTTTCCAAAAACTAGACGCATGCCAAAACTTCCACTTTGTAATGTGTATGTTACTAAGTGAATAAAGCTCTACAGAAACTTGAAAGATGAACTACACATGAGATGATCAAAAGTTCTAAAAAAAGCTCAAAACCCAACCAATGCATTTGTTTTTTTGTTTCCGTGTTTTTCATTTTTGGATAAAGTTGGGAAAGTTTCAAACCTCTTCAACTTCTTACTTTTTTCCGTGTACCGGTTGAGAGAGTTCCCCTCATTTCCTGTCTATTTGAGAGGTGTCAGACAGAACAGGAAGTGGGGGCAAATCTTCCAGTGGGAAACAGATACCAATAAAAAAAACATGTTCTAGTGAAGTGAGAAAGGTTTAGAAGCTCTTTCAGGATTTCATTGCTAGTTGTGTCACCATGAGAGCTATTTACCACTCTATGCAGCAGGGGCCACGCAGAACAGCAAGTGAAGAGAAATTTCCTTAAAGAGGTTGTAAACTCGTTAAAAAAATTTTTTTTTCTTTTACAACCTGCAAGAGAAAGACATAATGAGCTAGTATGCATCGCATACTAGCTCATTATGAAATACTTACCTTAGAACGAGCCCCCGCCGTGCCGCTCTCTTACCTGTATGACGAGCGACATGTTCAGTCGCCCGTCTTCCGGGATCGCGGCATCCAGCCTTCGGATTGGCCGGAGCTGCGGTGACGTCACTCCTGCGCACGCGCGCAGGAGCCGACGGTCACGGCACGGGGCTCTGAAGGAACGGCACGATCAGCCGTTCCTTCAGAGCGCATGCGCCAGTGACGTCACTGGCTGCATTAAAGGTAAATATCTCCTAAACGGTACATGTTTAGGAGATATTTACAGTACCTATAGGTAAGCCTTATCATAGGCTTACCTATAGGTACAACTTCCTGAGGAGGGTTTACTTCCTCTTTAATGCAGGCAGCATTCAGGGAAAAAAATTAGGGCTGTAGCAAAAGTAGTGCAAAAATAGGCCTAACTTTTTTAATAACATATATAGGCCTTTCCGATTTCACGTTGGTATATTAACTCTTCCTCTATAGTAACTCTTTGTCTTCTTCTTTTTCATTGCAGATAAATAATGGACTCCAAGCAGAAGCAATGTGCCATCATTGAGTTCTTGATAAGGGAGGGGTGCAGGCTGTCCGACATCACAGAAGCCTACAGAATGTTTATAGAGGTGAAACCATTGACAGGAGACACCAATGACAAGACAATGCTCTTGCCGATGCTGTCATCTCCGTGAACATTCTATAGCCTTCTATGGATGTTGATCAAGCCTGCACCACTCCTTTGTCAAGAACTCAATGAGGGCATGTTGCTTCTGCTTGGAAGCCATTATTTACCTGCTGAAAAAGAAGATTTTCCGTAGAGGAGGAGTTACTCTACCAACATGTGAAATTGAAATGACCTATGTAAGTTAATTAAAAAGATATGCTCACTTTTGCATTACATTTGGTAAATCCCTCATATAAACTCTCTTTTCAAGAGCTAACCCATTACCAATGCCTTTTTTTGAACAATACCGTCTCTCCTGAGCAAGGAACCTCAAGGGATATGGGCAGAACCTAATGTAGGTGCTTGGCTCAATCTATTGACAACAGTACTCCCTACTCAAATCTCCTGTCACTGAAAGTTTGAAAGGAGACGTGCCTGCCTGTGACGCCATGGATCGACAAAACGAAAACACTTTAAAATTTTACAGATGTCCTCACCCTTTTTCTCAATCCATAACTAAAAAAAAAATAATAATTGGAGCTGGGCTTTACCACTTATACTGCGGCAGGGCGGCCCTCCTGCGTGAACCGACATAGGTATATGTCGGTCGTGTGCCTGCAGCTAGGAGGCGCGCTCCCGCCCCCCACTCAGCAGCAGGGATGCCGATGTATGGGGCTTCGATTGCTGCCTGACACCCAAGATCGCTCCCTGATGAGAGAGAAGAACAGTCAGCTGTTGTAAACACAGCCAACTGTTCTTCTCTCTGGAATGATCACAGCGCCTGTAATCCTGCTATATAGGAACACAGGTCTCTGTGATCATTTCATAAGCCACACCCCCCCACAGATAGAAACACGCCCCTAGGTACACATTTAACTCCTTGATCACTTACTGTGTTAACCCCTTCCCTTGCCAGTGTCATTATTACAGTAACAGTGCATATTTTTAGCACTGATTACTGTAGTAATGTCACTGGTCCCCCCAAAAGTGGCAAAAATGGCAGTCAGGGGTCCGATCTGTCCGCCGCAATGTCGCAGTCCCGCAAAAAATCGCAGATCGCCACCATTACTAGTAAAAAAAAAAAAAACAATAAAAATTGCATAAATCTTTCCTGTAGTTAGTAAACGCAATAACTTTTGCGCAAACCAATCAAAATACGCTTATTGCGATTTTTTTTTACCAAAAATACGTAGCAAAAAACAAATTGGCCTAAAATGTTAAAAATTTTGATTTTTTAATTTTTTTTTTGGGGGGGGGGGGATGTTATACAGCAGAATGTGAAAAATATTGTTTTTTTTTTTTCCAGAATTGTCGCTCTTTTTTTGTTTATAGCGCAAAAAATTAAAATTGCACAGGTGATCAAATACCACCAAAGAAAGCTCTATTTGTGGGGGAAAAAAGGACATAAATTTTGTTTGGGTACATTGTCGCAATTGTCCGTTAAAATAACGCAGTGCCGAATCGCAAAATAGGGCCTGGTCAGGAAGGGGGTAAACCTTCCGGGGCTGAAGTGGTTAAATACACCCCTTCCTAACCAATGACACCACAAAGCTCCTAAATCTCTCATTGATTATCTCTCGCTTTGAATACTGCAACTCTATTCTCTCTTTCTTTAGTCTTTCTTGAGAAGAGGAGAGGAGGAGAAGAGAAGAGAAGAGGAGATTAAGGGGGGATATGATCAACATGTATAAATACATAAGGGTTCCATATATTTGTGGGGAAAAAAGGGACATCAATTGTTTTTGGGTACAGCGTTGCACGACCGCAGTACCCAACGCAGTGCCGAATCGCAAAATATGGCCTAGTCATTAAGGGGGAAAACCTTCCGGTCCAGAAGTGGTTAATGTTGGTGTGTGAGACACAAGATAATGATGTTTTTAGTAGTGATCTAACACAGAGCTCATCAGCATGGAGAACATTGGATGGCAAAGATTAATTGCTGTGACTAAAGCTGGCCATACATGGATCGAAATTCATCAGGTTCAGCAGGGACCAGCTGAATTTTGATCGATGTATGAGCACACTGGTTGTACATAACAGTCAATGCACTGACTGACTTAGTTTCACGCCACTGGCTATAAGCTGGCAACGCTAATCATTGTGTTCTGCCAGTGTGGAAGACTCCCCACACTCCTCACCGGCAGAACACAATAGCACTTCAGTAGAAATTGCCCCATCAACACTGACTGTGTTAATGGGGCAATTGAGCAATTTTCTTTCCTTCTGCCCGTGGTTGAAGGAAAGAAATTTGCATAATGTATGTCCTGCATAACACTAGGGTCTTTTGTAAATTAATTTCTTAGGAATTTAAGAAATATGTCAGTTAAAATTGCAATTTTTTAGCAGGAAGCCTTTAAAAATATTACGAATAATAATCATGCACATTAAGGGGCAAGCTACTTCCCCCCAAATTGTTTATATACAGTATATCCATTAGCCCAATTCTATCTGGTTCACTTTAATAGTGATGGGTCTGGAAGGATACTGTAGAGGAGATGATGACTATTAAAAGTACATTTACACTTTAAAGACAATCACAATCCTAGCAAAAACAAAAAGCTGATCCCATTTTTAGGGAAGGAAATATAATTTTCTGTAACCATAGAAACATGCTAAAAATAGAAAGAGAAGGACAAATTGCAGCTACTAAAAAAATGACAAAGTACATTTTTATTTCTTGCATTATGATGTACATTTCCATTTTTACACATGCATAGTTTTTTTTTTTTTCATTAGGTATTTGAATTGACCATATGACACAGACCTTTGCAGAATACTGTATCATGAAAACCTCATGTCTGTCCCTATACCCAAAGATACAACAGAATGCAACCCTCCTCATCCAGGGTTTTGTAAAACCCTAGGGTTCTTCCAGAGGTTTCTAGGGGGTCCCTTGAGCAATGAGCTTTTTCTGCCTCTCATATAAGTATCCACTGACACCAATGACACCACACTGGTGAGAAACATTCTACCTAGCTATCTGAAAGAGAAGGGAATTTCCCAATGACCACAAAAGTAGGGTTCATACTTCCCAGGGACCATCACACTAATAAACCCTGAGCTGTAGATACAGTGCCTTGCAAAAGTATTAACTTGGCATTTTTCATGTTTTGTTGCCTCACAACCTGGAATTAACATGGATTGTTTGAGGATTTGCATTATTTAATTTACAGAACATGCCCACAAATGTTTTTTTATTGTGAAGCAAACAACAAATAGGACAAAATAACAGAAATAGTCAATGTGCATAACTATTCACCCCCCTAAAGTCAATACTTTGTAGAGCCACCTTTTGCGGCAATCACAGCTCCAAGTCGCTTTGGATAAGTTTCTATGAGCTTGCCACATTTTACCATTGGGATTTTTGCCCATTCCTCCTTGCAAAACTGCTCCAGCTCCTTCAAGTTGGATGGTTTGCACTTGTGAACAGCAATCTTTAGGTCTGACCACAGATTTTCTATTGGATTGAGGTCTGGGCTTTGACTAAGCCATTCCAACACATTTACATGTTTCCCCTTAAACCACTCAAGTGTTGCTTTAGCGGTGTGTTTGGGGTCATTGTCCTTCTGAAAGGTGAACCTCTGTCCTAGCCTCAAATCACGCACAGAGTTGTACAGGTATTGTTTAAGAATATCCCTGTATTTAGCACCATCCATCTTTCCCTCAACTCTGACCAGTTTCTCAGTCCAGGCTACTGAAAAACATCCCCACAGCATGGTGTTCTTTGGGTGATGTGATGTGTTGGGTTCAGGGGTGGACTGACAACTCATAAGGCCCCCGGGCAATCAGAGATCATGGGGCCCCCTGTGTCCACACTCAAGCCACACAAAGCCCCACCTACAAATTGAAGCTCAGCCACATAGAGTGGGCATTTAAAATATCTACCACAGCATAGCCTGCATGGAAGTTCCTGGCTTCTTTCTGTAGTGTGTAGCCTCTCATGGGGCCCCCTACTGACCCTGGGCCCTCGGGCAGTGCCCTAATCCCCGAATGGTTAGTCCGCCCCTGGTTGGGTTTGCAACAGACATAGCGTTTTCTTTGATGGCTGAAAAGTTACATTTTAGTCTCATCAGACCAGAGCACCTTCCTCTATACATTTTGGAAGTCTAACACAATCCTTTTCGCAAACTCAAAACCTGCCATTTTGTTTCTTGCTGAAAGTAATGGCTTTCTTCTGGCTACTCTGCCATAAAGCCCAACTCTACGGAGCGTATTGTCATCCTATATACAGATACTCCAGTCTCTGCTGAGGAACTCTGCAGCTCCTCCAGTGTTACCTTAGGTCTCTGTGCTGCTTCTCTGATTAATGCCCTCCTTGCCGGGTCCAAGAGTTTTGGTTGGCGGCCGTCTCTTGGCAGGTTTGCTGTTGTGCCATGTTGTTTCCATTTGGTTATGATAGATTTGATGGTGCCCCTGGGGATCATCAAAGATTTGGATATTTTTTTATAACCTAACCCTGACTTGTACTTCTAAACAACATTGTCCCTTACTTGTTTGGAGAGTTCCTTGGTCTTCATGGCAGTGTTTGGTTAGTGGTGCCTCTTGCTTAGGTGTTGCAGCCTCTGGGACCTTTCAAAAAAGGTGTGTATATGTAATGACAGATCATGTGACACTTAGATTGCACACAGGTGGACATCATTTCACTAATTATGTGACTTCTGAAGGTAAAAGAGATTTTTATGGGCTTCATAACAAAGGGAGTGAATACATATACACATGCCAATTTTCTGTTTTCTATTTCTAAAAAATCGTTTTATGTATATATTTTTCTCATTTCACTTCACCAACTTAGACTATTGTATTCTGATCCTTCACATAAAATTCAGAATAACAAAACATTGAACTTAAGGCTGTAATGTAACAAAATAGGTAAAAAGTCAAGGGGGTGAATACTATTGCAGGGCACTGTACAGTAATTATTAGCAGGGGTTCCCTGATACCGGAAAGTTAATATATGGTTCCTCCTTGCTAGAAGGTTGTGAAAGGCTTATCCAATGACCTTCCAGTCTCCTCATTTATATAATCACCCAGACTTTGGAAAACTATAATCCAACTGTCCTAGGTTATGTTTTCAGATTGTGGAGTGAGACCTTTACAAACATGAGAAGAACATACAAACCCTATCTAGATATATGGCATAGTGGGTTTCAAATCTACAACCCATAGCTGCAAGGCAACTGCCTTGCTAACCAAATAGACAATATTTTCCCAGCATCTTACCTTCCTGATGAACAATTTTTTTTTTTTTTAAGTGTGTGTCTATTATATAGAGTAAAAAAAAAATGGATTGTTCATAGTAGCCAATCAAATTTCCTCCTATCTAACTTAATGCATTCTAGGGACCCAGTTGGTTTTAATCAAGTCTTAAGTTAGAAACAATCTCCTCGTCTTCAAATCTAGTTACTCCTGCTCTGGTCACTGCACCGGGTCTACGCTCCAACACATGAACAAGCAGAAAAAAGAAAACCTATCCATGCCCTGATAGCAATACATGGATCCCAATTTATTACTTGTGAAAAGTAGATGTAAAAAATATATCTATTTTTTAAAACTATTTTTCAAAAATATTATTTTTTACAAAGTACATTGATTCATTGTTTTTAATTAATAATAAAGTTCAGTGTTTTTAATGTAAGATTGGAATAAATTAGGATAGTACATGGAAACAAGGCAAAGTGACACAACTATGCAAGAAAACATAGTAGCTGGGGTGCAGAAAAATGGCAGCAGTACAAAAATGAATGTCTGCAGACAACAGTGAAGCATGGTGGAGGATCCTTGTCCGTTTTGGGCTGCTTTTTTGCTAATGGAGTTGGAGATTTTGTCAGGGTCAATAGTGTCCTCAGGCAGATACTTATCCATAGTGCCATACAATCAGGGGGTTGTGTGATTGGCCCCAAACACTGATGTCTTGAGAAAGATGTTCTAAGCTTCATGGAAATGTTGACAAAAAAAAAAAACCACTGCTGTTTTTGATCTTCCTCCTCTGCAAAACCTGTGAGTGGCTCTAAGCCTCAACCTCCGCAACATCTCCAAAATACGCCCATTTCTAACCAAATACACAACAAAGCTACTAGTTCACTCCCTGGTCATTTCGTGCCTTGACTACTGCAATTCCCTTCTCATTGGCTTACCTCTACACAGACTATCCCCCCTTCAATCCATCATGAATGCTGCCGCCAGACTCATCCATCTTACCAATCGCTCAGTGTCCGCTTCTCCTCTCTGTCAATTCCTCCACTGCCTTCCGCTCACCCAACAAATTAAATTCAAAATACTAACAACAACTTACAAAGCCATCCACAGCTCATCCCCAGCTACATCACCAGCCTAGTCTCAAAATTCCAACCTAATCGCTCTCTTCGTTCCTCTCAAAACCTCCTGCTCTCTAGCTCCCTTGTCACCTCCTCCCATGCTCGCCTCCAGGACTTTACCAGAGCCTCTCCAATCCTATGGAACTCCTTACCCTTATCTATCCGATTACCTCCTACTCTATTAGCTTTTAGGCGATCTCTGAAAACCCTCCTCTTCAGAGAAGCATATCCTACCAACACCTAACAAATGTACCTCCATTTTCTCCATCCCCCACGGTTATTGCCTTTTGTTTCACTTGACCCTCCCTTCTAGATTGTAAGCTCTAATGAGCAAGACCCTATAATTCCTCCTGTATTGAATTGTATTGTAACTGTATTGTCTTCCCTCACATTGTAAAGCGCTGCGAAAACTGCTGGCGCTATATAAATCCTGTATAATAATAATCCAATTTTGGATTTACATCAGTTATTTTACATTTCAAGTATTGGGCCAAAAAACACTGTAAAGCGTTTATTTAAATCTAATGATTCTCACCCATGGCTTACAGATACAGTAGCCTGAGTCTGGAGTTCCTTGGTAAATTAGCTCAAATGTATTCCTCTCAACACTGCCAATGGTCGTGCAGTGAGAGTTAACTGGATATGTCTTTGGCTTACAGCAAAGGTCAATGCATTTATAATGAAGGCCCAAAGCTGAGACCATTTGTGGTCAGCTAATAATGTGGTTTAAGCTGTAACATGGTTGCCATCACTTGTGATGCATTATTCCTCACAGGCTATATATAACATCTTCATTTCCACAGCAATGAGTGAAACATTGGCGAAAAAGTTGCTGCGCCATCCCTGTGGCTCAATTCACTTTGGACCCCGGTGCCAGTCCTTTAAACTTTCTAACACAAAGTCATTAGTGGTTGGCCACAAGAAAATAAAGACTCCAGTTTAAACAGTTTTAGGGTTTTTGTGTTTATTATTAGTGGCGGGGATGACTATGGATGAATCACTTTTGTAATTGTTGCAGTATTGCAGGACGTTTCAATGCTAATTTAGGCAGCCAAACTTAAATTGTTTTATCAGAATTGTATTATATTAAGATACATAAAAGCAGCAACATCACAATTACAGTGCGTTTTTCGCTGGCTGAAAATTTTAGTTTTATAAATGAACACATCAGATTTATATTAACCACTTCTGGACCGGAAAGATTTGCCCCCTTAATGACCAGGCCATTTTTTGCGATTCGGCACTGCCTTATTTTAACAGACAATTGCGTGCAATGCTGTACCTAAATAAAATTGATGTCCTTTTTTTCCCATAAATAGAGTTTTCTTTTGGTGGTATCTGATCACCTGTGTGATTTTAATTTTTTGCGCTATAAACAAAAAAAGAGCGCCAATTTTGCAAAAAAAATATTTTTCACTTTCTGCTATAAAACATTCCCAAAAAAAATTTAAAAATCTATTTTTTTCATCATTTTAATTTTCATTCTGCTACATATTTTTGGTAAAAAAAAAATGCCAATAAGCGTATTTTGATTGGTTTGCCCAAAAGGTATCAGGTCTACAATCTAAGGGAAAGATTTATATAATTTTTATTTATTTTAATTATTTTTACTAGTAATGGCGGTGATCTGCGATTTTTAGCAGGACTGCGACATTGCGGCCGACAGATCAGACCCCTAAGTACATTTTTTACATTACTGGAGTAATCAGTGCTAAAAATATGCAATCTTACTGTATAATGACACTGGCAGGGAAGGGGTTAACCTAGGGGTGATCAAAGGGTTAAGTGTATGCCTAGGGGGAGTGTTTTTTAACTGTATGGGGGAGGGACTTGTGAAATGGACACAATGGACACAGTGTGTATTCATTCCAGAGAGAACAATGGTCCCCTGTGTTTACCGGATCCCTAGTGGGGGGCGGGCGTGCACCAACACTGGCGCGTGTTCGCCCCCAGGATGGCTTACGCGAACTGCTGTAAAGGTAATGTCAATCAAAGCCAGTGAGCCAATGAGGGGATAAAGAGGCAGGCCGAGCTGTGGCTCCATATCTGAATGGACACACAGAGCAGCAGCTCGGCTTGGGTGCCCTCATTGTAAGCTGCTTGCTATGGGGGGCACTCAGCAAGAGGGAGGAGCCAGGAGCACCGGCGAGGGACCCGAGAAGAGGAGGATCTGGGCTGCTCTGTAGAAAAGCATTACAAGTATAAAATGTTTGTTATTTTTAAACTGAAACAATAAAACTTTTAATATCACTTTAATTTGCATACCCAAATATTTAAACCAAATATGGTTTTTATTTGGTGAACCCTCGGATTTATTATTAATTATTGGGAGTTTCTTTTTTACAAGTTTTTTTTTTTTAACATATTAAAGTGTACCATCACTCTAAAAACAAATCTTCTCTTGCCCTGCCTGCCCTGCCTCCTCCCGTTCCCTCTCTTTACAATTTTTTAAACATGTATTGTGCTGCAAAGCAGCCCTTCCGCAATTCTGGTCTAGGTGAGAATGACTTCTGGTCTCCCTTGCTCCCGGATTCTGTGTGTAAGCAGATGTGACACAGGGCTTCGGGTCCCACATCCCTGCAACACATCTGTGCATGCGCGGTTTTCCCCATACATCTGCACATGCAAGGAGCTTCCTTGTGCATATGCAAGAACTTGTAGCACAGAACTTACAAATCTTCCTCATCTTTTCACTCACAAAGGAAATATCTTGTGCATTTGCAAATGTGCTGAAAGGCACTGCTAGGACCCCGATGGCTGGGCAGGGCCATTTTGGCATTTTTTTTGCTTATGCCATAATGGCGGTGCAAGAGGAGGGGTGGAGCTACGAAGAACGGGGGCTGAAATTCCATTTTAAACACTGCACTGTCCTATGTAAAGCAGAGTTCCACCCAAAAGTGGAACTTCCGCTTTAAGGACTCCGGACCCTCTGGCATGCTACATTTGGCATGTCATTTTTTTGGGGGGAGGAAAGGGTACCTAGTTTTGACAGGTATCCACTCCCACTACTGCTCAGGCCACCTAGGCGGCTCAAGCGGAAGTTCTCCTCCCTCCCCCCTAGGCAATCTTCTGGAACACGTCACAGGTCCCAAAAGATTCCCAAAAGATTACCCGACCAATCAGGGTGCGCAAGGCGACTAGCGCAGTGCGCACCCAGCTGGCTGTGAAGCCGAAAGCTGTCACAGCCAGGTGCCCACCCTAGTGATGCCGGCGTAGCGAGAGGAGAGAGAGAGGAGTGAGGCTTCAGCTGCATCGTTGGATCGTGAGACAGGTGAGTGTGTGTTTATTTACCGCTTGCCGACCGCCCACTGTATAAATACTGCAGTAGGCTGGCTCAGCTGCACGAATCGCCGTACTTGTACAGCGACCCTGGGGGCGGGCCTCCATTCGCCTGCAAGGAAGCTGATTCACGGGGCCGGTGGCCGTGATTGCCACCAGGCACCCGCAATCACTCTCTGCGGTGGCAGACCGTTGTTCTCTCAGGAATCAGCACAGAGCTCTTGTGTTCCTCCTATTTAGGAACACAGGTCTGTGTGTTGATTCCACAAGCCCATCCTTCCCACAGTTAGAAAACTCTCCCTAGGCATACATTTCACCTTTTGATAGCCCCTGGGTTAACTCCTCCCCTGCCAGTGTCATATTTTTAGCACTGATTACTGTAGTAATATCACTGGTCCCCTCAAAAGTGTCAGTTGGGGGTCCGATCTGTCCGCCGCAATGTCGCAGTCCCGCTAAAAATCGCTGATCGCCACCATTACTAGTAAAAAACATTGAGGTTTTTTTTTTTTTACCAAAAATAAGTAGAAGAATACAAATTGGCCTGAAATTATGAAAAATTTTTGATTTTTAAATATTTTTTTGGGAATGTTATATAGCAGAATTTGAAAAATATTGTTTTTGTTTTTTTTTTGTTTTTTTTCCGAATTCTCGCTCTTTTTTTGCTTACAGCGCAAAAAATAAAAATTACACAGGTGATCAAATACCATCAAAAGAAAGCTGTATTCGTGAGGAAAAAAGGACATCAATTTTATTTAGGTACAGTGTCGCACGACCGCGTAATTGTCCGTTAAAGTAACGAAGTGCCGAATCGCAAAAAATGGCCTGGTCATTAAGGGGGAAAATCCTTCCAGTCCAGAAGTGGTTAAAAATCAGCAGCTACACTTTTGTAGCTGCTGATTTTTATTAAACACAAAAACGGGTGGAACTCCCCTTTAAGGAACGTATTGTATTCTCTGTGCAGAGTGAATATAGAGAAAAAAAGAAATCCATTGACAGCTGCAGCCTGCTAGATTTGTTTACTAACAAATATCATGTGATCATCGTAGCTGAGCTGTCAGCGATCGCATGGTCTCACAGCTAGCAGCACGCACAGATGTCCTCTCCTAGCTGTGAAATGGAACAGAGATTAACATTCTCTCAGCATGGGACCTCACGTTAAAAATATTTTAATCTACAAAATATGGACTGGAACCAGTTAAACTGCGGATTTATAATAATTTAAATTTATTCGTGTTTTCTAAAACAAACATAATAATTCAAGTTCTGTTGCGCTGCATCTGGTTAATGATTATGATGAAGGATTCTATAACGGAAAGATTGCGCAATGGTGGAAACAAAAAAATGCTATTAGTTTCAAAAGAGCAAAACCATTGTTTTTTGATAGCAAGGGCAGAAAGAAATGCCTGCAAATATTAAAATGAAGAAAGGCATGACTTACTATTAGACAGCATTTAACTTTTTACTTTTTGCACTCTATGTATAATTCAAGAAGAGAACCTGTTGTACACAAATTAATGTTCAGTGTAGATACATTCAAGGGGGCGTAACTACAGGGGTTGCAATTGCAGCCAGCCCCATGCTCCAGGGGGCCTGTGCAGCTCCCCTGTACACCTGGATAGAAGGGGGGGGGGAGCAGAGCAGCATGTAGAGAAATCACTGTCCTCCTTTTTCCTCCTGTAGCTGCAGGAGGAAAATGGAGGAGATTGGTTCCTCTGTATGCTGCCCCCGCCACTCCTCCTACCCAGTTCACTTGTGTTCTGCTGTCTCTAGGCCCCTGTTTGCTCCCCTGTTCCCCACCCCTACTGTGCTGCCCCCACTGTGCTCCATTCCCTCTCCTGCCGGCTGCTGTAAGGGATGTGTCACAACAGAGAACCAGGAAGGGGTCGGTAAATATGTAATTTACCAGCTCCTTCTTTTTCTGAATAGACAGAGTCATAGTCAGTAACATTGTAAAAATAAAATAAAATTACAAAAAATAATACAGTTTGTAGTTTGTAGATATACATAAAAAAAATATTTTGATGTGGGTACACTTCCTCTGTCTATTTTTAACCACTTAAGCCCCGGAAGGTTTTACCCCCTTCCTGACCAGGGCCTATTTTGCGATTCGGCACTGCGTAACTTTAACGGACAATTGCGCGGTCGTGCGACGCTGTACCTAAACTAATTTGACGTCCTTTTTTTCCCACAAACAGAGCTTTCTTTTGGTGGTATTTGATCACCTGTGCGATTTTTTGATCATGCGCTATAAACAAAAAAAGAGCGTCAATTTTGCAAAAATAACAATATTTTTCACATTTTTTTATATGAAATTCCCCCCAAAAAAAAGTAAAAATCTAAATTTTTTAACATTTTAGGCCAATATGTTTTATGCTACATATGTGTGGTAAAAAAAAAATCGCAAAAAGCGTATTTTGATTGGTTCGCGCAAAAGTTATTGCATTTACTAACTAAGGGAAAGATTTTTGTCATTTTTGTTGTTTTTATTTTAAATGTAATGGCGGCGATCTGCGATTTTTTTTGCGGTACTGCGACATTGCGGCGGACAGATCGGACCCTTGACCCTTGACTGACATTTTTGACACTTTTGGGGTTACCAGTGACATTACTACAGTAATCAGTGCTATACATATGCACTGTTACTGTAAAAATGACACTGGCAGTGAAGGGGTTAACTTTTTTTGAGAGGGAGGGGTTAAGTGTGTCCCTAGGGGCGTGATTCTAACTGTGATTGGATGTGGCTTGATGTGTAAGAACAGACGGTCCTACATAGTAGAACCGTTTGATCTCCATTCTTACACAGGGGAGAATGACAGGCGGCTTTGTTTACATTAGCCGCCTGCCTTTCTCCCGGTGTAATGGACACTCGCGAGTGCCCGGCGGACATCGGGTCCGCCGGGCACATGCGCGGGGGGGTCCGTGACCGAGTGGGAGCGCACCTCCTGGGGCGCACGCTCGCTCCCAAAACCCTTACAGGCTAGCGACGTAGTCCTACATCGCTTTGCCTGTGAGGGGCTGACCGCCGCAGTGAATAGTCGGCAAGCAGTTGAGATACATTAGATTGTAAGCTCCTTTACCGCTACCATACTGGGCAATTTCCAGCATTCCTCTCCTAAATGTAAAAAGCATCATATTTTTTGCTAGACCCCGTTATTAAAGGCTTACCTATAGGTAAAAGTTTAAGTGAGGGTTTACAACCTCTTTAAGAACAAATGGTACTGTTTGTGGGTTTACTAACATGACTTAAAGCCTAGAAAAAATATGGTGTTTATATATAAAAAAAAAAATATGAGGCATCCATTCACCCCAATAAAGTACATGAACCGTACATTTGTTTTGTGCAAATGGGGCAAAAAACAATTGTAAATAGGCAATAACCTGTGCTGTTCAAATGTATTTCAATGGATAATACTGCCTTTGGTCAAAAAAGGGAGCTAATTATTATAGAAAATCCCTATGATACTTAGCTCCATCTAGTGGCCAAATGTGGCCACCCCTTCCCAATGTACTATACGGGGCTTCTTGGAGCCTAAATGTAACGGGTTCAGAATCCAAAATGAATTCTCTGCACCAGAGCACTCTGATATTGCGCTTCATCACTTGCTGGAAATGCAGTTTTAGTAGAGCAAGCATTCTCATTTTACCCAGCAACAGAAAATGGTATTGTTTTCAGTTATTTTCCAGAAGATTAAATTCAAAAGTGTGAAAGAAGCTGTAAGAAAATACCTCCTGTTATTCCAGAAGGAAAATACTTTTTTTTTTAAGTTTATTTTGGTGCCAAAACATTAATTAACTGTGAAGCCACTTGGCCTATTAAAAGATTCCTGAGCAGTTTTTAGAGCTCGTACCTCAGCAGTGATAGGAATGAGAATACGTCTTTTCATATAGCTCGGAACATTGACATGCTACAGCCGTTGTGTCATAGAGAGCGACACCGGTCCTCTTGTTGCTGGAAGTGGATCATACCATTCATTAGAAGCAGGACCTAATTAAGTAAGCAATTGATTAAACAATCCAATCAAGGTAATTAGTTTAATGAAATTCTCTCACTTGCTTGCACAGGACTTCAGGCAAGAGTTGGAAGAGAATGAAGTTCTCCTCTTGAGCTTGGTGTAATTAGAAGAAGCTTATTTGGGTTTTGGACTTCGGCTTAAAAGATCAAGGGGAGGAAAAAGCCGTTAATGAAAGTAGCATGTGAAAGAAAGAAGACTATAATACAGGATGATGGTCAACAAATGAACAAGAAGGAGCATTGTGTAGTATTCGACCTTGCAATGTTATGGAGAGATGGTTTACAAGTGCTTTGAGGACATTGTTAATTGTTTTACTGATGATGTTGCTGATGATGTTGAGCTTACACCAATGTAACCAAGCATGCAACTGATTTGAGGGTTGTCGTTATGAGTGGGCCAAGTAGGGCCCCTGAAAGGGCAGTACAGCTGGCCCTTATGTACAGGGCCTGGGCCCAATCAGTTCAAAGAGGGGGCCCAGGTATTCGCCGAGCAGGAGGGCCAGCTGTACTGCCTTATTGCTCACAACTGTGACCCCCTTTAGATACCCCCCCCCCCCAACACCGGCTGCTAGCTTCTTCACTACAGGGGGATCAGTTCTAGGATCTTCGGCCCCTTCTACCTGCTGCTGACCCCCTGTGTGCCCCCCTCCCCGAAGCGCTGCCAGCTTCCTTCCTTCCCTCTCCTGTCAGCTGCTGCAGGCATACAGGGGGATGTTTTAGAATAGAAAGCAGGGGAAGGGGGTAGTAAATATGTCACATTTACCAGCCCCTTCTTTTCCTGAGTGAACCCAATGAGCAATCAGTACTGACCGCTCCTGTGTCCTTTCATCATTGAAGCATAGTAAACTGTGTTTATAATGTTTCAGTTTGAGAATGAACAGGAGCGCTTCCTATTCATTAACTGTCCAGTGCAGCTGAGGCTGCAGAGAAAGGGACTGATGAATCTATGTCCTACAGAGCAGCACTACTCAATTGAATGGGTCTTGAATTGATCGATGAGGGCAGGGCCGGTGCTACCACTAGGCAAACTAGGCGGCCGCCTAGGGCGCACTACCGCCTAGGGCGCACTACTACCTAGGGCTCAGCCATGGCCAGTGATACATTCCTCTCCTGTCACCTCCTCATCCCCAGTGGATGTCACCTCTAGAGAGGGGGGGGCACTTTGTATATAAAGGGGTGTGTGGGATTAAAGGGGGGCAGTGTGTATATGAAGGGGGGTATAGGGTTAAAGAGGGGCAGTGTGTGCAGGAAGGGGGTGTAGCAGAGTGTAGTGTTAAACGGGGGCATTATGTACAAGAAAGGTGGCAATGTGTACAGTTATTTTTTATTTGGGGGGGGGGTGCTCAAGTAGCTGGTCTTGCCTAGGGTGCAAAATAGTTTAGCACCGGCCCTGGATGAGGGTATCATTTCATCCATGGCTGCAAAGCATAGCATTGTGGCACTTTAGTGAAAATATCATTGGATATTTTCGAAGAGGGTGGTGGCCCTGTCAGGTAGGCTGTACGGGGCCCTGTGATTTCTAACAATGTGGCAATGGGCATCTTCAAGTGTAAAAACTGCTCGTTATCACAAACAGATATTTTACTGCATGGACATTTCCTTTCTGTAGTTCTCTATTTCATCCAATAAAAAGAGTATTGTGGTCAGTATGAGGAGAAATACTGCCCCATTATTGGTATTAGTGGAAGGAATAATGCCCCATCATTAGTGTTAGTGAGAGGAATAATGTTCGATTGTTTATATCAGTGGAAGGAATTATGCCCCATCATTGATGACAGTAGGAGAAATTATGCCCCATCATTGATGACAGGTTGAGGAATTATGCCCCATCATTGATGACAGGTGGAGGAATTATGCCCCATCATTGATGACAGGTGGAGGAATTATGCCCCATCATTGATGACAGTAGGAGGAATTATGCCCCATCATTGATGACAGTAGGAGGAATTATGCCCCATCATCGATGACAGTAGGAGGAATTATGCCCCATCATTGATGACAGTAGGAGGAATTATGCCCCATCATCGATGACAGTAGGAGGAATAATGCCCCATCATTGATGACAGTAGGATGAATTATGCCCCATCATTGATGACAGTAGGAAGAGTTATGCCCCATCATTGATGACAGTAGGAGGAATTATGCCCCATCATTGATGACAGTAGGAAGAGTTATGCCCCATCATTGATGACAGTAGGAGGAATTATGCCCCATCATTGATGACAGTAGGAAGAGTTATGCCCCATCATTGATGACAGTAGGAGGAATTATGCCCCATCATCGATGACAGTAGGAGGAATTATGCCCCATCATTGATGACAGTAGGAGGAATTATGCCCCATCATTGATGACAGTAGGAGGAATAATGCCCCATCATTGATGACAGTAGGATGAATTATGCCCCATCATTGATGACAGTAGGAAGAGTTATGCCCCATCATTGATGACAGTAGGAGGAATTATGCCCCATCATTGATGACAGTAGGAAGAGTTATGCCCCATCATTGATGACAGTAGGAGGAATTATGCCCCATCATTGATGACAGTAGGATGAATTATGCCCCATCATTGATGACAGTAGGAAGAGTTATGCCCCATTATTGATGACAGTAGGAGGAATTATGCCCCATCATTGATGACAGTAGGAGGAATTATGCCCCATCATTGATGACAGTATGAGGAATTATGCCCCATCATTAATGACAGTATGAGGAATTATGCCCCATCATTAATGACAGTAGGAGGAATTATGCCCCGCTGTCGGTTTTAGTGGAAGGAATGGTGCCTCATTGTTGGTGTCAAGCAAAGGGCCGTAGTTTATCGACCACTGCTTTAGAGAATTTGTTTCTTTTACAATGAAATACAAAGATCAGTAATGCATTCCTCCATTGTTTGCCATCTGCTTGGATGAAATACTGTTACCTCTTTACAGCCACTTCCTGTCTACAAATATGTACTTCCGGGGGTAAATTAACAAAGAGTGGCATAAGGATAATGCTTGCGCTAATCTTTTAAATGTAGAAAACAGAGCAGATGCTTCTCTCATTAACAAAAGGAACATAAGCTGCTTTATTGGGTACAATGCCTAGAAAAAGTACCTCTTGAAATTTTCCACATTTTGTCATGTTACAAGTTCAACCCAAAACGTAAATGTATTTTATTGGTATTTAATGTGATAGACCCACACAAAGTGATATATAATTGTGAAGTGGAAGGAAAATGATAAATGGTTTTCAATTTTTTTTACAGATAAATATGTGAAAAGTGTGGAGTGTATTTGTATTCAGCCCCCCTGAGTCAATACTTTGTAGAACCTCCTTTCCCTGCAATTACAGCTTCAAGTCTTTTTGATGAGTCTCCACCAGCTTTGCACATCTAGAGAGTAAAATGGAGAGTATCTGTGAACAGAAACTTTCAAGTCTTGCCACAGATTCTCAATCAGATTTAGGTCTGGACTTTGACTGGGACGTTCCAACACATGAATATGCATTTAATTCCATGGGCTTCTTGGCTGCATCTCTGATTAATGCTCTCCTTGCCTGGCCTGTCAGTTTAGGTGGACGGCCATGTCTTGGTAGGATTGCAGTTGTGCTATACTCTTTCCATTTTCGGATGATGGATTGAACAGTGCTCCGTGAGATGTTCAGAGCTTGGGATATTTTTTAAAAACCTAACCCTGCTTTAAACTTCTCCACAACTTTATCCCTGACCTTTCCGGTGTGTTCCTTGGCCTTTATAATGCTGTTTGTTCACTAAGGTTCTCTAACAAACTTCTGAGGGCTTCACAGAACAGCTGTATTTATACTAAGATTAAATTACACATAGGTGGACTCTATTTACTAATTAGGTGACTTTTGAAGGCAATTGGTTCCAGTAGATTTTAGTTAGGGGTATCAGAGTAAAGGAGGCTGAATACAAATGCATACCACACTTTTCAGATATTTATTTGTAAAAAAAAAAAAATTGAAAACCATTTATCATTTCTTTTAAACTTCACAATTATGTGCCACTTTGTGTTGGTCTATCACATAAAATCCCAATAAAATAAATGTAAGTTTTTGGTTGTAACATGACAAAATGTGGAAAATTCCAAGGGATATGAATACTTTTTCATGGCACTGTAGGACTGATCTGCTTTGTGTTCTATGCTGTGTCTGTGACAGACATGGCACGGAAAAGTTAAGCGGAATCCCCCTGCTCAGCTTAGTGACGGAGGGAGGAGGAGGGCTTTGCAGGATCTGCTGGTGTGGGCAGAGAGAGGGATGTTAGTTGTCTGCTTACATTTCACATCCTTTACCTCATACCTCAGTTTTTATATATAAAGCAACAGGTGTTTAGAGAGTAACCTATGAAAAACTAAAGGAGCCGTGCCACAACCACTGCTGGGGTATCTCAACCACTCCATGGATCAACACTCGGTGCTCAGACTGAGCAGTCATTGGGAACCTCACACAATATACAAGTTTATAGAGGAAGCCAGCACATCATAAAATATCAGCTAGCTGTTGTCCTTCATTTAACAAAGTAGAATACAGCCACACAAAAACAACGCGTTTCAGACGTTCAGGCTTTATTCATACCATGCCATAAATAAGGCATGAACAGCCAAAACAAGTTGGCTTTTTATGTATTATTATTATTATACAGGATTTATATAGCGCCAACAGTTCACGCAGCGCTTAACAAAATGAAGGCAGATATTACAGTTACAATACAATTTGGTACAAAAGTAATCAGAGGGCTCTGCTTGTTAGAGCATACAATCTAAAAGGGAGGGTCAATTAGGTAATAACTGTGGGGGATGAGCTGATGGAGAAAGTGAAACAGTGTATTAGTTAGTAGCCGGATTGGCTTCTTTAAAGAGAAGGGTTTTCAGGGCTCGTCTAAAGATGGATAGATTCGGGGACAGTCGGACAGATTGGGGTAGAGAGTTCCAAAGGATGGGAGAAGCTCTGGAGAAATCCTGGAGGCGAGCATGGGAGGAGGTGACAAGGGCGCTAGATAGCAGGAGGTCTTTGGAGGACCGAAGAGAGCAGCTTGGTATTGCTAGAATTACGAGCTTCCTCCTGCTCGGACAAAACGGAGGTGGTGGCTTTGAAAGGGTTAATTGTTTAATTAGCCCAGTGACAATCGCTCTCAGCCTGCTGGCACCTAGATTGTGGTCTTGCAGGCTGTAAAATCTTTGTGCAGGGTGCAGCTGAGAGTGGCATTGTTACGTAAGTGACAGTGGGGTGTGAGATTGGCCAGTCCTTTGTCACGAGTTAGTGAGACGGACGGGGATCTGATACCCGCGTCCGTCACATATTTTTATAGCTGTATTCTACATTGTTAAGTAAAGGAAAGACGCTAGCTGATATTTTCCGATGTTCTGGCTTCCTCTATAAGCTTGAGCAGCCTACTACAGTAGCTGATAACAAAAATCACAAGACTCTCTGCAGATCATTTAATATCCAGTCATCTCTTTCATTTAACTACTTTCCCACCGCCCGCCGCAGATGTACTGCGGCAGGCAGCCGCTCCCAGGCAAATCGCCATACATGTACGGCGCTTGCTCTCGGGAGTCTAGGGGGTGAGCGCCCGCTCCAACTCGTCAGCGGGGAAGCCGATGCGTGTGTCAGGCAGCTACGATTGCCGCCTGACACCCGCGATCGCTCCCCGCTGAGAGAGAGAAGGATGGTCAGCTGTTGTAAACACAGCCGACCGTCCTTCTCCCTGGAATGATCACAGAGCTCATGTGATCCTTCTATATAGGATCACAGGTCTCTATGATCATCTCAGAAGCCACGCCCCCCACAGTTAGAATCACTCCCCTAGGCTCACATTTAACCCCTTGATCCCCCACAGGGTTAACCCCTTCCCTGCCAATGGCATTGTTACAGTAACAATGCATATTTTTAGCACTGATTACTGTAGTAATGTCACTGGTCCCCCAAAAGTGTCAAAAATGTCAGTTAGGTGTCCGATCTGTCTGCCGCAATGTCGCAGTCCCGCAAAAAAATGCAAATCGCCGCCATTACTAGTAAAAAAAAAAAACAATAAAAATGACATAAATCTTTTCTGTAGTTAGTAAACGCGATAACTTTTGCGCAAACCAATCAAAATACGCTTATTGTGATTTTTTTTTTACCAAAAATATGTAACAGAAAACAAATTGGCCTAGAATGTTAAAAAAATTTCAATTTGTAAATTTTTTGGGGGGGAATGTTATATATCAGAATGTGAAAAATATTGTTTTTTTTTTTTCAAAATTGTCGCTCTTTTTTTCAAAAACTAAAAATTGCACAGGTGATCAAATACCACCAAATGAAAGCTCTATTTGTGGGGAAAAAAAGCACATACATTTAATTTGGGTACAGCTTTGCACGACCGCGCAATTGTCTGTTAAAATAACGCAATGCCGAATCGCAAAATATGGCCTGGTCAGGAAGGGGGTAAAACAAATTGGCCTAAAATGTTAAAAAATTCGATTTTTAATTTTTTTTTTTTTTTTTTGAGAATGTCATATAGCAGAATGTTAAAAATATAGTTTTTTCTTTTTTTTCAAAATTGTCGCTCTTTTTTTTATGTATAGCGTAAAAAATAAAAATCGCACAGGTGATCAAATACCACCAAAAGAAAGGACGTAAATTTAGTTTGGGTACAGCATTGCACAACAGCGCAATTGTCCATTAAAGTAACGCAGTGCCGAATCGCAAAATCAGGCCTGGTCAGGAAGGGGGTAAAATCCTCCGGGGCTGAAATGGTTAAGCAAAGTGTTAAATAGTGGTAATGCTATCTGCATCGGCATGGTCTCGTTTTAAAATAATAATCATGTGGCAGAATTGGTGATGAAATGGACGGAGCCTTGTAAAAGTGCGCACCATTCACGCCTGCCCCGCTTACCGGTGTGTTTCAGATTTGAGGTCTTATTTCATTCAAGGCTGCTCAGAATGACAGACTAGATTTGTGAATCCAGAATGATAATTAATTTATTTGCTGGAAATAACAAGCTAATAGCCTTCGCTTCCCTGCATGAAGTGGCACAGCGCAATATCCCATGCGATAGGAATGCTTTGTGTTCTGTTATTACCTCCAGGCTGGTAACATGCCCCCAATTCCCCCCAGAACAAGCCAAAAGAGCCCCATTCTAAAGTTCTATTCACCGTCACACAACTACTTGTCCCTCTATTCTCCAAAGATGCCCTGACCTGCTCTATGTCATCTCGTAGACAAGATATCTTGGAGCAAAGCGGCTGTGAGAATAATCTGTGAGAATCAAATCCTTCAGTTTTACATGAAAAAAGGCGATTCGGGCCTAAGGTACCAAATATTAATCACTTGTCCTGTGGAATGCCGAGAAGTAAGTTAGCAAACCCTTTCAGGCCTTACATTGCTGGAATCAATTAGTTCATTTTGTGCTAGCCTGGAGCTGTCTAATAAACAATACTTACGTCTTGTAAGAATACATTTATAAGAAGACACGAGAGAATAAAAAAAAAAAAAGAAAATCACAATGAATGCTGATTCTAACAAGCAATTAGCAAAGTGTCTTTTTTTATACTCGTCTCAATCCAAGACTGAAGTCCGAGGAGCGTTTTTTTTTATTCTGAACTTCCTTTTCCTTAAATGAAGTGTTAATAAGCGGTAAGGAGAATGTAAGGAAACTTCTATTTATACCTAGTTAAAGCGGGAGTGCTAAGGATTGTTCGCAAAATGTCGACATTTTCAACAATTAGGCCTAAACAATGGAGTATTCAGCTCTTACAGTCATTTGCATCTTAAATGTGTACAGCTGAATGAAAATGGACACAGAAGGTTTAACACTGCAGTAGATGAACTAATTAAAGAAGAACTCAGCAAAACACGATTTAAATTTAACCACTTCTGCTCTCACACCTGTTTACCCCTTATGGACCAGACAATATTTTCACATTTCTGCTGTGTCTATTCATAAATATATAACTTTGTAATTACATATGATAAAGAAATGATACATATATTGTTTTTTAGGAACAAACAAGGCTTTATTGTGACCCTAAAGTCCTCTGAGAACTTTTTTTAATTTATGTAGCACCCTCCTAGACAGGTGCTAGAAAGTGAGTATAGTTTTGGCTCTGTCCGCCTATCAGAGGAGCAGCAGGTAAAATCTATATTGCACTCTGCTTAACAGAGAGCAGGATCTGTAAGTTAGGTCTGCTCAGTGTGCCCAGCAGTGGGGGCCGGTGCGTTGGGGGCACAGGGGCACCGCCCCCCCCCATCCATGCGTCCGGCCCCCTAATCTACATGCGGGGCGCCGGACACATGGAGTTCAATGGGGTTTTTTTTTCTTATGAAGCACGTGATTAGAGCCAGAGGCTCTAATAGGCTTCAGAAAAGGGTGGACCCGGGGCGCAGAGCAGTGCGCCCTGAACCCACCCATTGTGTGACAATAGTGAATGAATATTCACTACTGTCAAATGGATCCTCCTCCTGGCCAATCAGGAAGCGGGTCCGAGACCCGTTTTCTGATTGACCGAAAGGCGAATCTTTGCCATTGGCCAAGGAGGAGGAGGAGGACTAGGGAGAAGCCGCTGCTGCATCAGGTAAGTGCACAGGTCTCTCTGCACGCTGTGGTCACTCTGCATTGAAGGGGGCACGCTGTGTTCACTCTACATTGAAGGGAGCATGCTGTGGTCACTCTGCATTGAAGGGGGCACGCTGTGGTCACTCTGCATTGAAGGGGGCACGCTGTGGTCACTCTACATTGAAGGGGGCACACTGTTGTCACTCTACATTGAAGGGGGCACGCTGTGGTCACTCTACATTGAAGGGGGCACACTGTTGTCACTCTAAATTGATGGGGGCATGCTGTGGTCACTCTGCATTGAAGGGGGCACGCTGTGGTCACTCTACATTAAAGGGGGCATGCTGCGGTCACTCTACATTGAAGGGGGCACGCTGTGGTCACTCTACATCGGTGGGGGCACGCTGTGGTCACTCTGCATTGAAGGGGGCACGCTGTGGCCACTCTGCATTGAAGGGGGCACACTGTGATCACTCTGCATTGAAGGGGGCACACTATACTTTGATTACTGAAGGCCACTTTCACACTTTTGTGATCTCAAAGTCATGCAATTTTTTGCCACGTTTTTTGCCGCAAAGCAATGCCTATTAAATTTTTCTGTTTGCGCCCCCCCAAAATTTTGAGCACCAGCCGCCACTGGTGCCCAGTGTGGGAGGTATCTGGTCTGAGGCCGTGTCCCCACTGTATCCAATGGGGAGGCACGTTGGACAGTAGAGGACACCTGGCCAATGACACACAGGCTTTTGATACAGCCCCAGGAATTGGCACAGACTGTTTGTCTCTGTGCATTGTGGGTCAGGGTATAAAAATCCAGGGGCACATGAGGTAGAGGTCTTTGGGGGGAAGCAGAGTCCCATAAGGAGGGGTGGTGGCTGCCTCCTCTTCTGCAGCAGTTGGTGGCGGTCACAGGCAGTCGGCCTGGTGAACCTACAGAGTGGAGCTCAACCCAGAGGTCCAGGAGAGCTGACTGAGGAGTTGGGGTGAGATTCTGGAAAGCAGTATCGTGAGTACAGAGGATCTTGCCCAGGGGTCTGCCCAGGAAGGGTACCAATCCGGAGAGTGTAGTCAGTGGATGGGTGTCAGCTGGTATAGTGAAAGGGGTACTGGGGGAGTACCCTGAAGAGAAATACAAACAGAAACATGTACCCTAGCTTCATTCAAGTGGCAGGATGAAGTAGCAGCCTTGCCATATCCTCAAAATAAAAACAACAAAAACATCTACCCTAGACTGATCATTGACTGAGCCAAGAACATAAAGTGTTAAGAATTCTGCATGCAGTTGCTACGGGTAACCCAGGGAAATCCAAAAGTGCCAATCACCAGCAGTCCTCTAGGGGGCAGTGCTACATTTATTTGCATTTTAAGGGGAAAAAAGAGTAAAAATTTGAAAAAACTGATTCTAGGCTGCACATTACCTAGAAAGCCGAAACAATGCTATATAAACTTGTAATCAGTGATTTCAAATGTTCCACATTTTAAAATTGAGCATTTGGACAGGGGTTCTAACTCCAAACATTTTTAAAATCACTTATGCATATACAGTATCTCACAAAAGTGATAACACCCCTCACATTTTTGTAAATATTTTATTATATCTTTTCATGTGACAACACTGAAGAAATGACACTTCGCTACAATGTAAAGTAGTGAGTGTACAGCTTGTATAACAGTGTAAATTTGCCGTCCCCTCAAAATAATTCAACACACAGCCATTAATGTCTAAACCGCTGGCAACAAAAGTGAGTACACCCCTAAGTTAAAATGTCCAAATTGGGCCCAAAGTGTCAATATTTTGTATGGCCACTATTATGTTTCAGCACTGTCCTAACCCTCTTGGGCATGGAGTTCACCAGAGCTTCACAGGTTGCCACTGGTGTCCTCTTCCACTTCTCCATGGCAACATAATGTAGCTGGTAGATGTTAGAGACCTTGCGCTCTTCCACCTTCCGTTTGAGGATGCCCCACAGATGCTCAATACGGTTTAGGCCTGGAGACATGCTTGGCCAGTCCATCACATTTACTCCCAGGCCCAGCTTCGTTAGCAAGGTAGTGGTCACCTTGGAGGTGTGTTTGGGGTCCTTATCATGTTGAAACACTGCCCTGCTGCCCAGTCTCCGAAGGGAAGGGATCATGCTCTGCTTCAGTGTGTCACAGTATATGTTGGCATTCATGGTTCCCCCAATGAACTGTAGCTCCCCAGTGCCGGCTGCACTCATGAAGCCCCAGACCATGACACTCCCACCACCATGCTTGACTGTAGCCAAGACACACTTGTCTTTGTACTCCTCACTTGGTTGCCCCCACACACGCTTTGCACCTTTGGAACCAAATACGTTTATCTTGTTCTCATCAGACCACAGGACATGGTTCCAGTAATCCATGTCCTTAGTCTGTTTGTCTTCAAGCTTTCTTGTGCATCATCTTTAGAAGAGGCTTCCTTCTGGGATGACACCCATGCAGACCAATTTGATGCAGTATGTGGCATATGGTCTGAACATTGACAGGCTGACCCCCACCCCCACCCCTTCAACCTCTGCAGCAATGGCACTCATATGTCTATTTTGCAAAGACAACCTGTGGATATGATGCTGAGCATGTGCACTCAACTTCTTTGGTCGACCATGGTGAAGTTCTGAGTGGAACCTGTCCTGTTAAACCACTGTATGGTCTTGGCCACTGTGCTGCAGCTCAGTTTCAGGGTCCTGGCAATCTTCCTATAGCCTAGGCCATCTTTATGTAGAGCAACATTTTTTTTTTTTTTTTCAGATCCTCAGAGAGTTCTTTGCCATGTTGAACTTCCAGTGACCAGTATGAGAGAGTGAGAGCGATAACACCAAATTTAACTCACCTGCTCCCCATTCACACCTGAGTCCTTCTAACACTAATGAGTCACATAACACGGAGGGGGAAAATGGGCCCAATTTGTACATTTTCACTTAGGGATGTACTCACTTTTGTTGCCAGCAGTTTAGACATTAATGGCTGTGTGTTGAGTTATTTTGAGGGGACAGCAAATTTATACTGTTATACAAGCTGTACACTCACTACTTTATATTGTAGCAAAGTGTCATTTCTTCAATGTTGTCACATGAAAAGATATAATAAAATATTTACAAAAATGTGAGGGGTGTACTCATGTTTGTGAGTTACTGTGTCTATCCACTTAACAAATGTTCTTCTACTTAATAAAAACAAAAAAATATCATACAAAGGGTGCCAGCCTCAAAAAGATATATTTCAATATAATTAGCAGCTGCTCCTTAAAGTGTATAAAACCACTATGAATATTTAAAGGGTAGATCCACTTTTGTAGGGAAAAATAGCAAATAAAAAAAAAATAATAATATAGCGTATACAATTGCAACACAAATCATATTATAATTGAATGTTATTAAAAATGACCTTTCCTTTTAATCTGCAGCCACTGTAATTATCTGAAAATGCAATGCAATATGGCAACCGGGAGGTGCTTGTACACAGAATATGTACAGAACACACCCCAGTCACATAATTTCCAGCTTGTGTGATTGGCTCACAGATTTTCCCAGAAGTCTGCACTAAGATACAAGTCAGATTTCTGGCATCCCCTGCAACAAAAATGCAATTTTTAGTGAGATACTCCCAATAGGAACATGTCCAAAGGGATGTAGGCCCAGCAAATTTCTTCATTAGTGCCCTGCATGTTCATTAGTGCTCTGCAGGTGCACCGCTGATTGATAATTGTGAAACCACTCCCATTAGACTCACTTTCCCACATGAGAGCAGTGGGATTTCTTCAGAATAACAAAAGGTAGGAATCTGCAACAAATGTTGTTTTAATCCCTGCAATGTACATAGATTACCCAGAGAGGAATGTTTTTTTCTCAACAAAATTGGAGTTACTCTTTAAAGTTATAAAGACAAGTGCTACTTCTACCTCGGTGCTCGGAACCTCAAATTATTTCTTCTTTAAGTGAAACAATATACCAAAAGTAAAAAAATATCAAATTGAAAATACAGTATTCCAAATAAAAAACTTGCATGTGAAAATCTTTTTTATTTTCTTTTAGTGTCCAAAAAATGTTCTTCTACCAGTATCCATACAGCAGACTTTAATGGCCATAGAGACCAGCTCAGCCTTTAGATTATATCAAGAAGGGTGAAATGGATTCAGCACATAATATGCTGGCGTGGGTTTTGCTCCCGTCGGTTACGGCAAAGTGAGTGCTATGGCTTGCCCTGGGCTTGCTGATCCAGCCTCTAACAGGCCTACTGTAAGATCCCTTTGTGGAAGCCTCATCTTTTGGCAAGCTGGTCAGCACCGTAACCCAGGCCACAGTTGGCAAGTTGGGTCTTGCCTCAAGACCCGCGCCTGCTAGGCCAGAAGACAACACAGTCTAGAGGACAAAGTTCAGAGCGTGCGAGGGTCACACGTATTTTTTTTACAGACCAGGCCTGGATTTAAGGAAGAGCTCGTGAAGAGGCCAGATATCCCCTCAGAAGTATGCTAAAAGCTTGACCTCAGGTATCCAAGAAGCTACTGAGTTTGAGCCTCAGACTATAAGAACATCAAAGCCGTCTTTTCAGGACACGCATGGTCCTTCAGCAGTCCTCCTCATCTCGGATTTGTTTCCACTGATTTTGCCTCACTCTGAGGTAAAATGAAGCATATACTCTTGTATTACGTAAAGTCACTGATGTCGCGAAGTGCTGCTGCGCCAGTCCCAGGATGCGAGCGATTTCAGGGCATGTACTTGCCTGTCTTTATGGTCATGAATAAAAGCGGCTAGTGGAGTTTGATTTTAGACCTCGTGTACCTAAACCAATTTTCATCAAAAGGAGAAGTTCAAGATGGCTCATTTCCAATAGACCTAAATATGCTTACTTTCATGTGCCCATTGTGGAAGACTTCCGCAAGTTCCTTCGGTTTCGCAGTAGGTCAAGACCATCTCCAGCTTGCTTGTCTACTATTCGGGCTTTCAACATCACCCTGTGTGTTTAGGGATTTCATTGGTTGTTAAGGTCTTTATCAAGGCAAGGTGCATAAGCCTGCATAGTTACTTGGATTTCCTTCTCCTACTGTCCCAAGACAGAGTGCAGCTGCTCCTCAAAACTCAGCTGGCAGCTGATTCTGGAAAAGAGACACGTGACCTGAAGCCCACTCTGTCTCTTTTGTGCCTCAGGGCTCAGTTTGATATATATTCAAGAGGACCATTGCTTTGTTTTTGGATCCCAATGTTCTGGAACAGAATACTCCTGGCTCTGTCTTTTTCCCACCTTTGTCTAATGATCCGATGGTCAAGTGGCTGTTCCAGAAGGTGTTTCTCCAGCAGTGGGGGCCAGGAAGCAGAATTCAGGTCATCTACATAACCTCGGTCATAAGAGTGAGTCCCCTGGTGGCTGCAATGGAGAAACTGGCTCATTTTGCCATTCCATTGCCCCATTTCCTGGTTCACAATCACATTCGATACCACCAATATGGGATGGGGTGGCTTGCTGCCTGTCAGGGATATTAACACAAAAATGCAGCATTTAAGACCTCTTAAAAAGTCCAATATGCAAATGAAAAACAATATTCCAAAAAAGAGTCCATAAATGTGCAAAAATGCATGCAGGATAAGTGTTGAGAAGAATCCGCCACCAGAGGAAAGAGTTCACACTGACCCTTACCCCAAAAGATGGACTATTTGTGCAAGAGTAGTCAATAAAGCTTAGGCATAGCTCACGCCAACTCTCCACTGCTATGGCATCAAGGATCTTCAGTAAAACGGCATATACCACCATATATAGGCTCTCATTAAAGATATATGTAGGGATTACGCAGTATTACCCATAAGTAGTTATTTATTGGTAAGATCAAAAATACTCACAAACAGAAGCATAAAAACAGCATATAAGTCCTCATATGATAGCTGATGTTTCCATCCAACAGTATGGCCAACTAACCAGCGTGGCGAAGTCACGTGACCTAGCTCCTCCCGATGCATTCCGTCATAAAAAGATGTCATAAAGGGCCTGGCGACGTGTGGGGGATAGCTCAAGGCAGGCGGACTGTCAATTTCACAAGATTGTGTTGAACATTCTGAAACTACGGGCAGCCTTCTGCACCCTACAGACCTTTCGCCATATAACGAATGGAGTGTCAGTGCTCTTAGGCTAGTCAACACCACGGCGGTCTTCTACGTTAAAAGACAAAAGGGGACTCTCAGCCTGTTCTCTATTACAGAAAGCAGAGCCAATTATTGGGCTCATAAGAATCGATTCTACGTCTTAGAGGCTTATTTCCCCGGAGTCAAGAATATTCTAACAGACTTTCTTTCCAGGGTACAGTTGGACAACATGGTATGGTCTCTACATGTGGAGGTTTTTCAGGCGTAAATGGCCTGAAGGATCATTGAAAATGCAGAGGGTCTTGTGCATTTCTTCAAGTCCTGGTCATCCTCAGGTTTCTACGAAAACCCTGAACAGTAGTTATGGAGGTAGTGGCAGTGATGTCTTATTGGCCAATAAGGCCATGGTTCCCCTTGCTAGCACTGTTCAGCTACCAGAACCCAATGCCCCTTCTCATCAGGCCAGACCTTCTGTCACTAGGTGCATTTCTACATCTATGTCCAGCATGGTTACGTCTGACGGTCTGGTTTTTGAGATTGGAGGTCCTCAGCTGTTCCCCCAGAGTCATCTCTCTCTCTTGAATGCTAGGAGAGTGAACAAAAACAAAGTTTATGGGAGAATCTGGTCAAAGTCTGTGCAATACATGTCTGCTGCTGAGAGATCGTGTACTGATCTAAAAGTTCTAAATATTCTGGGCTTCCTCCAGTCAGATTTAGATGTGGCTCTATTGACCAGCTTCTTCAGAGTACAAGTGTCAGCTGTATCGGCCTTCACAGGTGTTTCTAGGCATCTTTTCCTGTCCAACAATTCTTCAATGGAGCAACTAGGTTAAGACCTCAGAGTAAGCGGAGGTTTTCCAAATGGAATCTCCCTCTTGTACTTAACTCCCTCTCGGGAATTGGAGCTGAGTGTTCTAGGGCCATCTACGTTAAAGGCCTCTCTATCATGTTCGCCTTTCTCCTGGCCATCATGTCGGCATAAAAGGCCTCAGAAATTGATTCACTGGTCATGGAGAACTTTTCCTAATGTTTTTCCAGTTTCAGTGGTGCTTTTATCTATGCTTGACTCAATTCCCAAGGGTACATCAGTCTTTCATGGGAACCAAACATTTTTCTGCCAACCTTTGGAATGATAACTTGTGTCCTTTAGACGTGGGAGAGGTTGCTCTGTGGCCTAATTGGTTAAAGCGCATGTCTAGTAAACAAGAAATCCTGAGTTTGACTCTCAGCAGTGCCTTTCCTTGGTTCTAGGAATCTCATAGATATTGGGAAGGTATATCTTCAAGCTACAGCTTCCTTCAGGCTTCAGAACGCCTGTTCATTCTTTTTGCCAGAAAGGACAAAGGTAAAAGTGCCTCATCTAGGACGATTGTGGCATGGATTGTCTGGGCCATCCGACAGGCTCTCAGAGCTGTGGGCTTGGCTCCTTGGGGATGGTGACTACTCACTCGACCAGGAGTGTTTCCACATCCTGGGCGGCTTTGCAGCAAGTGGTTCCCAATGTAGAGGGCAGTGCTACAATTACAATGTTCAAAATGTTGATGGGACACATTAGAGAGACATAAGGTCTATATCATATTTGGTGACTATCAAATTATAATTTCACACTGCTAAATAATATGCTGGTTGTGAGCTTGTGAAAACATTTCAGTTGGAAACATAGTACTTATGATAGTTAACAGTAAGGGTGTGTTCAATGAAGCATAATAAAATACCCCAGCACACCACTTTACTCCTTGATTGGGTGGATGTTCGCTCTGTGACACCAATTCTCAAATGCAAACAAAAACTACTCCAGATACAAGGGTAGGCTGAAAAGTTCAATGCCTAACATGGAAGGAGTGCCCATACAGACATGATGAAACATTATCACTGCACTAAGCAACTCTTCAAGATTTTCAGTATTTAAAATGGTACACGCATGCTATAAGGATTTTATGCGTTCTTTGCAAACGGTTGGCACTCCTCGCAGTGCAGTTGAAAATGGAGAAAGAGGAAGAAGATGGCTCGAAATGTTCCATCAGCGGGCATTAGCTGCTGCACACCCACAGAATCCCAGAAGACTGTTGTCATCACTCTGCCCGCTGATGGAACACTTTGAGCCATCTTCTTCCACTTTCTCCATTTTCAACTTGACTATAGTGGTGGCAACTGTTTGCAACATGAAAACAGCATAGTGTGCATGTGCCATTTTAAGCGATGAACATCTGTTAGAGTGGGTTGGTGCAGTGATAAAGTTTCATGTCTGTGTGGCCATTCCTTCTGTGTTGGGTCATGAACGTTTTAGACTACCCTGGTACAAATTGGAAAAAAAACAAAGACCAGGTGAACTTTACTTTTCTGTTTTAATCCCATTTATTTTACAGATAGTATTTTTGTCCCAAGAACAATAATAAAGGGGAAACTCCACAAAGGGGACACTAGTTCTGATGACAACCATGGATTACTTCACTTTGGAGGCATTTCCTCTCACTTTCTTACTATGGGACAGGAAGTGAAGGAAAATCTCCCCAATGGAGGATGAAATTAAAACCAATAACATTCACCATACTTGAAGTGGTTAGAGATCAGGTTGCATTGTGTATTATAACTTCTCCATTTTCCATTTGGTGTACGTATTGTACATGTTCTGAGGTTCTTTACCTAAAGCATCCTGTTTTTCTTCGACCTCTGATCCAAACAAATTTTTGGACTTTTATATATTGTGAAAAACTATAAAAATGTTGGAAAAAGAAATCTACCCTATGGGACACCATGGCATATCAGGGAACTGGAGGAAGTGCAGAGAAGGGCAACCAAACTGATAAGAGGCATGGAGGAGCTCAGCTATGAGGAAAGATTACAGGAACTGAATTTATTCTCTCTTGAGAAGAGGAGATTAAGGGGGGATATGATCAACATGTATAAATACATAAGGGGTCCATTTAGTGAACTTGGTGTTGAGTTATTCTCTTTAAGGTCAGCACAGAGGACAAGGGGGAACACTTTATGCCTAGAGGAAAACAGATTTTGTCTCCAAATATGGAAAGGTTTCTTCACCCTAAGAGCTGTAAAAATGTGGAATAGACTCCCTCCAGAGGTGGTTCTGGCTAGCTCACTAGATTGCTTTAAAAAAGGTCTGGATTCTTTCCTAGGTGTATATAATATAAATGGGTAAAAGGTGATCCAGGGAATATCCGATTGCCTCTCGGGGGAATCAGGAATGCATTTTTTCCCCTATTGTAGCAAATTGGATCATGCTTTGCTGGGGTTTTTTCGCCTTCCTCTGGACAAACTGCGGGTATAGGATTGTGTATATGGGATTGTATGGGTTTTCTTACTGTTTTTTGTTTTTTTTTATTGGTTGTGCCAGCTGGACTTGTGTCTTTTTTCAACCTGAATAACTATGTAACTATGACATAGATGGCAAAAACTAACAGGGTTATAACCCTCCATTACTCTATCCAAATAAAAATAAAGTTTTGCCTTTAGTTCTACTTTAACACAGAGCACAGCTTTCCGAATCTCCCGCTATCTGATGTGTCCCACTGCCCAGTGCTCTAATCAATGTACTGTTCAAGCAGCATGAGCGCTTCTAATGGGAGCACTGGGCACAGAAAGTGTTTGAGAGAGACCACTGGGGACGCCATTGTCTAGCATGCAGCTAGCATAGAGTTTTTTTAATTCATGATGCAGTATAAATAGAAAAAAAAGAAAGTTACTGTGTATGCAGCCTCATTGCATCGCAATAATAAATATTGAAGCTTAGTTTTGGGCTTTAATTGCTTTTGATATAATGTCTTTTTTTGTTATAAGGACTAAGGCCCCCTGACTGAATATTAAAAAATATATAAACTTTGGAAAATATGCTGAATAGTAAACATGATTTTAGTAAACCCTGTAATTTGTGTAAGAAGTGTTCCGTGCATTAACCGCACAGTATCTATTTCACATACGAGTGTAACAAATGACCTGCTAGCCCAGTTCTCTATGGAATTGGATGTGTAAGGCATTATTCTAAACAGATTATAAATAGACCATTGCAAAACAGACATATTTTACCCCAGAAATAATGAAAGGTTCATGTTCTCATTTCTTGGACATGAAGAATTTGCATGCTCTTACTCTGGCCCCTATGTGTTCTGTCTATTCTAAGTGTCTTTTTTTTACTTGGTAATAAATAGTTCACTTATGATCAGTATTTCAGTTTCAAGTTGATATTTGCAGACTGAATGATCCACTAGTTTGTTACAGGTCAGGGCTGGCAAGATATCTGAATTTGAGTTCACAGCTCTGCCCCCCCCCCCCCCCCCCCCGCTACTTTTACCTTAGAAGGTCTCAGGGTCTTTGCAGGATTTGCAATATTCAGTATAAAGGATGAGACAGGTACAATTATATTATTAGAGTATCTCCACAGGATTCACCATATTCAATCTGAGGGCTGAGACAGGTAAACTTTTATATTTAGATTATGTATTCAGGGTCTCAAAATGCAGGTGGGACCGGCTGGTTGGTACCCAACATGGAGTAACTGCACATAAAGATCAAGGAATGGGGCACATTGTATTAGAACAAATTTAAGCAACAAACTTGGTACCTGAATAGCAGCACAAGCTCTCCTAGTAGTTCCAGGGCCTAAATATCATGGCCAACTCAGCGTAATGGTTCCTCACAGTAGGATTGTTATTGCATAGTCTCTACACGGTAGAAGACACATGAGCAAGCCTACGTGTCAGGTCCTGAACTTGAACCCAGGACCTCTGCTGTGTTTGGCAATGACTCTTCTTGCTGAGCTACCAGAGATGCTGGATAGTGCCCTGTGGGACCCATTGGACAACCCCTCCTTGTGCCTTGACTTCTGCTGAGCCTTGAACTCTTTGCTTCTCCCATGAACTTCCTGATTTAAGCCATGTCTCTGAACTTCCTGTTTGCCACATTATTGTGCTCTCTTCAGCCAGTATCTTACTCGTTACTGACCTTTGGCTTGTTTTACTGTCTAGGCTTCTGTTTGATAATTACCTGCTTATCCGCTTCTGGACCCTGGCTTGCTCACCTCCTGGTGGGGCAATCCTGAGGTACTAACACGCAGCCAAAACCATCAGCTCTACTGAACACCAGTTAGTACTTAGAATCCCCACCTGTGTCATCCGCCAGGGTGACTGCCTGTGTACCTATCCTTCTGGTCGGTGGTAGTCTCGCTATTGCTATAGCAACTGGTCTTCAAGTCTGACCCCTGATCAAGACACAATGATACCGGATATTTGACAAAGGAGGTGGCTGATAGACAGCGTGATGGCAAGAGTGTTTGGGAGGCAGAAAGTTTCGATCCCCTACACCTACGGAGGCCTCAGAGGAACAAAAGCTCCCCTTAGCCTCCCTTTTTTCTGCATAGCATATAAAGATGTAGAATTTTTTTTTCTTTGATGACTGTTATATCAAGGTTTTGTTGTTTTTTAATAGTTCTTTTATCCCATGAGGTTTTTTAATTGTTTTTAATATATTAAATTGTTTGTTTTCATGTGTATTATTTGAGTTATATAAATTATGGTGCAATGGCATCTACTAAGCATGTAGAATCTGATATTATTAATTTCAGATCACTTATCACGTATGTGATTGTAAAGTCTCATTTTTTTAGGGTTAAAAATAACAAACATGTTATACTTACCTGCCCTTTCTAGTGGTTTTGCAGACTTTTGCTCTCCTGGCTCCTCCCACTGTTGAGTGCCCCCACAGCATGCAGCTTGCTATGGGGGCACCCAAGCCGAGCTGCAGCTCTGTGTGTCCATTCAGACACAGAGCAGCAGCCCAGCCCCGCCTCCCTCTCTCCTAATTGGCTCACTGGATTTGATTGACAGCAGTGGGGGCCAATGGCGCTGTGCTGCCGTCTCAGCCAATGAGGATGGAGAGTCTCGGGCAGCCGACACACTCCTGGAACATTGCTGGATAGAGATGGGCTCAGGTAAGCATTAGGGGAGCTGAGGGGGGCTGCTGCACACAGAAAGCTTTTTATCTTAATGCAGAGAATGCATTGAAATAAAAAAAAACCTTCTACCTTTACAATCACTTTAACCAGTTGCCGACCACCCACCGCAGTTTTTCTGTAGCAAGCTGGCTCAGCTGCATGAATCAACGTAACTGTATGTCGGTCAGGCGCAGGGGTAGGGGGCGTGCGCACTGTTCCACAATGACCTCATTCAGTTTAGAACCGATCAGTCATCAGGTTGAGGCCAGTGATTTATGGCCTGGACCTGGTGATCAGTTCTGACTAATGGCAGAACCTCCTGTGCCTGTGTAATGTGAACACAGGCATAGGAAACTATGCAATCTCCTCTCCTGGAACCCTTTTCGGTTCCAGCATGAGAGGAGAAAACATCAGTCTGTGAGTACACAAGCACTACACTGACACCAGTACACATAGGCACATATTTAACCCCCTGATCGCCCCCCAGTTACCCTTTCACTTCCTGTCACAGTGTCACTATATACAGTATACAGATAATTTACTGATCACTGTATGAGTGTCACTTGTGACGCAAATTAGTGTGAGCGACAGTTAGTGCTAGCTAGTGTCTGTCCCAGATAGGTTTAGGGTACCTGCTGTATATCCCCTAATAAAGATGTAGCCCCCTGATCACCCCCAGTTAACCCCTTCACTGCCCTGTCACAGTGTCACTATTATAGTGTACAGATCTTTTTCTGATCACTGTATTAGTGTCACAGATGACATCAGTTAGCGTTAATGTTAGTTAGCGTCAATCCAGGATAGCGTCAGATTGCCCACCACATATTTAGTAAAAAACTTTAACCCTTTGATTGTAAGTGACACACACACACACTAAATACCTCCATTACTAGTATAGTGTCTGAACAGATCAATATCTTTGATCAGATCAGAACTATACTAGTGTCCCTAGTATAGCATTCGCAAAATGCAGCGTTAGCAGGATCAGCCCCAACACCTGCCAGCACCTGCGTTTAGCCCCTCCCCCAGCCCGCAAGAAATGCAGTATCAGCAGATTACTGTCACTTCTACTTCCAATACACAGCACACAAAACTACAGCGTTAGCAGAGTCAGACCTGATCTCTGCTAGCGCTAGCAGTTACATTTGTTGGTAGCGGTTCAAACAGTCCTTGACAACCTGGTGCTTTTGTATCTGTGAGTCATACTAGGTAGCTATAAATTCATTGGCCAAAATGTCCAAACAGAGGTACACTAGTGAAGAGGCCTACATGATGCTGAGCATGACAGATGAGAGTGATGGGGAAGCCTCACTGTCAGAATTAGGCTTAGTATTCAAACCTGTAGAGAGCAGCGGAACCCTGACAGATAGCTCTGATGATGGAGTAGTGGTCCCTGCTAAGGTCAGGCATACCTAACCCCGTTCTTCTGTTGCTGAGGTGCAACAATCACATGGTTCTCATATTCAGCAGAGTGTCGGTACTAGTGCCGCTCAACCTTCTGGTGAACTGGCAAGCACCAGCGGCCTATTACATCCTGGTTGTAGACAAACGAGCACTGCAGTATCACTTGGTGCGGTAGCGAGTCCCATAAGTGCAGTTTAAGCTGGTGCGGTGGCTAGCACAAGTAGTGTCCCACAGCCACCAAGAAATCAAAAACAGGCCCATAGAGCCCATAGTGTCCTTCCTGATGTGCTTTCAAATCCTGATTGGGATCCCACCAATTCTGAAGCAACCATACTTCCCCCATTCATTGACTAAAATGGAATTCAGGTGGAAACAGCCAATTTTACTCCCCTTGGTATTTATGAGCTTTTTTTTTTTACAGAAGATCTGTACAGATCTATTGTGGACAAAAGGAATTTACATACCGATCAATTTATCACCGCAAATCCAAATTTGACCCTTGCCAGAGAATTTGCGTCCAAACGTATCACTGTTTCCGAATTAAGAACCTTTCTGGGCCTATCCCTCATCATGGGCATTACTAAAAAGAGTGAGTTGCGGTCATAATGGTCCACTGACCCAATATATCATATGCTCGTGTTCTCTGCTGCCATGGCCAGGAGTAGATAAGAGCAAATCTTGCGGTTCATGCACTTCAATCACAATCAACTCTGTGGTCCTCAGGGTTACCCTGGATATGACCAGCTCCACAAAATGTGGCCCCTGGTAAATCACTTCAAGCTAAATTTTGCAGCCTTGTATACCCCCAACAAGCTGTCTGCGTTGATGAGTCCCTGGTTACATTTTCTGGCTGCCTTGTTTTCAAACAGCTTCTCCCCAGCAAGCTTGCCAGATATGGGGTCAAGATGTATAAGCTCTGTGACAGGGCAACAGGCTATACATGTCGTTTTCAGATTGTAGCCCCCCCATCAAAGACATGTAGCTAAATACATTTTGGTCTAAATGTATGACAAAAATTACGTTTATTGGATATAATCATATAAAAAATGAAAAATAATATTTTTTTCTTAAAATTGTCAATATTTTTTCGTTTATACAGACATCCCAAGTCTCCTGTGACTAGCGGGAGTCTCCCGCCTTTGGTCGGCGGCTCACAGACACCGGCAAGTGTCGTGCAATCTCTCCGGCTGCCGCGGGAAACTTAGGATGTCTGCAGTCAGTGACAGAGCCGCTGCTTCCTGTATAGTTCCGGCTCTGTCACAGGCAGAGTGATATGAAATGCACTCCGCCTGTGACAGGAGCCATACAGGAAGCAGTGGCTCTGCTCTCTACCAGCCAGCAATAACCGCCAAAAGTACCTGCCAGTACTGTAGTAACTGCCAGCAGTAACTGCCAGCATTACCCATCAACACTATCTACCAGCAGTACCCATCAGCATTACCCGCCAGCAGTACCCATCAGCATTACCCGCCAGCAGTAACCACCAGCAGTAACCGCCAGCAGTAACCGCACCAGCAGTACCCACCAGCAGTACCAGCCAGCAGTCTGCAAAATAAGTAGAAAAGGTATGTGCATTAGCGTGTGTAAATTGTTGCAATATGTTTTTTAATAACTAGTTGTGTTTTGTCATAATATGTCATGTCCTTGTTCATATATGTATGAATAAGGACATGACATTTTCTGGCTGCCTAAGTCACATGTGCTAGGGGTGTAACTATCCCCCAGCACATAACTGTAAATATCCCAGCATGTGCAGTGTTTCTGACTCCTACCACCATGACCACTTCAAATCACTGAAGTGGTCATGGTGGTTAGAGTGTTCCTTTAATATCTCTCAGAAGAAGTAAGCATCTGTATACTGATTCCATTTCAATTGATCATCCTCTAGTTGTGTTAAATTAGTGCGGGGGGCGCAGCAGAGCGATAAGGGTGTGGCGGCACAGGGTTTTTGCAGGTTGGGATCCCTGTTTATATCACAAAAAGTAAAAGCCGCAGAGGTGATCAAATACCACCAAAAGAAAGCTCTATTTGTGGGGAAAAAAGGGCATAAGTTTCATTTGGGTACAGTAGTGCATGTCTACCCAATTATCAGGTAAAGTCGCGCAGTGCCAAATTGCAAAAAATGACCTGGTCATTAAAGAGTTAAAACCTTCCAGTCCTTAAAGCGGAGTTCCAGCCATTTACTCACCTGTCCAACGGTCCAGCGATGCGGCCGCCGGAAGCCTCGATCCTCTCCCTCGGCGCCGGCATCACTGCTGTGGGCACCCGGCTGTTACAGTTTGCGGCTTCACAGCCGGGTACCCACTGCGCATGCGCGAGTCGCGCTGCGCGCCGTGATTGGCCGGCAATCTTCTGGGACCTCTGACGTGTCCCAGAAGATTGCAGGGAGGGAGGGGGAGAGGAGAACTTCCGCTCAGGGCGCCGCGGCGCTCCGAGCGGAAGTGGGAGCGGGTACCTGTCAAAACTAGGTACCCGCTCCCCCCCCCCAAAAAATGACATGCCAAATGTGGCATGTCAGGGGGTCAGGACTCCCTAAAGCGGAAGTTCCACTTTTGGGTGGAACTCCGCTTTAAGTGGTTAATATCTGATATTCCCTCATTTCTTTATCTTCATTTCATTGCATGTATGCCTGTTTGTGAATTTGCGTTTGTGTATGTATGTTATCCATGATGTTTTATGATTGTTAGGCTTATGATTGTATCAGTTACAATTATATTTACATTATATAATATTTTATTGTGGCCCTGATGAAGGGGGGGGGGGGTTCCTTTGACCCCCAAAACACGTTGCCTGTCTGTTAACACAATATTAATAAATTAATTTGGACTCATTTATCTTTTTGGTCTGGTGCTCCTTCCATACATGCACGTCTTTTTCTGGTTCCCTCTGGTGCCAAAACAGCACCACCTGTGGGGGGGAGGCCAAACTGCCTCTGCCTACACACAGTATTCACCATATTCAGTATGAGGGTGGAAACGGGAACACATTTTCTATTACAGGGTCTCAAGGGTCTCTAATGGCACTTTTCCACCGCAAGTACCGGCTCGTACCAGGTCGGCTCTACTCGGCCCTGCTTGGCCTGGTTTGCTTTTCCACTGCTGGTACTGCATGGTATAGTGTCGGAACGGTTCGGTACGGTATGGTATAGGTTTGCTTTTCCACTAAAGTAGTACTAAGTTAAGTGGGTGGGATAACAACGGGGTGGGTGGGATTCTCTGACCAATCAGTGGCTAGTAGTGACTGCATGCAAAGGATTGTGGGATATGGTACCAGTTTGGTACCTGTTGGAACCACAATCGAGTAGGTACTGTTTTTCAGGGCCGTACCGTTCGGTTCCATGCAGTGGAAAAGCAAACCTATACCGTACCGTACCGAACCGTTCCGACCCTATACCATGCGGTACCAGCAGTGGAAAAGCACAAAAGCAGGCCGAACTGGTACGGTTCCATGCAGTGGAAAAGCGCCATAAGGGATTCACCATGTTCAGTAAGAGGTCTGAGGCAGGTACGCCTTTATTATTAGAGGGCCTTGGAGTCTCCACAAGATCCACCAAATTTAATATGAGGGCAGAGACATGTACTCTTTTATTATTAGAGGGTCTCAGGGTCCCTGCAGGATTCACTATATTCAGTATGAGGTCTAAGACAGGTATTGCTAAAGACTTGTTTTTCTGAGAAGCATTACATACATCATCTGAAACAGCTTGAATGATGCAAAAAAAAAAAAAATGTATATAAATGCTGTCATTTATACTGTTTTTATAAGTATAAATTTGAATGTTAACAACCAAGTCAGATACTGACAAGCTTGAGTCAAAGCAAAGAGAAGCTTGTGCTCTAAATCTGTTATTTAAATGCGATGTTGTCAAAATGCTAAAATACCTCTGCTGTTGGGAGAATTGTTTAATCAAATCTTTCCAATCATTGTTTATCTGCGAAAAAGTATCAGTTTTTGTAGCGATAAAAGACATTTTTGGAGCTTATCCCTGCCTGAATGTAAATTTCTTCTTACTCCCTATATGGGCAAGGTGACTAGCAGCTGAATCTTTAGGGCCCATGTACATTTGTGCCATATGGTAATGCATGTGTATTAATGTGTGTTATGTCACAGGGTAACTTGCGTTGCATTAAAGTGATATTAAAGGTAGATTTAATTAAAAAAATGCATGTTATACTTACCTGCTATGTGCAACAGTTTTGCACAGAGCAGCCACAATCCTTCGCTTCTGGGGTCCCCCAGCGGTGCTCCTTCCCCCCCAGCTTGCTATGGGGGTACCCGAGCAGGCTTGCTCTCGAGCCACTGTTCTGTGTGTCCATTCACAGCCCCCTCTCTCCTCATTGGCTCACTGGCAGTGATTGAGAGTTTGTTGGTTCCTGCTAATGTCTCAGCCAATGAGGAGGAAGAGACCCGGGAGAGCCGCTGCTCTCGTGCACATCGCTCGAATGAGATGGGGCTCAGGTAAAATTTTTGGTCTTTTTTTATTTAAACAATTAGAAAAAAAAAAATCAGTGGTGACCAAATACCACCAAAAGAAAGCTCTATTTGTGTTAAAAGAAGGATATAAATTTCATTTGTGCACATTGTTGCATGACCAAGCAATTGCCAGTTAAAATAGCACAGTGCTGAATAGAAAAAAATGTATCTGTTTATATAAGTGCATGAGAGGGGAGCTTGTTGAAGTGACCATAATATCCAGTGGAATATCGTTGTACACACCTGGGACCACAGAAAAGGTCCAAACAGGGGCCTCAAGACCCATATGCAAGATATCACTATTGGCACGGAATGGATTTTTTTAACCACTTGCCGACCGCCCATGCACATATACTGCGGCAGGCTGGCTCAGCTGCACAAATCTGGTACGTCGGTTAGTGGGAGTGGTGCTGGGGCGGGCAAACACGTTCCGCCAGTGGCGCGCTCCCGCCCCCACTAGGCAGCGGGGATGCCGATTCATGGGACATGCGGCCGCGATAGCCGCTGAACGCCCGCGATCGCTCCCCACTGAGAGAGAGTCAGATGTTGTAAAAAAGCCGACCGTTCTCTCTAAAATGATCACAGAGCGCCTGTGATCCTTCTGTATAGATCTCAGGTCTCTATGACCATTTCACAAGTCCCTCCCCCCACAGTTAGTAAACACTCCCCTAGGCTCACAATTAACCCTTTGATCACCCCTAGGTTAACTCCTTCCCTGCCAGTGTCATTATTACGGTAACAGTGCATATTTTTAGCACTGATTACTGTAGTAATGTCACTGGTCCCCACAAAAGTGTCAAAAATGTTAGTAAAAAAAATAAATAAATAAATACAAATGACATAAATCTTTCCCCTAGTTTGTAGAAGTGATACCTTTTGCGCAAGCCAATCAAAATATGCTTATTGCGATTTTCTTTTTTTTACCAAACATATGTAGCAGAATACAGAAAATTTTGGATTTTTAATTTTTTTTTTTCGGGAATGTTATATAGCAGAATGTGAAAAATATTGTTTTTTTTTTTTTTTTTCAGAATTGTCTCTCCTTTTTCGTTTATAGCGCAAAAAATAAAAATCATAGAGGTGATAAAATACCACCAAAGGAAAGCTCTATTTGTGGGAAACAATTTTATCAATTTTATTTTGGTACAGCGTCACATGACTGCACAATTGTCAGTTAAAGTAACGCAGTGCCGAATCGCAAAAAATGCCCTGTCAGTAAGGGGGAAAATCCTTCCAGTCCAGAACTGGACATTTTATTTCATTTTCGGTTTGTTATACATCACCAGTGGTGTTGACTATTTTATGGTTTAATTATTTGTGTTTATGTTGATTTGAGCACTATTCATTTATGTATCGGTTAGCGCAGCTACTTATAGAATTATTTGGTACACACTTTCGATTTTTAGTGAAGTCATTTTAGCTGCAGGAAAGCACACATTGGTTGCGTTTCCACTATTTGTTTTGCGCCGGTGACGCACATAAAATTGCTTGTCCCACTGTACAGTTCAGGGAACATAGGGACCCTCTCCTGCTCCTCCCAAGATGGACCATGGACTATGCAATGTGTAGGGTGCATAAAATAGTTACATGACCGCTTGTTCAAAATAGAAGTGGAGGGAAAAAGAAAAGAATGGGGAGCTCACAGAGGGCATTACAAATACGCAGATGAACACAGCAAGAAACATTTTCATGAAAAATTGTTTGCAAGGCCATTTAACCACTTCAGCCCCAGAAGATTTTACCCCCCTTCCTGACCAGGCCCTATTTTGCGATTCGGCACTGCGTTATTTTAACGGACAATTGCGCGGTCGTGCGACGCTGTACCCAAACAAAATTTACGTCCTTTTTTTCCAACAAATAGAGCTTTCTTTTGGTGGTATTTGATCCCCTCTGCAGTTTTTATTTTTTGTGCTCTAAACAAAAAATAACTGACAATTTAAAAAAAAAAAAAAAAAAGTTTTTTGCTTTCTGCTATAAAACATATCTAATAATAAAAAATGTAAAAAAAAAATCAAATTTCTTCATCAATTTGGGCCAATGTGTATTCTGCTAGATGGTTTTGATAAACAAAAATAAGCGTATATTGATTGGTTTGTGCAAAAGTAATCATGTCTACAAACTGGGATATTTTTATGTCATTTTTATTTTTATTAGTAATGGCGGTGATCAGCAAGTTTTAGCAGGACTGCAACACTGCGATGGACACTAAGTGACACTTTTATAAACAAACAAAGAGCAACAATTTTGAAAGAAAAAAAAAAAAACTATATATTTCACATTCCTTCATTTGACATTCTCAAAAAAAAAAAATCAGATTTTTTTTTCTTCTACATATTTTTGGTAAAAAAAATCCCACTAAGCGTATTTTGATTGGTTTGCGCAAAAGTTATTGCGTCTACTAACTACGGCAAAGATTTATGTCATTTTTATTGTTTTTTTTTACTAGTAATGGCGGCGACCTGCGATTTTTTTGCGGGACTGCGACATTGCAGCGGACAGATCGGACCCCTAACTGACATTTTTGACACTTTTGGGGGTACCGGTGACATAACTACAGTAATCAGTGCTAAAAATATGCACTGTTACTGTAATAATGCCATTGGCAGGGAACGGGTTAATACTGTTGGTGATCAAGGGGTTAAATGTAAGCCTAGGGGAGTGATTCTAACTGTGGGGGGGTGGGCTTGTGAGATGACCATAGAGATATGCGATCCTATATAGAAGGATCACATGGTCTCTGTGATCATTGCATGGAGAAGGATGGAAAGCTGTGTTTACAACAGCCAACTGTCCTCTCTCAGCGGGGAGAGATCGAGGGTGTCAGGCGGCAATCGGAGCTGCCTGACACACGCACTGACTTCCCCGCTGACAAGTGGGGGAGGGAGCTTCCGCCAGTGGCGCGCACTCGCCCTTAGACTCCCCAGAGCGAGCGCCGTACATGCATAGGCGTGCGCACAGGGTGTGTCGGGTGTGCCTGGGCACACCCTAATCACCTAGTGAACATTAGCATTATTGCTCTGTGTGCCAACGGGGAGATGGGAAAGATCTCACTCTTACCAGCTCAGCCATAAGAGAAGTGCTTAAGCACTTCTCTTTTATTGTGCCAGCAGGGAGATGAATGCACCCGGGCCATATACATGTAGACACACACATGCATGTGTGCTTGAGATTTGGGGTGCACACCCTAATGCAATGGGCTGCGCACACCTATGCGTACATGTAAGGTGATTTGCCTGGGAGCGGCTGCCTGCCACAGTACATCTGCAGCGGGCAGTTGGCAATCGGTTAATAGTGGATGTGTATGGATTATTTTTGAAGAATAAGGATATTTTTTAGTGTCACTTAATGGGAACTTTTGCTGTACCCATCTGCCTTCCTAAGGAACATTTCCCCTTACTTGCTGTGACAACGTTTGCTCCTTTCATTGCCAGGGCTTAGTCTATACTCATGGCCAGGGGCGGACTGGGCCGGGGGGCAGGGAGGCAATTGCCCTCCAGGCCGCTGTGATGCTTCCTAAAAAGGCCACTTGCTCCGCACCGCTTCCACCCCTGCAGACAGGCATGACACCCGCCGGCCGCCGCTACATTGTGTTATACTTGCGGTCGGAGCTTCACTGCTCTGCTGCAGCTCTGCAAGTATACTGTAATACAATGTAGCGGCGGCTGGCGGGTGTCATGCCTGTCTGCAGGGGTGGAAGCGGTGCGGAGCGAGTGGCCTTTTTGACTGGTGAGTCCAGTCACTTCCCTGTCAGGCGGAGTGATCTCCACCCGACAGGGGCTTCCTAGTCCCGGCCGAGCGTGATGTCATCCAGAGGCCAGGAGGCGGGAAGAAAGGACGGAGGAGAGTGCTCCTGCTGAGAACTGTGAGGAAGCTATGTAGATGACCTTAGGTCAACATTCCGTTCCTAAAAGGCAAGGTGAGAGATCGCACCACATTTCAGGTCTTCCCTCTCAAGCCTGCCCTAGTATCTGAAGTCCACGTGGTCCTCTCTCAGCATAGCAGCAATCCCTCTGCAGCCTAGATCCCCTCATGGCACAGCTGCAGCCTCACATCTCTCCACCCCATTGCACTGCTATCCCTGCCTCTCCCTCAGGTTCTCTCCCTATACTCACGAGGAGCCAGCCCAGGCAGTGAAGCCTTGTGCAAGTGAGTTTCAGAGGCTGATAATACACCTTGTGTGAACTGGCTGAAGTGTTTAACTCATTGAGGGGAGGGGTTAATTTACAATGCTGTTTGTAAAATGCAGCATGGAGGGGGTTAATGTACTGTCACTGGCCACTGATGCATTAGTGACCAGTGGCAGTTAATTAACCCCTTTGTGCTGCATTAGTGACAGTGGCACCAGTGTCAGTGTTAATTAACCCCTGTGTTGTGCAGCATGAAATGGTTAATAAACACTGACACTGGTACAACTAATGCAGCACAAAGGGGTTAATGACTGCCACTACTCACTAATGCATCAGTGTCCAGTGGTGTATTTTATTTTTGTGCTACCCTAGGCAAGATTTAAATCGGCACCCCCCATCTAAATGTATCCCACCCCAGCCACAGTATACTGTTCTTGTCTCAGGGTCTGATGAGGAAGCCACAGCTGTTCACGATGAATGGCTGCGGCTTCCTTATCAGACCCTGGGACATGAGGGCAGAGGATGGGGGTCAGTGGGACATAGGACGGGGTCAGCAGGGCAGAGAATGTGGCGGCAATGGTAAGCACTGATCAGGAGCAATGAGTAAGCTGGATTGATATGCAGCACTAGTAGGTGGCACTGATGGACACTGATAGGTGGCACTGATCAAGCTGCACTGATGAGGCTGAGCTTGAATGCACTGGTGAGGCTGCATTGATGGGCAATGATGAGGCTGCATTGATGAGGCTGCACTGATGGACACTGGTGGTGCTGCGTTGATGGGGACTGATGAGGCTGCATTGATGGAAACTGATGAGGCTGCACTGGTGGACACTGATGAGGCTGAAAAAGTGAAAAAATGTGGCGCTCAACAGCTTGATAAAACACAAAATAAATTATTCCAATGTGCAAACATTCGTGCAAAAAAACTCTCTAGTGTCCAAAAAAAAAAAAGGGTTAAGCAAACAGCCAATGATGGAGACACAGACTTGAGAAGAGTGAATCTCAAAAAAGCCTCCACCTACACACGATCACCCAGTGAAATGTATAGGTACCGCTTACCAGAACCACTGGACCCCTTAGTCAAACACGCTTATTGATCCATATCAGATCCGACCTTGCACATCCCCCTCTCACACAGGCGAGATAGGAGACGCCGCTCCATGCCTGCGTTCCTTAGACCCTTAGATTGGGAATGTGAGACCGTAAACTTCCGGGTCTAAGGAACGCAGGCGGGGAGCGGCGTCTCCTATCCCCAGCAAACTGAAACTGATCTTAAGGCTTTTCATTGTTCGGATTGTAGTAAGTGCATTTTTTATCAATAAATGATCCTTTGATGAGTAATACTGCACCATGAGAGCCTGTTTGTCATTTCTTTCCATCTATGACTTGGTTCTTTAATACTCCATCGATTTGGCTACACACTGTCGCCTATGTGAGAGGGAGATGTGCAAGGTCGGATCTCATGTGGATCAATAAGCATGTTTGACCCCCTATAACTAAGGAGTCCAGTGGTTCTGGTAAGCGGTACCTATACATTTCACTGGGTGATCGTGTGGAGGTGGAGGCTTTTTTGAGATTCACTCCTATCAAGTCTGTGTTTCCATCATTGGCTGTTTGCTTTACCCATTTTTTTTTTTGGACACTAGAGACTGTTTTTTTGCACGAACGTTTTCACATTGGAATAATTTATTTTGTGTTTTATCAAACTGTTGAGCGCCACATTTTTTCACTTTTTCATTTGTCACATTATTCACGTTGATTTTGCAGCTCGCAGAGTGGAAGCAATTTCACCTTAAACACATTTATGGATATGAGTAGTGTTTATTTATTTATACATCACATTCATTTTGCGCAGTTTTTGTTGGGTTCACCAATAATATGCTTATTGCGATTTTCTTTTTTTTACCAAACATATGTAGCAGAATACAGAAAATTTTGGATTTTTAATTTTTTTTTTTTCGGGAATGTTATATAGCAGAATGTGAAAAATATTGTTTTTTTTTTTTTTTTTTTCAGAATTGTCTCTCCTTTTTCGTTTATAGCGCAAAAAATAAAAATCATAGAGGTGATAAAATACCACCAAAGGAAAGCTCTATTTGTGGGAAACAATTTTATCAATTTTATTTTGGTACAGCGTCACATGACTGCACAATTGTCAGTTAAAGTAACGCAGTGCCGAATCGCAAAAAATGCCCTGTCAGTAAGGGGGAAAATCCTTCCAGTCCAGAACTGGACATTTTATTTTGATATCACTATTCATTTTCGGTTTGTTATACATCACTAGTGGTGTTGACTATTTTATGGTTTAATTATTTGTGTTTATGTTGATTTGAGCACTATTCATTTATGTATCGGTTAGCGCAGCTACTTATAGATTTATTTAGTACACACTTTCGATTTTTAGTGAAGTCATTTTAGCTGCAGGAAAGCACACATTGGTTGCGTTTCCACTATTTGTTTTGCGCCGGTGACGCACATAAAATTGCTTGTCCCACTGTACAGTTCAGGGAACATAGGGACCCTCTCCTGCTCCTCCCAAGATGGACCATGGACTATGCAATGTGTAGGGTGCATAAAATAGTTACATGACCGCTTGTTCAAAATAGAAGTGGAGGGAAAAAGAAAAGAATGGGGAGCTCACAGAGGGCATTACAAATACGCAGATGAACACAGCAAGAAACATTTTCATGAAAAATTGTTTGCAAGGCCCTTTAACCACTTCAGCCCCAGAAGATTTTACCCCCCTTCCTGACCAGGCCCTATTTTGCGATTCGGCACTGCGTTATTTTAACGGACAATTGCGCGGTCGTGCGACGCTGTACCCAAACAAAATTTACGTCCTTTTTTTCCAACAAATAGAGCTTTCTTTTGGTGGTATTTGATCCCCTCTGCAGTTTTTATTTTTTGTGCTCTAAACAAAAAATAACTGACAATTTAAAAAAAAAAAAGAAAAGTTTTTTACTTTCTGCTATAAAACATATCTAATAATAAAAAATGTAAAAAAAAAAATCAAATTTCTTCATCAATTTGGGCCAATGTGTATTCTGCTAGATGTTTTTGGTAAACAAAAATAAGCGTATATTGATTGGTTTGTGCAAAAGTAATCATGTCTACAAACTGGGATATTTTTATGTCATTTTTATTTTTATTAGTAATGGCGGTGATCAGCAAGTTTTAGCAGGACTGCAACACTGCGATGGACACTAAGTGACACTTTTATAAACAAACAAAGAGCAACAATTTTGAAAGAAAAAAAAAAAAAACTATATATTTCACATTCCTTCATTTGACATTCTCAAAAAAAAAAAATCAGATTTTTTTTTCTTCTACATATTTTTGGTAAAAAAAATCCCACTAAGCGTATTTTGATTGGTTTGCGCAAAAGTTATTGCGTCTACTAACTACGGCAAAGATTTATGTCATTTTTATTGTTTTTTTTTACTAGTAATGGCGGCGACCTGCGATTTTTTTGCGGGACTGCGACATTGCAGCGGACAGATCGGACACCTAACTGACATTTTTGACACTTTTGGGGGTACCGGTGACATAACTACAGTAATCAGTGCTAAAAATATGCACTGTTACTGTAATAATGCCATTGGCAGGGAGCGGGTTAATACTGTTGGTGATCAAGGGGTTAAATGTAAGCCTAGGGGAGTGATTCTAACTGTGGGGGGGTGGGCTTGTGAGATGACCATAGAGATATGCGATCCTATATAGAAGGATCACATGGTCTCTGTGATCATTGCATGGAGAAGGATGGAAAGCTGTGTTTACAACAGCCGACTGTCCTCTCTCAGCGGGGAGAGATCGAGGGTGTCAGGCGGCAATCGGAGCTGCCTGACACACGCACTGACTTCCCCGCTGACAAGTGGGGGAGGGAGCTTCCGCCAGTGGCGCGCACTCGCCCTTAGACTCCCCAGAGCGAGCGCCGTACATGTAAGGTGATTTGCCTGGGAGCGGCTGCCTGCGACAGTACATCTGCAGCGGGCAGTTGGCAATCGGTTAATAGTGGATGTGTATGGATTATTTTTGAAGAATAAGGATATTTTTTAGTGTCACTTAATGGGAACTTTTGCTGTACCCATCTGCCTTCCTAAGGAACATTTCCCCTTACTTGCTGTGACAACGTTTGCTCCTTTCATTGCCAGGGCTTAGTCTATACTCATGGCCAGGGGCGGACTGGGCCGGGGGGCAGGGAGGCAATTGCCCTCCAGGCCGCTGTGATGCTTCCTAAAAAGGCCACTTGCTCCGCACCGCTTCCACCCCTGCAGACAGGCATGACACCCGCCGGCCGCCGCTACATTGTGTTATACTTGCGGTCGGAGCTTCACTGCTCTGCTGCAGCTCTGCAAGTATACTGTAATACAATGTAGCGGCGGCTGGCGGGTGTCATGCCTGTCTGCAGGGGTGGAAGCGGTGCGGAGCGAGTGGCCTTTTTGACTGGTGAGTCCAGTCACTTCCCTGTCAGGCGGAGTGATCTCCACCCGACAGGGGCTTCCTAGTCCCGGCCGAGCGTGATGTCATCCAGAGGCCAGGAGGCGGGAAGAAAGGACGGAGGAGAGTGCTTCTGCTGAGAACTGTGAGGAAGCTATGTAGATGACCTTAGGTCAACATTCCGTTCCTAAAAGGCAAGGTGAGAGATCGCACCACATTTCAGGTCTTCCCTCTCAAGCCTGCCCTAGTATCTGAAGTCCACGTGGTCCTCTCTCAGCATAGCAGCAATCCCTCTGCAGCCTAGATCCCCTCATGGCACAGCTGCAGCCTCACATCTCTCCACCCCATTGCACTGCTATCCCTGCCTCTCCCTCAGGTTCTCTCCCTATACTCACGAGGAGCCAGCCCAGGCAGTGAAGCCTTGTGCAAGTGAGTTTCAGAGGCTGATAATACACCTTGTGTGAACTGGCTGAAGTGTTTAACTCATTGAGGGGAGGGGTTAATTTACAATGCTGTTTGTAAAATGCAGCATGGAGGGGGTTAATGTACTGTCACTGGCCACTGATGCATTAGTGACCAGTGGCAGTTAATTAACCCCTTTGTGCTGCATTAGTGACAGTGGCACCAGTGTCAGTGTTAATTAACCCCTGTATTGTGCAGCATGAAATGGTTAATAAACACTGACACTGGTACAACTAATGCAGCACAAAGGGGTTAATGACTGCCACTACTCACTAATGCATCAGTGTCCAGTGGTGTATTTTATTTTTGTGCTACCCTAGGCAAGATTTAAATCGGCACCCCCCATCTAAATGTATCCCACCCCAGCCACAGTATACTGTTCTTGTCTCAGGGTCTGATGAGGAAGCCACAGCTGTTCACGATGAATGGCTGCGGCTTCCTTATCAGACCCTGGGACATGAGGGCAGAGGATGGGGGTCAGTGGGACATAGGACGGGGTCAGCAGGGCAGAGAATGTGGCGGCAATGGTAAGCACTGATCAGGAGCAATGAGTAAGCTGGATTGATATGCAGCACTAGTAGGTGGCACTGATGGACACTGATAGGTGGCACTGATCAAGCTGCACTGATGAGGCTGAGCTTGAATGCACTGGTGAGGCTGCATTGATGGGCAATGATCAGGCTGCATTGATGAGGCTGCACTGATGGACACTGGTGGTGCTGCGTTGATGGGGACTGATGAGGCTGCATTGATGGAAACTGATGAGGCTGCACTGGTGGACACTGATGAGGCTGAAAAAGTGAAAAAATGTGGCGCTCAACAGCTTGATAAAACACAAAATAAATTATTCCAATGTGCAAACATTCGTGCAAAAAAACTCTCTAGTGTCCAAAAAAAAAAAAGGGTTAAGCAAACAGCCAATGATGGAGACACAGACTTGAGAAGAGTGAATCTCAAAAAAGCCTCCACCTACACACGATCACCCAGTGAAATGTATAGGTACCGCTTACCAGAACCACTGGACCCCTTAGTCAAACACGCTTATTGATCCATATCAGATCCGACCTTGCACATCCCCCTCTCACACAGGCGAGATAGGAGACGCCGCTCCATGCCTGCGTTCCTTAGACCCTTAGATTGGGAATGTGAGACCGTAAACTTCCGGGTCTAAGGAACGCAGGCGGGGAGCGGCGTCTCCTATCCCCAGCAAACTGAAACTGATCTTAAGGCTTTTCATTGTTCGGATTGTAGTAAGTGCATTTTTTATCAATAAATGATCCTTTGATGAGTAATACTGCACCATGAGAGCCTGTTTGTCATTTCTTTCCATCTATGACTTGGTTCTTTAATACTCCATCGATTTGGCTACACACTGTCGCCTATGTGAGAGGGGGATGTGCAAGGTCGGATCTCATGTGGATCAATAAGCATGTTTGACCCCCTATAACTAAGGAGTCCAGTGGTTCTGGTAAGCGGTACCTATACATTTCACTGGGTGATCGTGTGGAGGTGGAGGCTTTTTTGAGATTCACTCCTATCAAGTCTGTGTTTCCATCATTGGCTGTTTGCTTTACCCATTTTTTTTTTTTGGACACTAGAGACTGTTTTTTTGCACGAACGTTTTCACATTGGAATAATTTATTTTGTGTTTTATCAAACTGTTGAGCGCCACATTTTTTCACTTTTTCATTTGTCACATTACGCATTAACATTTCACGTTGATTTTGCAGCTCGCAGAGTGGAAGCAATTTCACCTTAAACACATTTATAGATATGAGTAGTGTTTATTTATTTATACATCACATTCATTTTGCGCAGTTTTTGTTGGGTTCACCAATAATCTTCTTTCACTGATGAGGCTGAGCTGATGGACACTGATCAGGTTGCATTGATGGGCACTGATCGGGTTGCATTGATGGGCACTGGTGAGGCTGCATTGATGGGCACTGATCAGGCTGCATTGATGGGAACTGATAAGGCTGCACTGGTGAGGCTGCATTTATGGGCACTGCAGAGGCTGCATTGATGGACACTGGTGAGGTTGCATTGATGGGCACTGGTGAGGCTGAATTGATGGGCACTGGTCAGGTTGTATTGATGGGCACTGGTCAGGTTGCATTGATGGGCACTGATCAGGCTGCATTGATGGGCACTGGTCAGGTTGCATTGATGGGCAATGATCAGGATGCCTTGATGGGCACAGGTGAGGCTGCATTAATGGGCACTGATGAGGCTGGACTGATGGGCACTGGTGAGGCTGCATTAATGGACACTGATGAGGCTGGACTGATGGGCACTGGTGAGGCTGCATTGATGCATTATTTTTGTTAAACCTCCTTTGTTGCTATTAACATTAAATTATGTTACCACATTGTATCATATTTGTCTTGCTTTATAACATCAATATCAGTTATAAACCAGGTGGGCATAGATGGTGAGCTCGGTGGTTCAATGGGCCACTTGACTGGACTTGCCCCCCAGGCCCAAGGCTGCCAGTCCTCCCCTGCTCATGGCTCACAAAACCCTCTAGAAGAGAGCAGACCCTGCCATAGGAATGAATGGGTCAATCAGTGCATATGTGCATATGTGCATTGGGAGATGGACCAGGCAGGAGTTTTTCTGTGTAGGGGTTGCACAATAAAAGTCTTGGGCTGAAGGTAAGTGCTGAGGTATGTCTCGTCCATTAAGGGGGTGAAGAGAAATATTTAAAGGACAATATTAATAAAACTACAACAGATACATTATGCATTTTTGATTCCCTCTGTCTAAATGACCAAAAAAAAAAAAAAAGTTTAACGTCAGAGAAGTTTTGACACCTAAGGAAACACTTTTAAATACCCGCGGACAAATAATGTGTAATGTGTTTAGATGGCTAATCTATAACACAATCAGAAAATGTTCTGGTGTTTTGTTGGAACCCAAACAACGATCTCCCCGCAGCACCGTTAACAAATACTTCCTTTGAGTAACCACGCGAGGGGCCATCAATGAAGTAAAAATAGAGGAAACCACTACAGATGATTTTAATTATCTGAAATGATGTTGTCTACATGGGGCCGCGCAATGTTTTTTTTTTTTTTTTTTCTCTCCCAAAACCGCAAGGAATTTCATTCATTATTTTGCAACAAAGAACAACAGTCCCAGAACGGAAACATTTTACTCCAAAACCCATTTGTAAATAGACAGAAGTAGGAAGTGTCTAAATTGACTTTGTAAGCATTATTTGTCATGTTAGATAATGTTGTAATCTCAGCGGAGATCTGTCAATTCCCTAATCATCATTGTGCGTATATTTACACTGAGACTAGAATCCATCCAATATGTCATAGATTTTTCCATTATGAGAGGATAAAGATCTAGAGGTTGTTGCTTTTCTTTAAAGTGGAAGAAAAGCCTAAGTCTGACTATTTTTTAAAAAGGTCCCCACATCCCTTCTCCCACCTATCCTGCCTAAGCTGTATAAAAAATATGTGTGTGCTTACCTATTCGTAATTCAGCCCCTTCTTATTATCCTGCAGCTCCTCTGTGTCAGTAATGGCGCTTTTCCACTGCATGGAACCGAACGGTTCGGTTCGCTTTTGTGCTTTTCCACTGCTGGTACCTCATGGTACGGCGACGCTTTTCCACTGCATGGAACCAAACGGTACGGCTCTCTAAAACAGTACCACCTCGATTGTGGTTCCAAGAGGTACCATACCGGTACCATATCCCACAATCCTTTGCATGCAGTCACTGCTAGCCACTGATTGGTCAGAGAATCGTTGTTATCCCACCCACTTAACTTTAGTACTACTTTAGTGGAAAAGCAAACCATACCAAACCGTACCGAACCGTTCCAACACCGTACCATGCGGTGCCAGCAGTGGAAAAGCAAACCGGGCCAGGCAGGGCAGAGTAGAGCCGAGCCGGTACTTGCAGTGGAAAAGTGCCATAAGCGACTGCTGCAGGGGAAGGAGGGAGCCTCAACAACAGCTGTGCCATGGGAACCTATGAGTGACATTACCGCTCCTGGAATTCCCAGCCATAGTAGGCGCTCCATCCTCTTCCCTGCAGCAGTCACTTTCTGACACAGGGAGCCAGAGCTGTGGGATCATGTGACTGGATTAAAAATAGGTGAATACACGCATGTAGCACCCTGCCCTATTTTGGCTAAATGCAGTTTTTGGCTCTGTTGTACTTGGTGGAGTGGTAATCTACTTTCTAGGTCTGACTGGGTTTCCCTAAGCTTGGTGGTTGATTGCTCCTGTCTGCCTCTGGAAGAAGTTTCCAGAAATAGAGTAGGATTATCAGTAACTGAGTTAGGAATATTTATCTAACCTCAGCCAATCCTTGGGTTTGGGGTGTCCAAAAAGTGGCTGGGCAGAAGACAAATATTTGGAAGTCTTGTTCAGCAGTGTCATTTTCCTGGGGCTGCTGCACCTCCAAGGCAGCCAGTATGAATCACTAAGAAGAGATCCTGTTGGGTCTCAGCAAGTGCTTAAGGCTCCATTCACATGTCAGCGTATGGATCGCGGGCAGAACCGCAGCGGTTCCGCCCGCGATCCGGAGATTATTGCAAATCGCGGGACGCCTGTGCGTTGCCCGTTGATTTGCAATAGCCCCCCAAACGCTGAGCGATGTTGCCGCGATTTCCGCATGCCGAATCGCGGTAACATCACGAAAAAAAAATCGCGGGACGCAATACGCTCCAAAGAAGCTCTTGTACTTTTTTGGGCGTAATGCGTCCCGCGATTTTTTTTGCGATCCATACGCTGACATGTGAACGGAGCCTAAAAGAAGTATGACTAAAGGATATTTGTTGGAGGGTATCGCCTGTGGAGAATGGTCTGGAAAAGGACCCTTTTCTCCCTCACTAGAGAGTGTTGCATAGAAGCTTGGAAATTTTGAGTAGGACCTTGGTCTGAGACTCCAGGTTTGCTTGAATCGTGAAGGAATGAATGCCAGAGGTTGCTACAAGGGCTGATACTGCTCATATAAAGTCTCAGATTAGCTAGCTATCCCTTCTATCACCAACAAAAGGCTGCTGTTAAAAGATTTTTGAGAGAGAATTTGTCCTCCTGTATTTTTTTTGCATTTTGGAGTATCCTGCACCCTCCTCTCTCTGTCCTGTTGGACGCAATAAATCTACAAAAAGACATTCCCTGGACTGAGCCTGTGTTTTGACGGTGTAATTGGAACTGGTGTTTGGGGGTTGCAATCCCCAAACAGGTATGGAAAACCTACGTCATTCTCAGTGGCTCCCCTGGGGGGGAGCGCTACATGTGGGGGCTCATACAGATTCTGCTTCCTTTTTATCCACGCAGTAAAATGACAGACCTTCACTGCTCCTTTAGGTCAGTTTGGTAGCTATAGACTGGTTTGTAGCTCATCTAAAATGTTGTTTGAGCACTGATACCTATTTCCACTTACCATGACGAGGGGAAAACAGATGTCACTAACCACCCACAATAATGACCGCTATGCCTCCCTACCCCTTGTACCAAATTTCCCCTAAAATAATTAGACCAACACCATTTTGGAGTGCAAATTGGCTACAGTAGCCATGTATTAACAAATAACCAATATAAAACATCCCTTTAATCACTTGCGGACCGCCCGCCAGCAACACCGGCTATGATTGTATACAGCTGCAGTCTATCTGCAAGTCCCAGCCTTCATTCATGGCCGGGACCCGCTGATCAGCTGTGTGCAATCACAACCCAGAGCCCTGTGCTGACAATCAACACAAGGCCCTGTACAGAGGGAGTGATCTCTCTGTTTCTTATCTCTGCAAAGCAGGGATAAGAAACAAATGGCGCTTTTCCACTGCATGGAACCGTACCGATTCGGCACGCTTTTGTGCTTTTCCACTGCGGTACCGCATGGTATAGGGTCGGAACGGTTCGGTACGGTACGGTATAGGTTTGCTTTTCCACTGCATGGAACCGAACGGTACGGTACGGTACGGCTCTGAAAAAACAGTACCTACTCGATTGTGGTTCCAACAGGTACCAAACTGGTACCATATCCCACAATCCTTTGCATGCAGTCACTACTAGCCACTGATTGGTCAGAGATTCACACCCACCCAGTGTTCCCTTTAGCCTGCGCGCATGCGCGGGCGCGCAGTGTGAATGAAGGTCCCGCGCAAGCACCTATTCAAACCGCGCAGCCGCAGACGTGGCGGCCGTGTAGCAGAGCGTGCGCCGCGAGAGCACGCCCATTGTGTGACAATAGCGAATGAAAATTCGCTATTGTCACACGGATCCTCCTCCTGGCCAATCAGGGAGCGGGTCCTCCCGCTTCCTGATTGGCCGAAAGGCCAACTTCATGCCATTGGCCGAGGAAGAGGCGCCGGGACTCGGGGAGTCAGGAGGACTGAGGAGAGGCAGGAAGCCGGGGAATGAACTGAAGAGAAGCTGCCGCCCGTGACCATGAGGTAAGTGCACGGGGGGGGGGGAACACTGGCATCTCTACATTGATTTGGGGACAATGCTGTGGGCACTCTGCATTAATTAAAAACTGAAAAAATGGCAGAACCATTACTAGACTCGGGACTGAAGAGTCTCTACATTGAAAGGGGGCACACTGGCATCTCTACATTGAAAGGGGGCACACTGGCATCTCTACATTGAAAGGTGGCACACTGGCATCTCTACATTGAAAGGGGGCACACTGGCATCTCTACATTGAAAGGGGGCACACTGGCATCTCTACATTGAAAGGGGGCACGCTGGCATCTCTACATTGAAAGGTGGCACGCTGGCATCTCTACATTGAAAGGGGGCACACTGGCATCTCTACATTGAAAGGTGGCACGCTGGCATCTCTACATTGAAAGGGGGCACACTGGCATCTCTACATTGAAAGGGGGCACACTGGCATCTCTACATTGAAAGGTGGCACACTGGCATCTCTACATTGAAAGGTGGCACACTGGCATCTCTACATTGAAAGGGGGCACACTGGCACCTCTACATTGAAAAGGGGCACGCTGGCATCTCTACATTGATTGGGGGCAATGCTGTAGTACTCTGCATTGATTGGGGGCAATGCTGTAGTACTCTGCATTGATTGGGGGCAATGCTATGGCACTCTGCATTGATTGGGGGCAATGCTGTGGGCACTCTGCATTGATTGGGGGCCACAGAAAAATGATCAAACGTTGACCGGTCCGCGGCGATAAAAAGGTTGGGGAGCACTGCGCTCAGAAATTTTTTTATTTGCTCAGCCCAGTAAAAAATTAGAGGGAACATTGCACCCACCCCGTTGTTATCCCACCCACTTAACTTTAGTACTACTTTAGTGGAAAAGCAAACCTATACCGTACCGTACCGAACCGTTCCGACACTATACCATGTAGTACCGCAGTGGAAAAGCAAACCGGGCCAAGCAGGGCCAAGTAGAGCCGAGCCGGTACTAGCCGGTACTTGCAGTGGAAAAGTGCCAAAAAAGATATGTAGTAAAAAGCAGCACACATTACTGTATACATTGTTAGGCACACATTTAACCCCTTGATCGCCTTATATGGGTTAACCCTTTCCAGCCAGTGTCATTAGAACAGTGACAGTGTACTCTATACTAATAACACTGATCACTGTGTCACTGTTGATGCCAGTGGCAGTCAGTCAGTTGCAACCCAGCGCCATTTTAGGATTGACCGCCACACTATCGCAGTCCCATTTTAAGTCGCTGATCACCGCCATTACTAGTATGAAAAAAAAATTCCAGTATATTTACCTGTATACCATAGTTTGTAGGCACTATAAATTTCATGTAAACCAATCAATATACCCTTATTATTTTTTTTTAATCAAAGACATGTAGCAGAATACATTTCAGACAACATTTATGAAGAAATTTAATGAAGAAATTAGATTTTTTTTTTATATGTTTTGTAGCAGAAAGTAAAAAAATTATATATAGATTTTTTTTTTCAAAATTGACGGCCTTTTTTTGTTTATATCGCAAAAAACCCAGTGGTGATTGCCTATTCAAGCTGTTAAACCATCTACTTGTTTCCCTGTTTACCTAGTCATGTCTGCCCTTTGCCTATTTTTTTTTTAACCCAACCTTAGTGTTGATGATCTTGCAACTGATGTGGTAAGTGCACATATGCAAAAAACTTCCCCAGCCAGCTGTCAAATCAGTGACTGGAGGCAATCCTTTAAATTAGCATGTAACTATCTCTGTGAATCACATTTATCACAGTTTAGACTATACCTTGTTTCTGCATTTATAAGCTTTTGATACAACAAATTAATATGAGCTAGAAAAAAATTACTGATCCTTCTAACCTCAATTACATTACTACAAGGATCTAGCTATGGCTACCAAAGAGCAACCCATGGAAACAATTACATAAGCCAATACACCCAATTAAGACTTCGGTCCTGCACTCCTTAAGAATTCCCGGAGCTCATGAATTGAGAACTTTTGGCTGAAAACTTCACAAATTCACCAAAAAGAAATAAGGAACAACTTATAATGCCGTGCACAACCTTGAGCCTGGTCAGCTCAAGAGCCAACAAGCGGAAGGAATGGATAACCCAGCCCCCTTTCCATTCCCAGTAGCCATACTGTAAGTGTATGTTGGAACTGTTAGGGGGAGCTGACAATTCAAGCAGGAATAGATACTGTTATACTTTTAATTAAATGTTTTCTTTTTAATTTTAGCATTGGTAAATGCCCTGCATAGCAGTGCACAGCTTCCAATGCCTTTTGTTCAAAAATATCTAGCTTATTAGCCCTATAAATGGCCATAATTGAATAAAAAGATTCATCATTGCACCACAAAGACACCAGTGGGGTTTGCCTCAAAGCTTTGAACATAAAGCAAAATTTGCAAAACTGCTCATAAATTGGACTCAAGCTGATTCACTATTCTCTACATACCAGTCTTTGGAGGAATGGCAGGTTCCATTAGACACTTATAAAAACAGAAATTTTGCTTTTTATTTGATTTTCTTGAAAAGTCAATTCAACTGCTTAGTGGTGTATTGCAGACAAGTACATTGTTTCCAATAAATTGCATAACAATATCTCACCACAAGCTATTTCTTAGCTGACCTCTGGGACATCTAGGACATGACTACAAGAACCTGGATACAACTACAGAAGTCAATTCACCCAATTAGGACTTTTTTGCTTCTCAGTCTTTAGTATCTGTTTTTATCAGTCCCTGGTAGGGGTTCTCCACCGGCATTCTGGCCTTTTGGCTGAGATGGGTGGCTGTATGTTGGTATGATGCGGGCCCTGAGGTCCCTCCTCGTGGGAAGAAACTGATTTAAGCGTCCACTGGGTAAGGTGGGAGTTGGGAGTATTTCCCTGATGTGGAGGGTTCTGAGAGGTCCAGTGCCTACTGAATCAAGAAGTATTACCTTGTCTAGTCAGGGGCTGGAAAGGCAGAGAACCCGCAGTGTTAACTCATGGGAGTTTGGGTTTCACTTTGAATTTGGGACTCCACTGTGAGAAAAGACATTCACCACAACACCTCAGCTTTTTTCTGCACAATTCCTCATGGACTAGGCCTTTTGTACAAGGCCAGGGAAATTTTTATTAACAGGCTGCAAGCTCTAGCCATTGTCTTGGGCTTTGGCACATGTATTTATTTTTCTCACTGTTTGTCCATGCAGTTAAGTTATTTTTGTGTCACTTTTTCACTCGAGGATGGTCTTTGGGTCTACCCCGAAGTCTAGGGGGAAATGTAATACCCTTAGGTTCCTTCCTCTCCTGCCCTGAAAAGTCTCATTTCAGGACAGCCCCTCAACCAGTACTCGTTGGTTGGCTTCAGCTGGTCACAAGGAGCGGAGTCCAGCAGGTCTTTTGGGTAAGTGGACCTGTGTGTGCCCTCAGAATTGTGTGCTATTTATTGTAGCATAACAGTCATTATCATATATATTCAACGTGATTGATTCACTATGGACTGCACTTTTATGGTTTTAATTTTAATTTAAAAGACACTTCAGGAGCTGCAATTTTTATGTTACTATGTATATGATTTATTTTATTTTGCACTATTTAATCACTTGATGGAGTATATAGATTATCACGTTATATAAAAAAAATTGTCTGTTTTGAGGATAACTAGAAGATCCCTGTCACATTGAATATATGATAAGGAATGTTATGTTACTGAATAGGACACAATTCTGAGGGCATAGGCGCAGCAACATATATTTTCTGTTATTGATTTTTTTGTGTGTTCACATACCCTTTTTTGTACACTTTGGTGTTTTGTTTTTGCACATCACATCACAGGCTAAAAACATTAATAAATAAAAAAAAACAGTTCACTGTTTTTTAATGTATTTATTTATTTTGAATTTAGGATTGGTGCATGTCCCACATGACAGTGTCCTGCTTCCCGTGATATTTGTTCAACAATAGCTTGCTCATTGGCCATTACTAATGACCAGAACTGAATAACGAGATTTGTCAACCCTCCCTATAGACATCAGTGGGGTTCACCACAAAGTTTACAAACTTCAAGCAAGATTCAAGAAACTTCCATCCAAACACATGCAGGTTCACTAATCCCTAACTACCAGTATATGGGGGAAGTGAAAGGTTCCATCAGAGACTTCTGAAAGCAGGAATGTTTCTTTGTGATTGATTCTCTTCAAAAATCCTTTGAGAAACTGGCCAGTAGTGTAAAGCAGAGAAATACATTTTTACCAATCCATTGCATAAGTGCAACTTACCTCGAGCCACTTCCTAGCTGACCTCTGGGACATCTGGGACATTACTACAAGATCCTAAAGAGAACTATAAGGATCTGGTGACAACTACACAAGTTAAACCACCCAATTGTGACTACACTGTTACATATATCAGTCCAGTGCTACTTATCCCAACAACACTGCTAGGAGGGGTGCGGTTTGGGTTCCAAAATATAGAGCCTTTGGCTGTAGGAATAAACTATAATGCAGTAAATAACCATTTCCCTGTTTTTAATGTTTTTATTTATTTATTTTGTAGCACCCTCCCAGGTAGGTGCTAGGCAAACTGTAAAGGGGGGCCTTGTTTGCTTATCAGATGGGCGTTGATTATACAGCTAGGCTGTCGTGTGTTCCCAGGTGTGCCTGTTGGGCTTGGGGAGTCTCCCCACTGTGTCCAATGGGGGCTCTCATTGGACAGTGGAGGAAACCTGACCAATAGCACACCAGGGCTTGTATCTATCCCAGAGGGCAGAATATGCCGCAATGCATGCTGGGATGGGGTAACTGTCTGAGCACATGACAGAGCATCTTTGGCGGGAAGCAGAGTCCCAGGTGGGAGGTGACGGCTGTCTCTCCTCCTGTCAGCGTGGAATGGGTGTCCTAGGCGGCTGGCCTAAGAGGAAAGAGGGTTGAGCTGAGCTGCAGAGAGGGATCCAGTGTGCTGAGGACCAAGTGGAGCTGCTGGGGGCAGGAGTTTCCAAGAAAGCAGTGTCGTGAGTACTGTAAACTGCCCCGGGGTCTGCCTAGGATAGGGGACCACTCCGGAAGGTCAGAGGGATCCAAGATCCAGCTAGCCTGTGTAGAAGATTAGAAAGGGGGTGCCAGAATGTAAGCCCTGAAGAGAAAAAGGGGGTGTCAGTGTGGGCCCCGAAGAGTTAAGAGTTGCAGCAGTATTCACAGTTAAGCTACCTCAGCCAGGAGGGCTAAAGGGAGCAGTGCAAATGACTTTTTTTTATCACTGGAGAGTGTCAGAAGTCAGTTCAAGTTCACAGACAGCAAGTCAGGGCTAATTAGCGCCAACCGGCGTTGACCGGCATTCAGCCAGCGTCAAGTCAGCGTCAAGAGGCATTTTGCTCAGTGTCCCATTCTATTGTGTATAGTTGAGCCAGATGAGTATCCCACTCATTCCCTTCTCCCATCCAAGTTCCTAAATAAATACAAAACCAAGGATGCCAGACTGTTTCTTGTATCAGTGCTCACACTTGGAGAACATGCTTAAATGTGCTGTTATTGCTAGCGGTAACCCTGGCGGACCCACATCCAGCAAAACGGATGGGAATTCTGCTACAATTTATTTTAGGTTTAGAATTGGTACATGTCTCTCATGCCAGTGCCTGGCCTTCCATGCCATTTGTTCAACAGTAGCTTGCTCATTTGCCACTACAAATGGCCAGAATCAAATAACAAGATTTGTTGACACCTCCCCTCTCCCAAAAGACAACATTGGGGTTCACCACAAGGTTTACAAACTTTAAGTAAGATTTGTGAAACTGTTTGTAAACTGAACCCAAGCAGATTTACTAATCCCTAACTACCAGAATATAGTGGGATGAAAGGTTCCATCAGAGACTTCTAGAAACAAGAATTTTACTTTGTGATTCTCTTTATAAATCTTTTAAGCAACTGGCTAGTGGTGTAATGCAGACAATCAAATTTTTACCAATCCATTGCAAGTTACTGCAAGCCACTTCCTAGTTGACCTCTGGGACATCTTAAAAAAAAAAGAGATTCCTTAAAGCCCAAAGGGAGTGAAAAATAGGCACACCGCTGAACAGGAATTACAAAGTAATCATGACGGCCTCTTGCTCGGCAATAGAAAGATTAACATTTTATTACTTACATTTACTGTGAGGTTCCTACGGTGATGGCATAATAATTATACCCATTAGTTCATCTGAACCAATTTTTCCGGATCGGTGAACACAGCAGAGAAACGGAAAATGGAGTCTTCGCTCACACTGAAGCTTTATAACACAATCTGCTAATGTCATTACTACATGTGTGACAGTAGCCCCCATGGCCTGTTAATGTGTTTACAGCCTACAGGAGATCTCTGTATATACAACCAAGTTTACTCTGTTCAAGCTGTGTTGACATTGAGAGGTGGTTGCATAAGTCCTGTCAGTGGATAGATGTGAAGATGTATGAATTGTATACATGAAAGTACAAGTGTGCCACGTTGCAAAAGCCACAAGCAAGTCTACAAGACAGGATATAGATGTGTGTTTTTAGACGGTTTATTGGCACTCAGATATATGGAACCGATTTGCAGAAACAAGAGAATTAAAGGTATACTCCAGCCAAACTAAAAGCTAAAGCCCCCACAGAAGACAAATAAACAGATGTTAATATAAGGCTTTGTTAACTGTCTTGCTGGAGTTGGTAAAATTAATAAATGAGCTGAAATTTGGAATCCTTTTTCTGGAGATAATGGGAAGATTTACTAAAACTGGGGAGTACAAAATATGGTGCAGCTCTACATAGAAACCAATCAGCTTCCAAGTTTTATTGTCAAAGCTTAACTGTATAAGCTGAAGTTAGAAGCTGACTGGCTTAGTTTGGCTAATTTCTAATAAATCTCCCCTAGTGCTAGCACTCAGTGTGGATGGGGCCTACCTAATCAAATTCTATTTAGATATCTTCACTTTCACCATGCCTTTAGGGATCAATTTCCCCACCCTATAACGGTGGAGGTGCATGATGTTGAAAGCCTGATGGAGATAAGACCCTCTTGGCCCTTTTAGCCTCTAAGGTCTCCCAATTATTTTTGACATGGCAAGCCAACATACCTGCACTGGCTGATGATGATTGGGAAGAAGGTCTTCAACAATACCAACCCCTGATGATCTCTGCGCAGAATAGATTCACCCAACTTACGTTTCAGCTTATTACTCCCTCATTCGTTTGGCATGGATCTACCCTACCAGAAAGCTGGTCTGCCCCAAATGTGGGTGTGGTTGTGCCCATTGGTGCAGGACTTCTGAAATGGAGTGGTTATTGACATTAATTGGATTGGTAAACTACGGGTTCCCTGCGATCCAATACCCTTACTACTTTGTATTTGTGACATGGTGGAAGCCTCTCAATCCAAAAAACTCTTTGTATTCTACACAGCTTATTGCGCCAGGAAAATTATTCTCCTTCAGTGGAACAAGCCACACCCCCTGACTGCGCCTCAATAGAAAATTTTGGTTAACACTGTCCTACATCTTTATAGGTTAAAGTATTTGGGACGTAACTGTCGAAAAAGTTTGATAAGACATCAGCAGCATGGGTAAAAGAGAGAAAGCTGACTCTGGAGTCGGGTTCGAACCATGTTTAGTCTATTAAGTATATGTATACACTACTGGGGCTCTGCTGTAGATATCCTCCCGGCCGGGCCGTTTCCCTCTCTTTTCTTCTTTTTTCATACTTGCACTCCCCCCCCTCCCCTTTCTCTTTTTCCCTGAAATAACCAATGTGATATTGTCTTTCTAATACTATTGTAAACTTGTCCTGTCTAAAGCCATATGTACCACTGCTGTTGTTTTTGTTTTGAAACTTGAAAGAACTTTATGTTAAAAAAAAAAAATGGAGCACTCAGGATCTGGTGCATCATAACAGGGTAACCAATCAGCTTTTAACTTCAGCTTGTTCAATTAGGCTTTGACAATACAATTTGGAAGCAGATTGGTTTCTTTGCAGAGCTGCACCAGATTTTGCATGCTCCAGTTCTGTAAATCAACCCCATTGTTCCAGCTACATGTCTGCGGACTATAATTGTATTTCCACTTTTGTAACCAAATTGGGATAACACCTGCTTTATATTTGTTATATGTACGCATTCACATAGCATAACCTAAAGCGTAACTCCACTTTTGTTGAGAAAAAAACATTCCCCTCTGGGTGTTCTATGTACATTGCAAGGATTTTAGCAAACTTTGTTGCAGAGTCCGACCTTTTGTTGTTCTGAAGAAATCTCTGTGTGTTTGTCTCTGTCCAGGTGGAAAAGTGAATCTAATGGGAGTGGTTTCATAATTATAAATTAGCTGTGACACTTGCAAGGCACAAATGAGGAAATCTGCTGGGCTTGCATCCCTTTAGACATGTTCCTATTGGGAGTATCTCACCAAAAATGACATTTGTGTGGCAGGGGATGCCAGAAATCTGACTTGTATCTTAGTGCAGGCTTCTGGGAAAATTGGTGAGTCAATCACACAAGCAGGAAATTATGTTTCTGGGGTGTGGTCAGTATACATTCTATGTACAAAAATTAACATTCTGTGTACAGAACACCTCCAGGTTGCCATATTGCATTGTATTTTCAGAAAATTACAGTGGCTGCAGATTGAAAAGGAAAGGTAATTTTTAATAACTTTCAAATATGACTTGTGTCGTAATTGTATAGGTTATAATTTATTTTCTTTATTTACTATTCTCTTTCCCCACGAAAGTGTAGTTAAGCCTGGTACACACTACAGTTTTTTTTTTTGTGAAGCCCCACGGGTTGCACGAAAAAAAATTGACGGTACCGGTCGGGAGCCGCTGTATTAACCATGCAAGGTTAGTCCAGCGATGTACCCTGCTGAACTGTTGTGTTCTGACAGGGCCCCACCCCCCGCCAGAACACTCCGATCAGTGCTCTCTGCCTTTGCCTGAGAGCGCTAATTGGGAGTCGGTTGCTGATTTTCCAAACGGCTGGCTTCTGTCAGACAGACTGACATACACACAAGCCGAATGTTGGCTGGTATTTTTTGTACCTGCAAATGTCTCCAGTGGCTTTACCCTTTAGAAAAAAAAATGCAGCTTAGCTTTGTTAGATGTTCTGTTCTTGACCTCCATCAAGGAAAAATCCTACACAGTTCTCTTTGTTTATGAGGGGGCTGGGCATCTGTGTTTGCTATAATTAACCCTGTCTGTACTGTGCGGGCAGATCTTCATTATTATTTGTAACTGGATTTGAACACTGTCCTAAAGGTGTAGAGGCTGGGCTTCTTGCATTGTATATTAATAAGGACAAATTTGGTACAGGCTTAAGCCAAGTGCACAAGGGCCTAATGAGGGAGACAAAAAAATGGCCGACATTCAGCCCGTGTATGTCGAGGTGTTCGACAGAAGCCACCTGTTTGGCCGGCTTCTGTGGGACGAGCAAGCTGGAAAACCAGCAGATGACCGACTCCTGATCAGCACTCTCAGCCAATGGCAGAGATCGCTGATCAGAGAGTTCTGGCGGGGGAGCCATCCCCCTGTCAGAACACAACAGCTCACCGGAGGAGATCGCTATACTAGCTTCACATAGTTCGTACATCGGCTCTGACCGTAGCTGAAAAAAACTCATAGTGTGTACCAGGCTTTACTCTAACAACCTTGCAGTCACCATGACACGTCTTCCTCCGAAATATCCAAAAAGGTAGGAAATATAAAACAAATAAATAAATATGGGACAACACATTTAAAACGGTCAGGGTACTTACAATAGTCAACTTTTATTCATATGATTTAAAAGATAGGTTCACCTTTAGAACATGTTACATCTCATACCCATATTTATGGGGGTTCCTCTCCCCCACAACTCCTGTCACATTTAAAATGCAGCTGCGTCTGAATGAATAAACCACAAATCCCGTTTATTTCTCAAATTTCTTAGTTGAGAATGAGGGACACTTTTGTAGCAGAAAGTATATAGAAATGAGCCACCCCCCGTATGTGGACCATGAAGAATTAATAAACTAGAAAAAATTGGTTAAACCCACAATTGTTACAACTATTTTTATACTGGTTAATCAGTAATAAATGCAATAATATAGGGTCTGGATGAAAGATTTAGTTTTGTATAACACTTTTGATAGTACAATAATTCCCTTATTCTAGGCATCCATAGATTAGACAAACAAAACAAGGGCAAATGGGGAGGAAAGAGACAGACAGAGGGATTTTGGTGCCAAAAAAAGAGACAGACCCTCCAAATGAGAGACGGTTGGGAGTTATGTTATATATTATATTTACTTTACACATTATTATACTTTAAAATCCCTCAAGTGTAGTAAGTTATAGCAAACAATCGGATCTCAGTTTAGGGAAGTCAAATCAGAGAAAGGGACCTCCTATTGGTTGGTCGGGGTGAATGTACTTTGTGTTTTTCCTTATTCCATAGACCTGTATACGTTTTTTATCTGCCATCATTATTGTGTGATTTTATAAATGACAAATATCAAACATTCCTAAAGGTATTTTCTTGGCACAATGTAACACACAAGGCAATGTATCATCCTAAGCTTAAAAATAGATTCCCAGGAAGTCCTCATTAAGGTTTCCTTTTCTGTTCACCAGAAAAACAACGCTGGCCTTAGTGGATACATTTTCAATATTTGTCTAACTTTGACCTAGTTTTTGCTGCAACATTGTGTCATCTGTTTTTATCAAAGCCACAAGATAAGAATAGAATACTGCTTTTGTAAAAAAAAAAAAAAAAAAAAACTTGAAATTTTACTGTTGACATCTTTGAGGCAAATTTAAGCAATTTGCCCCCCTCTCAGCATATAAAACCTACCACATACAATTTTGATTGTTCATTTTTTTGTACTGTAAGTAGGGTAATCCTACTTAACAAAAAAATAAAATTATATATACACTATATTACCAAAAGTATTGGGACGCCTGCCTTTACACACAAATGAACTTTAATGGCATCCCAGTCTTAGTCTGTAGGGTTCAATATTGAGTTGGAGCATCCTTTGCAGCTATAACAGCTTCAACTCTTCTGGGAAGGCTGTCCACAAGGTTTAGGAGAAGTGCATTTGTGAGGTCAAGCCACCCGATCAAAGGCCTTCTCTGTGTCTGTGGACAGGAGAAGGCTGTTGATGTTTTGTGTAGAAGCTATATGGATAGCTATATGGATATATGAAAAAAAAAAAAATATATATATTTATATATATATATATATATATATATATATATATATATATATATATATATATATATATAAGTATATGTATATATATATATATATATATATATATATATATATATATATATATATATATATATATATATATATATATATATATATGTATATATATATCGATAGATAGATAGATAGATAGATAGATAGATAGATAGATAGATAGATAGATAGATAGATAGATAGATAGATAGATAGATAGATAGATAGATAGATAGATAGATAGATAGATAGATAGATATGGATATATAGAAATAGATATATGACTAGTCAAGCAAGAAACTTCTGAATAAGATGTAAAGAATGTCCAGGTTCATATCAAAAGTCAAAAATCCAAATATATCAAAATTCCTGAGATGGTATAAACGTTGTAAAAATAGCAGAGCCTGTCACAATCTCCTGTCATGCGGGGAAACCCTCATCCAATTTGCACTAGTGTGACCCCAGCCTGATGGTGTTGTGTGTCACATTTATAATTTTTCTATTACCATTTTAAATATTTGTGTAATACAATGTTGAAACGAATAAAATATTATTTGTTTAAAAACAGATGAAAACCAAATGAATTTTTTTTTTTTTTGCAAATGTAATTTTTTTCTGTAGTAGGTTTTATACATCGTAGAGAGCTTGGTAAATATGGTGAATCTTTACTTTTTAATACATGTCCAATCAAGTGCAAAGAAAATTTTAAAAAATTGCATTTTTGCTTGCACACGATTGGATAATGAAAATCAGCCAAACGTTACCAAATTCACTAAGCTCTGGGGAAAATCAGGGCAACGGTGCACAGTCTATTTGCCTTGAGTAAATCCACCATATTCTCACTTTGCCAATTCAGGGCAGTGACTGTGGGGTTGCTTTACTAAAACTGGAGAGTGTAAAATCCGGTGCAGCTCTGCATTGAAGCCAATCAGCTTCCATGTTTGTTTTTTGTCAAACCTTAATTGAACAAACTAAAATAAGAAGCTGATTGTCTACCATGCACAGCTGCAGCAGATTTTGCAAATTTTTAGTAAATCAACTCCGGTGTGTTTTGAAAGACCCACATTCGCCATCCTAGTTATACTAACTTTACTAGCCTTCCAGACTTTTTCACTTGGTTGAGGAGGGGGGGGGGGGGGGTATTTCCAACAGAGGCAACACATTGTTTTCCAGCACTGGCTGCAATTGAGGCGGGAGTGGCAGGTGGTTTGCTGGTAATGTTAGTATAACTGGGGTGCTAGGGACATCTTGCCTTCTAAGGTCATAGGTCATTGGCTACCATGCATTGCCGCACCAGATTTTGCACTCTCAAATTTTAGTAAAACAGCTCCAGTGTGTTTCAAAAGTCCCACATTCCCCACCCTAACTTTACTAGCCAGCCAGCACTGGTCCTGCCATCGTTATCAATGCAGTGCATCCAGGTAAGGGGGAGTAAGTGACCCGCTACTATTGACATTGCACAGCATAGCAGCCAATCACTAGGTCCAGACTTTTTCCCGTGGTGGAAGGGGGGGGGGGGTTTCATCACTCCTCCCTAGCTTCCATCACAATTAAAACATTGGTTTCCAGCATTGGCTGCAATGGAGACAGGAGTGGCGGGGGGGATGCTGGTAATGTGAGTATAACTTGGGTGGTAGGATCCTTTACAAACACAGGGACATCTTGACACCTTAGGTCAGTGTATCTATTTTTAAAATCAGAAACAAAGTTTATTGAACTGTGTAGAAGTACAGCAAGTATCAAAAAATAAGCATGAGATAATGCATAATCATCCAGACAGTAACAGGAAGACAAAGCAAAAAATCTTGAAAGGGAACAAACAAGGAAAAGCCCCCCCCCCCCCAAAAAAAAAAAGAAGAGAAGAAGGGTCCCCTAGTGGTCCAAATGATCCCAGCTCAACCTTGCAAAATACACAGAGCCAGGAAAGACACAACACCCTGTCCAACAAGTGTAGCCTAGGCAATATGGGCCCTCAGAAAATATATAGCAAGGAGATAGAATCATTAAGTGGAGCATGACTGTGACGACTGTATCCACCTATCCCAAATCTTATTATATTTAGCAGGACAGCCCCTATTAATGTAAATAAGCTTCTTGTATGGCAGAGTAGCATTCACCTCGGCAATCCAGGCAGCCAGAGTAGGGGGCGAGGATTGCATCCATCTTCACGCCAACATCTTCCGGGCACTAAATAACGTTTCATGTATAAATTTCAGTGAGTTCTTATCTACCTCCAAATCTGGAAATAGGCCCAAGAGACATTGCCGAGGATCCAGTGAGACCGTAGAACCCATCTGGTCATGCAAAAACCATACCACCTGTTGACAGAAACAGTTGACACGAGGGCATTGCCAAATCAGGTGCTCAAATGTGCCAGCGGATAGAAGGCATTTAGGACAGTCCGGGCTGTGAGATGGGTCAAATTTTGCCATTTTGACAGGGGTAAGGTAAGTCCTATGCAAAATATAGGTTTGTGTTAGCCTATCAGACATCTTGGGAGACACCAATTTGCCCACCTCCAGCACCTCACTCCAATCCTCATCATCCATCTCCAAAGCACACTCCTCCCAGATGGGCTTAAGGGAATAAGCCAGCCGCGTTGCTGATGGAGTGAGAAGCATATCATAAAATATAGAGATCAGTTTCCTAGGTTCATCTCCCTTCATGACCAGCAGGATATCTGAAGGCTGTAATTGGGGGTAGGTGCCATCAAACTGAGCGTGTAAGGCATGACGCAATTGAAGGAACCGGAAAAACATGGAGTTCGGCAATCGAAACTTGGCCTACAATTGATCACACTGTTTAAGACGTCCACCATGAATAACATGAGAAAGCTGATAAATGCCAAGCTGTATCCAGATCCGGAACCAGCATGAGCTCCCATAGGTGTCTATTAAACCACAAGGGGGTATCGTCATGAAAGAGAGAGCAGCCCAGCGTTGCAACCGCCAGGTCCCAGATCCGCTTACTGTGAAACGCAAAAGTAAGTCTACCAGAGCCACCAACCATGCCTCGAAGACCTCTCAGGATATAACAAAAGGGATGGGGGAATTGCCCGGGAGACTCTGCACAGACCAGAGATTCATAGCGCTGCCTGTCAGCCTTATCAAAGGCAATCGAGGTGAGGGTACTTTGGCAGAGGGAGATGGCATCTAGTACCTTGGCGGTATCCGCTGTGGCCTGTTCCGAGGTGGAGGAGGGGCCGGCGCCATCTTCGGCCTGCGAAGCCAGCTCCTTTGGCGAGCTGCGAGCCGGCATCCGTGTTCCGCTTCGGTGGTGACATGATGCCCGGAGGATCAGCGGGGTATGGGGCACAGTTACAGGTATGTAGAACCGGAGATATTGCAGCAGGATAGATGTACCGGAGATCGGGTAGACGGAGCTCTCACCACATGCAACCTATCCCATCACGCTCCAGCCAGTGTATCTTTAAAGAGGTTGTACACCGAGAAAAAAAAAAATTCTCTTCTTTACATCCTGAAAGAGAAACCCATAATGAGCTAGTATGCATCGCATAGTAGCTCATTATGAAATACTTACCTTAGAACGAGCCCCCGCCGTGCCGTCCGCTTACCTGTATGACGGGCGACATGTATAGTCGCCCGTCTTCCGGGATCGCGGCATCCGGCCATCTGATTGGCCGGAGTCGCGGTGACGTCACTCCCGTGCACGTGCGCGTGAGCCGACGGTCACGGCACGGGGCTCTGAAGGAACGGCACGATCTGCCGTTCCTTCAGAGCGCATGCGCCAGTGACGTCACTGGCTGCATTAAAGGTAAATATCTCCTAAACGGTACATGTTTAGGAGATATTTACAGTACCTATAGGTAAGCCTTAATATAACCTATAGGTACAACTTCCTGAGGAGGGTTTACTTCCTCTTTAAAGTCTAAAAAACTTTTTTGTTGTTTTGGATATAATGGGGTGAGCTCCTATGTTCAAGTGTTTATTGCTGTCTTTGTCCTCGTTGATGAGTTTCAACCTGTATTTATAGTGGTAATCATTGTGATTAACTAAGAAAATTAATGGAAATCCAAAACTAAGGGTAAGGGTACTATGGGTAACTCTATTCTGGGATAACTCCCTAGGAGGTAAATCTACTCACTTTGGTAGATTTTCAGTTGCAAGTCTTGGGCAGAAAGTAAAGGAAAATTTCCCCACTGTTTGACAGAGAGCAAAAATATAACTCATTAGGGGTTTTGACCCTTCACTAATCTATATAAAAAAAAAGTACTAGAAAGTTTTAGCTATACATAAACTTATAAGTAAAGAGTGTTCTCTTTGAAAGGTGAGTGTCTCCTTAGTATAGCAAATAAGATGAATCTGCATTCATTCTAATAATATGCAAGTAAAACTTTTTTATTTAATTTCCCCTACACATAATTTGATGTGCAAAATGAGCACCGATTCACCTTATTCACTAAGCTAAGGCAAAGGAGGACTGTCTGCAGTACTTAATTGATATGTCTGTTTTAATTACAAAAGTAGCAAAATGCTTCATTAATAATATTGATCTGTGAATCCTTCCCTTATTAAATTATACTGCATGAAATTGAGCTGCTTGCACTTTGAACCCTGCTGCTCATACGGGTGATTAAATAGCACAGCTAAGTTAAGTATAAGGGAAATTGAATATAAATTTTCTGATGCATCTGCCTCTGTGTATTCTCTGGTGATACAATAAATTAACCGTGATGAAATTCTGATACTTGCCATATTGCCTGTGTCAGCTGAATGCACTGCCATCTGGGTCACCAGCCATTCATTTCACATGTATAATACAACTCGCAATCTGTTTATTATTTTCTATGAAATTTTTATATCGCAGAAGAGAATAAGGTAAAAAATGTATTCATTTGTTGTAACCTTATGGGTTTCACATTCTTTTGGTTTAAACTTAGAGTAAGTGGTTTGTACCATTTTCCGAAGGACTTTGACAGTTGTTTAACTGTACACTGTGATTGCTTAGATTGTGGAAATTAATTATGTATCAATTCAATAGGAATAATAAAAATTTTGATTCAACAGCCATGTAAATCTATGCACAGCTCAGGCTCTGTTACTTGTAAACTAAACAGAGACTGTAATGTTTTAAATTTGAAGTGACAAAGTAATATTCCTGTCTTAGAAGGTTGTGATGGAACTTGCCATGTCCTGACATATTAGTTAATGTCATTGAAGTTGAATATCTTTGACTTCACTGTGTAAAATCATAGCCCTAGAACTTGTGTAATACATGAAAGAGAATTGGAGCTTGGACATTTTTTTAATTTTGTTTGTTCCAAAAAATGTTACTTAAAATGATCCTGTGGTCAGGCTTTGGTCATTCAAGTGGTTACATATTCTTTGCAAGCCATAAATCAGGTTTAAAAGAAATTCTTACTGACCTCTGTAGCTGCAGGTACTATAGACCATTTCATCCTTAAAGTTCACAGTGGGAGCTTTAAAGCAGTAGTAACCACAATTTTGTTTTAAAAATTCCCTGCAAGGTAAAGGCATAATGTGCTATTGTGCATCGCATACTAGCATATTATGAAATATTTTATTTAGAACAAAGCCCTCCATCGCTGTGCTGGCAGGGCTTCCATCTTCAGCCGGTCTTCCTTCCAGGTCCGCATGCACGCCAGAATCAGAGAGCACGGCACAGGACTGTATAGGGACTGCACAGGTATGCCCTCCCTTCAGAGTGCATGTGCCAGTGACATCACCAGCTGCATACAGTGTGAATATTTCTTTAACCACTTCTGGACCGGAAGGATTTGCCCCCTTTATGACCAGGCCATTTTTTTGCGATTCGGCACTGCATTAATTTAACAGACAAGTACGCTGTCGTGCGATGCTGTACCCAAAAAAAATTTATGTCCTTTCTTTCCTGCAAATAGAGCTTTCTTTTGGTGGTATTTGATCACCTATGCGATTTTTATTTTTTGCGCTATAAACAAAAAAAAGAGCGACAATTTTGAAAAAAATAAATAAATAAATAATTATCACTTTCTGCTATATAACATTCACCCAAAAAAAAACATTTTAGGTCAAGTTTTCTGCTACATATTTCTGGTAAAAAAAATCGCAATAAGCATATTTTGATTAGTTTGCGCAAAAGTTATCGCGTCTACTAACTATGGGAAAGATTTATGTAATTTTTATTGTTTTTTTTTTTTTTTACTAGTAATGGCGGCGATCTGCGATATTTTTTTGCGGGACTGCAACATTGCGGCGGACAGATCAGACCCCTAACTGACATTTTTGACACTTTTGGGGGAACCAGTGACATTACTACAGTAATCAGTGCTAAAAATATGCACTGTTACTGTACTAATGACACTGGCAGGGAAGGGGTTAACACTGTGGGTGATCAAGGGGTTAAATGTGATCCTAGGGGAGTGATTCTAACTGTATGGGGGCGGGCTTGTAAAATGATCACAGAGACCTGTGATCCTACATAGAAGGATCACAGGCACTCTGTGATCATTCCAGAGAGAAGAACAGTCAACTGTGTTTACAACAGCTGACCGTTCTTCTCTCTCAGCGGGGAGCGATCGTGGGTTTCAGGCGGCAATTTGAGCCACCGGTGGCGTGCGCTCACCCCGTAGCCGCAGGCGCATGACAGATGTAGACCTCTGTCAGTTCACGCAGGAGGGCCAGCCTGCCGCAGTAAATCGGCGACGGGCGGTCCGGAAGTAGTTAACAGTGCAAGTTTAGGAGATATTCACTGTATAAACAGGCAAGCCTTATTATAGGCTTACCTGTAGGTATAAGTAAAAAAAAAAAAGAACTCAGTTCACCTTGTTCCCACTCCTAGAAGTTGCTCAGCAGCTCAGCTCACCCTGTTCCCCTCCCAGAAGTGACTCAGTAGCTCATGCTGTTCCCCTCTCCCAAAAGTGACTTAGCAGCTTTCTAGACTTCCAATCTCTAATGTTAATAGAGAGCAGGAGCTCTGGGACAGGGACACAGGGGGAGCTGAGCTGATGGGAGAGCCGACTTAAATGATTTTTTTGCTTCCGCTGTGAACATTTTTCCCCACAAAGCCTGAAGCCTCAGAAATCAGTAAGAGCCGGTTCACACTGAGGCGACATGACTTCGGGGGGCGACCTGTGAAGTCGCGTGCACCGCGACTTCGGCGCGACTTGCAGGGACTTCACATAATGAGAGGTCGCCCCAAAGTAGTACAGGACTCTTTTTCTAAGTTGGGGCGACTTGTGTCACTCCTATTAGAACGGGTCCAGTACTACTCAATGGACCGCGACCGACCGCGACTTGTCAGGCTGACAAGTCACCTGACAAGTCGCGGCAGTGTGAATGGGCTCTAAGGGTTTGTTTTAAAATATATTTACTGCTTGTTAAGCATAAACAAAATATTTGAATGTTTATATTCTGGCTATAAAAAACTTAAAAAAAATAACCCTACCTAGTCCCCAATGAAATTCATAGACCCCCTCTACAGACCTTGGATCAGAGTGTAACCTCTTAGAGTTGGTAGGCCAAGACGTATTGCACATTTGCGGACATTTCTCCAAAGATCCTGATGGGGAAGCAATTTGCCTGCAAGCTTGCAAGTATCAAACCCATTAACCTAAACCATTTCCTTAAATAAAATTGATCAGAACCATTTGGTTAGTCCACCCAAAACCAGCATTTCAGACTTTGTGTTTTGTCTCGCAGGGTCTTTTGTAGACTGCATTGGCAAGATCTTCAGGTCCAGGCCTGCACACTTGCCATTTTGTATTATTCAGGGTGGAGAATACAGATTTGGTCAGGATCACTCTAGTTGGGGAAAAATAAGGTACGAAACAGGAAGAAACTAGAGCCTTCAAAAAGTCACTCATTTGACTGGTCTCCATTAGGAACTAACTATTTGCCTTCTGGTTAGGTGAGTCCCTCAGTGGAGTCTTTGAGATTTCAAATAAGGTTATCCAAATTAACTTCTTTAAAAGTGTTGACCATATAGAACTGATAATTATTTTTTTGTAGACCCTGAAGATCACTTAACATTTTCCTATATCTCTCAGATACACCACTAGTGAACAGTTCCTCATTCTTCATACCAGAGCTCTCCTTTTTAACCTTTTTATTTATTGTATATTATGGAAATTGGACAGGAGGAGTTCAAACACAAAAAGCTGAGCAGGAACACCCGAAACTTCCATATGTACATAATAAGTGGATGACAAAATACTTGCAGCTTCTTTGTTATTCATAAACACTGATGGATCACAGGTATGAAACCTCTTATACAGTTCACGCCTAAAGGGGCTTACTCATAGATTCTATGTCTATTAGTAAGCACCTAAGTGTAAGAAACGCGTAAGCGGTTTCATTCATTCCTGTGATCTGCTGTTCTGCTAATGTTTATGGACTAAAAAGAAGCCTCAAGTTTTTTGTCATCCATTCATTATATGCATATGAGGTTCCAGTGACATACACCTGAGCCAATGGTGGGCAAGGGTGGACCAACCTGCGAGCTGTTCCATATACTATATCTATATGCATAAGTATAGAGCTTTCCTCATGTACACGTAGAAAGAGAAGATTCATGAGAAAAATGGGGATATTTAGAGTGCCCACAAGACAATAACAAAAATTTGTTAAAAACATACATTTATTTTATCAAAGTAATTAATGTATTCAAAAAACATATTGATAACTGCAAATTCCACTGGCTGGTTGTCCAATGAGAATAACTGCAAGGAAGATTGTAACTTGTTTGCTTTTTTTTTTTTTATTCTTTTTATTAAAGTTTGCCAGTCAAGGAAATTAACACCTCTGCATTAAAACTGTCAAAAGCTGCTTTATGAGATATAAGAGGGCACCTGTTCAGCTTGTGCACCAGGCCCCCTTGGCTTTTAGTTATCCTTATTTACTTACATAGTCGGTGGTTTTTGTATAAGAGCCCCCCCTCCCGTTCCCCCTTAATGTCCATTTCTGCAGACTGCAGAACTTCTGATGATTTTGGTCTCGGAGAAAATGAACACAACCCAAATTACAGTATGAGGAACTGTGGTTTTACCATACGCTTTCATATACTACACCAGAGCCTTTGATAGAACGAACCCTTAATGAATGACTTCACTGTGGCTTTGAAATGAGCCTTGGTGGAGCAAAATCCGAAAAGCAGATCATCGTATATTTCTTTTGGTATAACTGTATCTGTATTCAAGCCACCGACCTGTTTTTGCTTATTTAGCCGTAATATCTTCTAATACAGGGATCATATTTTTTAAACAGGAAGGTGGACAATATTTGATTCAAGTGCTATTTTGTTAGTTTTTATTCTACTATTTCATGAAAATGGCTTGTGAAGAACTGAATGATCAGATATATCATCCAATCATGTGGAAGCAAAAATATTTTTTTCCCATGCATGTGATTGGGTATTCTTTACAAAGTTTAGCTTTGCCTTATTTACTAAACTTTGCTTTTAGTAAGTCAACCCCACAGTGTCATGTAGCCAATCTCACCTTTCTATGTCTTTGACAGCATCAGGGCACAGAGAAAGAGCCCCCCTATCAGCCCCTTGCAAGTGGAAAATGAAGACAGCATATGGACAGGGAGGGGGGATGAGTGACACCCTGAGTTGCATGGTGTCACTCATAAATGGTCAGCTGTTTCTAGTTCTGATTGTGTGGAGAGAAGCCAGATATGTGCATTTATCAAGGTTTATGTGTTATCTGGCTGTTTAACCCCTTGCCGCCACCTGTACACATATATGCGGCCTTATTGAAGGGGGTCTTTTTCCATGGGGGTGCATATTTGCATGTATAAGTTTGCACTGAAGGCGCACTGCACAACTTTCTCCCAGCACAGAGCCTAGGCTCTCACCGAGGAGGCCCAGCTCCCAATTATCTGATCGCTGTTAAAGCCTCTGATTGGTTATCACACTGATTAGTCCCTCTACAGTCTGTCCCTGTGTTTTTTTTCTTTCTCCTCTGAATGGAGGGAGATATACATTGTATTTTTTTCCACTGCCAGAGGAGAAAAATGTAAACAAAACAAAGTGTGTAGAACAAATAAAAAAATTATACAAAACAAAGATAAAATAGCTAGATCAGGGTTTGATCTAGGTCAGGGTTTGGGTCAAGGTCAGTGTCAGAGTCAAAGATAAGAGTCAAAGGTCAGGGTCAGTGTATTTTAGGTAGGAATAAAAAAACCTTTTTTTTTTTTTAATTTAGTATCAGTGTCAGTTTGTGTCTGTGACATTGATTTACTAAACCTGGAGAGTGCAAAATCTGGTGCAGCTTTGCACAGAAACCAGCTTCCAGGTTTTATTTTTAAAGCTTAAAGCGGAGTTTCACCCTGAATTAATTTTTTTTTTTTTACCGTCCGCTTGCTTTAATTTATCTGAAAAAGAATTGGATAATTTCAATATTTTTTTTGTTTCAATTACCTTCTTTTTAATGAAAATATTCTTACATTCCTTCCTCTTCCTCCCTCTGTGGCCGCGCCCCAAGCCGTCACTTCATCCTTGCATTGACTTCTGGGAGATGAGCGTCATCGCTCCCAGGAGTCAATGCGCCTGCACCGGCCATGCTCGTCACTTCCAGTGCAGGCGCGTCATTCCCTGCTGAACAGCTTCTGGGCATGCCCAGAAGCTGTGCAGGGATGACGCGCCTGCACTGGAAGTGACGAGCAGGGCCGGTGCAGGGCATTCTGGGACTCCAACATCAACGAAGAGGACACCGAAGAGGACGCTCCGGCTGCAGCTGCCCACACCTAAGATGGCAGCGCTGGACAAGACATTTTCAAGGTAAGTATTGCTTCTAAATGGTAAGTGAAACAGGGGACAGTTCCAAGGATATCATTGC